>NC_045441.1:8098886-8114378 GCF_002776525.5 Piliocolobus tephrosceles | reverse complement strand
TTTTTTTTTTTTTTTGAGACAGTTTCACTCTTGTCACCCAGGCTGGAGTGCAGTGGCGTGCTCTCGGCTCACTGCCACCTCTGCCTTCCGGGTTCAAGTGATTCTCCTACCTCAGCATCCCAAGTAACCGGGATTAGAAGCATGTACCACCACGCCCAGCTAATTTTTTTTTGTATTTTTAGTAGAGACCTGGTTTCACCACATTGGCCAGGCTGGTCTCGAACTCCTGACCTCAAGTGATCTGCCCACCTCGGCCTCCGAAAGCACTGGGATTACAGGCATGAGCCACTGCACATGGCCTGATATTGATTTTTTTTTTTTTTTTTTTGAGGTAGAGTCCTGCTCTGTTGCCCAGGCTGGAGTGCAGTGGCACAATCATAGCTCATCGCAGCCTTGAACTCCTGGGCTCAAGCGATCCTCCCGCCTCAGCCTCCCAAGTAGCTGGGACCACCAGTGTGCGCCACCACACCCAGCTATTTAAAAAAATTGTTTTGTAGAGATGAGGGTCTTGCTATGTTGCCCAGGCTGGTCTCAAACTCCTGGCCTCAAATAATCCTCCCGCTTTGGCCTCCCAAAGTGCTGGAATTACAAGTGTGAGCCACTGCACCCAGCCAGGATATTGTCAAAGAATTCCAAACGTGAGAAATAAGGCGAAAGGATGCCTGCAAGTTCTCTTGATGTCACACTGGAGCATTAACAGGCCCACCTGCAGACTATTTAGTAGTCTAAGGAAATGTGCCTTTGTTTGACTTACTGGTTACCCCTGTGTTATTAGAGCACAGCTTCTGCAAAGTTAGAAATTAACTTATACGTTGATAAATTGCCAGTTATTTTTGTTACAGAGATGCAAAGATGCATCTCTATGACAAAGGTGTGTTTCTTCCAGCAGGGGGGGGGAAAAAACCCTAAACTAAACCCGAGGTTACAACAGTATTATTGTCCTGCAGGATATTAACTAATTCTGCATCTAACTTAGCAAAGTTATTTTAGCATTTCTTTTCCCAGCTGAAATCTCTGCCTTTCAAATGCTCTTTGAAGGCAGCTTTACCATTTTTTCTGGTTCCCTCATTAAGGAGTTAAATAAATCCTTGACACATGTTCGCTTTCTATTGGTATGTGGGTCATGTTTAAAAATGTTTGAAAATTGTATTTTGTCAGCATGAGTGCCTCTCCTGCTGATCTCACCGGGAAAGTGAGCGGACGGATACGAAAACGCGTTGAATTGTGTTCCCTGTTTTGTATTGTAAAGATGTCACTTGGAATATTCAGCAGGTGGAATAAAATCTCCTCGTCTCATCACGAGGGGTTTGGATGGGAATCTTCCAAGGCCAAGGAAGCTCTGTTTCCTTGAGCATCCCAGTTCCTTTCCATGCACTGCTCCTTAGCAAGCTTCAGGGCGGAGAGGGCTCACCTTGGAGGCGGGTCCTGATGGCATTGATTTCTGCCTGGTTTCGCTCTAGCTCTGCCACCTTCGCATTGGCTTCTGATAAGCTATCTTCCAGCTTTCTGACGTGGGCCTCGGCATTCATCTGCTCAGGAAGGATGAACTCAGTGGGGGAAGTTGCGAGTGGGGGAGGCCAAGCCCTCCCTACTTCCCCCTTGATTTTTGCCCTGTTCCTCCTGTGTGCCTCCCAGGCTACCTGCCTAGTCCTTCTAGAATGCCTCTGTCTCAGAAACCCCAAATGGCTCACCATTGCCTTTTCTTTTCTTTTCTTTTCTTTTTTTTTTTGAGACAGGGTATCACTCTATCACCCAGGCTGGAGTGCGTAGGTGCAATCATAGCTCACTGTAGCCTCGACATCCTGGGCTCAAGCCATCCTCTCATCACAGCCTCCTGAGTAACTGGGACCACAGGTGCATGCCACCATGCCTGGCTAATTATTTTTATTTTTTGTAGAGACAAGGTTTCACTGCGTTGCCCAGGCTGATCTTGAACTGGGCTCAAGTGATCTGCCTGCCTTAGCCTCTCAAAGTGCTGGGATTACAGGCATTAGCCACTGTGCCTGGCCTATTGAGCATTTCTTATGTGCCAGAAACTATTGCAGCCCTCACAATAGCACTCTAAGGTGGGGATTATGACAATTGTCTTCATGTTATAGATGAAGAAATTGAAGCATAGGTTATTTTTATTTTTTATTTTTATTTTCTGAGACAGAGTCTCGCACTGTCGCCCGGGCTGGAGTGCAGTGGCACAATCTCGGCTCACTGCAACCTCTGCCTCCCAGGTTCAAGCAATTTTTGTATTTTTAGTAGAGACAGGGTTTCGCCATGTTGGCCAGGCTGGTCTGGAACTCCTGACCTCAGGAAATCCGCCTGCCTCAGTCTCCCAAAATGCTGGGATTACAGGCATAAGCCATTGTGACCAGCAGGTTATTTTATTTTAGAGACAGGGTCTCACTCTGTTGCCCGGTCTGGAGTGCAGTGGCGCAATGATATTCACTTCACTGCAGTCTCAACCTCCTGGGCTCAAGCAATCCTCCTGCCTCAGCCTCCTGAGTAGCTAGGACTACAGGCACATGCTACCATTCCTGGGTAATTTTATTTTTTGAAGAGATGAGGTCTGGCTATGTTGTCCAGGTTGGTCCCCAACTCCTGGCCTCTCAAAAGCGATGCTCCTGCCTCAGCCTCCCAAAGTGCTGGGATTACAGGAGTGAGCCACTGTGCCCGGCCCACAGTTAGGTTATTCACCTTGGACTTCTGTATCGTCTCCACGCTGGCACTGAGGTCGTCAATCTCGGCCTTCATGACCTGTTTATCCTTCTCCAGCTTGGACTTGACCCTCTGCAGGCTCTCCACATGCTCTGTCAGCTCGGCCATGGAGTCCATGTGCTTCTTGCGCAGCGTGGAGGCCGTCGCCTCACTCTGCAGGGCGGCCTCTTCCAGCTCCCGCCGCAGCTTCAGCAGCTCAGCCTCCCGCTTGCGGTTCTGCTCGATCTGGGGTAAAAGAGGAGCGGCTTAGCAGAAATGGCCAGTGCCAGCCTTTTTGGGGTGGACACCGCCCAGCTGCTCGGTGGTTCCCTGGTTTTCCTGCACCTCGCTAAAAGAAGTCCTGCTTGAAATGCCAATGCTTAGCCTTTGTGGGGCAGGGGTTGCCCACAGGAATTGTTTAGGGAGTGTTGTGTGTTAAATTGTACCCTTCAAAAAGATATACTCAAGTCCTAACCGTGGGTACCTGTGAATGGGACCTGATTTGGAAATAGCGTCTTTGCAGAGGGAGCTAGTTAAGATGTCATACTGGATTAGGGTGGGCCCTAATCTAATGACTAATGTCCTTTTTTTGAGAAGCAGTTTCATACTTGTTGCCCAGGCTGCAGTGCAGTGGCACGATCTCAGCATGCTGCAACCTCTGCCTCCTGGGTTCAAGTGATTCTCCTGCCTCAGCCTCCCAAGTAGCTGGGATTACAGGTGCCTGTCACCATGCCCAGCTAATTTTTTTGTGTTTTTAGTAGAGATGGGGTTTTACCATGTTGACCAGGCTGGTCTCGAACTCCTGACCTCAGGTGATCCACCCACCTCAGCCTCCCAAAGTGCTGGGAGTACAGGCGTGAGCCACCGCACCTGGCCGGGCTCTCAGATTTCTACTCACTATATTCCTGCCCTAATCATTCCAGGTCCAGGTACCGACAACTAGGATCAGCTCCACAGTCCACTGAGATTGTCCAGACTGGCCAGTCAGGAGCCTGTTCACCCTGCCTCACCTGTTCCTTCCCATGGGAGCCAGAGTAAAGGCCTTTGCCTACATTTCTCCCCTGGCCATCTGCCTCCTAACCAGCCTCAGTGCCTCTCTGGCCCTGCGTGGCCTGCTGTGCCCTGTCTTCTTGGGAACTGTGAGTAGCAAACTCTTTCTGTTTGTTTTCAAGAGACAGGGTCTTGCTCTGTCACCCAGGCTGGAATGCAGTGGTGCCATCATGGCTCACCACAGCCTCAACCTCCCTGGGCTCAAGTGATCCTCCTCCTTTAGCCTCTTGAGTATCTGGAACTACCGGAATGTGCCACCATGCCCGGCTACCTTTTTTTTTTCTTTTTGAGAGATGGGCTTTTGCTGTGTTGCCCAGGCTGGTCAGAAACCCCTGGGCTCAAGTGAGCCTTCTGCCTTTGCCTCCCCAGGTGTTGGGATTACAGCTGTGAGCCACTGCTCCAGGCCTCATTTTTAAATTATTAATTAGTTTCTCCTCAATTCTGTCTCAGGAACCTAGCAAGAATGAACTGGTCTTGATCCCACTGCTTACAGTCTGGCATTTTTTCTCCCTACATGCGGGCAGGGCTGGGGGTTTCTGGGCCCCCTGGGATGGGTACCTGAGCCGATGTGGCTCCACCTGCTTCCTCCAGCCTGTCACTGAGGTCTTCGAGATCCCGGGACAGGTCACTGCGTTGTTTCTCCACCTGGGATGGAAATTTTTGTTTTGAGACAGAGCCTTCCTCTGTGGCCCAGGCTGGAGTGCAGCAGTACCATCCTGACTCACTGCAACCTTCACCTGCCTGGCTCAAACAATCCTCTAACCTCGCCTCCTGAGTATCTGCGACTGCAGGCACATGTCATCACAACCAGGTAATTTTTAAAGTTTTTGTTGAGATGGGTTTTCACCGTGTTGCCCAGGCTGGTCTCCTGGTCTCAACTGATCCTCCTGCCTTGATCTCCCAAGGTATCTGGATTACAGGCATGAGCCACTGTGCCTGGCCATGGGATGAGATTTAATGATACCGATGATAATCACCCAGAGCTCCTTTTTCTCCAGTAAAGAGCATGATGACTGCTTCACCTTTGAGAAGCCAGGATTCTGTGCCTGGGGGTCTTGTGCCCTGCCTGTCATCAGTGAAGGACACCGTCTTCCCCACACTGGGTGGGCATTAGTGCCCATCCTACCTGCCACCTGTCCAATTTGGCTGAATTTGGGGTTAGGTACACTGTGATTTGTCTCCCACCAGCTTTCTGGGCTCATGTCCAGGTGGTGTCTTGAGGGTGTAGGATCCCCACCCTCAAGCCTCCCTCCATGCTCTGCTCTTACGAACATGTGCTTTCTCTGTTTACACCTTCATCCCAATGAAGGTAGGTGCCATTTTATTCCCTTTGCCCAGCCCTTCCTCCCTGCGTCTACCTGTTGAATTCCATCTTCGAGGTCGTGTTCCCTCCCCCATCTCTCCCAGGTAGAACCCGTCTCTTCTCCTCTGGACTCAAGCCACACAAAGCATCTGCCTTTCACGTAATGATTAATGTGAATGTGCGGTTCAGTCCCTGGCACACAGCAGGTGCTCAAGCAGCAACTAGACTTTTTAGCTGGACACCTGCCTTCTCTACTGGTTTCCTTAGCGGAGGTTTCTATCCATGGTTGGATGTATGGCTGCCGTTACGTCTTTTGACTCAAGAAGGGGAAACATATTTCATTTACCTTGGCTCTCATGGCCCTCTCAGCTTCTAATTCTTCCTCCAGCTCTTCAATTCGGGCCTAGCAGACAGAGAAGGGAGGGGATCCATCTCTCCCAGTCAAAGTTAGTAAGTTAGCCCCTTAGCCTTTTAGGACGGAAAATAGGGATGTGAGAATATGATAGCCACTGTCAAAAGCAGAGAGGCAGATCCCAGAGAGCACGCGCAAAGGCCCTGGGGCAGGCAGGAGGGGACCTGGCATGCGTGACACCCAGCCAGGAGCCAGCATGGCTGAATAGAGTGGAGGGAAACACTCGGTAATGAGGTCAGGCAGGGAGCAGTTGGAGGGCCTCATAACCGTGGTAGGGACTTTGGATTTCACCCCTAGTGAGGGGAACATGGGTCGATCTCCAAGGACTCTATGGCACTCTTGCTCCTCAGGAAACCTCAGCCACCAAGTAGCTGATGCGAACAAAGGGTTCAGAGAAGTGCATTTCTGACAGAGAGCTCATGCTTCTTGGTCCTGGACATACCTGGTGCTCCTTCAGTTTCCTCTGCAGCGTGGAATTGAGAGACTGCTCATCCTCGTATTTCGAGTTGACAGAGTTTATTTCCAAATCCCTCCTGCAAGGGAAGGGTTGGTCTCCTGAGGAAAGGCTCTGAGGGCAGACCAGCAAGCTGGTGAGGGAATGGCGCCTGGGCTGCCAGAGGAGGCCTTGAACCTGCCGAAACGCACGCACTTCCCAGCCTCTTCTGGCCTTCTGTGGTGACAGCCCAGAAGGTCTCACGCTACAGAGCAGTTAGACCCCTGAATGAGCTCCTCAAGCATTTCATCATTCATTCATTCATTCATTCACATATTTACTAATGTGACACTTTTTTTTTTTTTTTTTGCTCTGTCGCCCAGGCTGGAGTGCAGTGGCTGGATCTCAGCTCACTGCAAGCTCCGCCTCCCAGGTTTACGCCATTCTCCCACCTCAGCCTCCCGAGTAGCTGGGACTACAGGTGCCCGCCACCTCGCCTGGCTAGTTTTTTGTATTTTTTTAGTAGAGACGGGGTTTCACCGTGTTAGCCAGGATGGTCTCGATCTCCTGACCTCTGACCTCGTGATCCACCCATCTCGGCCTCCCAAAGTGCTGGGATTACAGGCTTGAGCCACCGCGCCCGGCCGACACTTTTTTTTTGAGACAAGGTGTTGTTCTGTCACCCAGAATGCAGTGCAGTGGTATGATCATGGCTCACTGCAGTCTTAACCTCCTGGGCTTATGTGATCCTCCCACCTCAGCCTCTCTAGTAGCTGGGGCCACAGGCTAGCTCAATCATGCCCAGTTAATTTTTGTACTTTTTGTAGAGACAGGGTCTTGCTACATTGCCCAGGCTGGTCTTGAGCTCCTGGCCTCAAAGCCATCCTCCCGCCTTGGCCTCCCAAAGTGCTGGGATTACAGGCATGAGCCACTGTACCTGACCTGGTCACAGGCTTTTATGATGCCTCCCTGCCTTGCTGAGTCCTCAGTGTTCCCTGGGATGGTAGTGCTCGCCTCCTCCCCAGTGCCCAACAGGTATTGTGTGACGTTAGGCGTTCCCTGTGGGCAGGGCAGCCCCTACCTCTCTGCTTATCTTCCATGCCTGGCAGGTGCTTGGGACATGCATGAATGTATGTGAGGCCCTCCATACAGTGACTGGCTCCTGGTACCGTCCAGGCAACTCCAGCTATTGCTACAATTGTGACGGACAGAACGAACGGCGACAAGACATACTTTTTCACCACCTCCTCGAGATCCAGCTTGGAACGCTCCATCTCATTGAGGTTGTCAATGGTCATCTTCAGGTCACCCTCAGCTTTCCGACGAGCCTTTTCCACCTCCGCCCGGATTTTCTTTTCCTGCTCCCAGTTATCCTCCAGCTACGGTGACAAGAACAGCAAGAGAAGGCAGACGAGGAGAGTCTGAGGTCAGAAGGCAAGAAGGAACCAGACTGGGTCCGATCCTTTAGCTATGGCATCAGAAGGGCCCTCACGTCCTGGGGGATGTGTTGGTCCAGTTCTCAAAACTTATCTTCAGACCCCGTGGCCCCAGAGGGATCTGGCCTTGGAGTTGTAAAGGCGGCCATGGCAATGGGTATTACCTCGTGGATCTGCGTGCTCAGCTTGCTGTTATTCTTAGTCAGGTGGTTCACCTTGTCCTCCTCAGCCTGTAGGTCATCCAGGGTTTTCTAGAAGGACAGATACACACGTGAGTGCCATGAGGCCCAGTGGGAGCAGCTCAACAGTCCTGATCCTCAGTCATCACTTCTGAGCTGTGCAGCTCCCAGGCTTTGGAGAGTTCAGTTGACTTTGGCGAGTAGGTACTGCGCACCTGCTCCTGGGTGTGGCTGAGGCCCGAGCAGATGGACCAGAGTCACCCATCAGGGAGGTCAATTGCTTGAACCAGGAAAGTTGAGGCTGCAGTGAGCTATGATCATACTACTGCACTCCAGCCTGGGTGACAGAGTCAGACCCTGTCTCTACAAAAAATACAAAAATTAGCCAGGTGTGGTGGCACACATCTGTAGTGCCAGCTACTCAGGTGACTGAGGCAGGATGATCTCGAGCCCAGCAGGTTGGGGCTGCAGTGAGCTATGATGGCACCACTGCATTTCAGCCTGAGCAACAGTGGGACCCTATCTCTGGTTCCCCAGGGGGCATATGGGAAATAGGTGGGGTGCTTCTGGTTGTCACAGTGATTGGAGGCCCCTCTGACATTTAGTGGATGACTCCAGCGATGCTGGACATCCCATTTTGCTCTGGACCATCTGGTACCATGAAGAAGAGTTCTGTAGAACACATTCCTGATGTCCCACCAGGCACTCACGTGAGTAAAACCACCATTTCTACTCTTCTAAACCTAGTAGAGCCTAGCACCCTTTTACATGTGACTCAGTGTTCTTTTTCATTTAATATGCACTACAATTTTTGTTTTTTTGAGATAGGATCTCGCTCCATCACTCAGACTGGAGTACAGTGATACGATCATAGCTAACTGCAGCCTCTACCTCTTGGGCTCAAGCAACCCTCTTGCCTCAGCCTCCCGGCTAATTTTTTTTTTCTAGTTTTTGTAGAAACAGGGTCTTGCTGTGTTGCCCAGGCTGGTCTTGATCTTCTGGGCTCAAGCAATCCTTCTGCCTCAGCCTCCCAAGTAGCTGGGAC
Organism: Piliocolobus tephrosceles; assembly: GCF_002776525.5. Lineage (NCBI taxonomy): Eukaryota > Metazoa > Chordata > Mammalia > Primates > Cercopithecidae > Piliocolobus > Piliocolobus tephrosceles. Next base: position 8,105,832 of record NC_045441.1, on the reverse strand, counting down.
TAGAGGCGCATGCCAGCACACCTGGCTAATTTTTAAATTTTTTGTAGAGACAAGGTCTTGCTATGTTTCCCAGGTTGGTCTCAAACTCCTAGGCTCAAGTGATCCTCCTGGCTCAGTGATCCTCCTGTAATCCTCATGCTAAGATTACAGGGATGATCCACGGCCTGCACTGGCCTGCACTACATTTTATTTTATTTTTATTTATTTATTTATTTATTTATTTTGAGACAGGGTCTCGCTCTGTTGCCCAGGCTGGAGTGCAGTGGCGTGGCCCACTGCAACCTCTACCTCCTGGGTTCAAGCAATTCTCATACCTCAGCCTCCTGAGTAGCTGGGACTACAGGTGCGTGGCACCACACCTGGCTAATTTTTGTATTTTTAGTAGAGACAGGGTTTCACCATGTTGGCCAGGCTGGTCTCAAACTCCTGACCTCAGGTGATCTGCCCGCCTCAGTTTCCCAAAGTGCCAAGATTACAGGCATGGGCCACGGTGCCCGGCCTATTTGTAGATTCTCTATTTGTCCATTTACCTACTCCCCAAAACATATTTGTAATCCAAAATCAATACTCGCAACACTTTCTCATGGTTATTTGCAAACACGCATGTGGGGTGGGGAGAAACTTTGATGCGTACAGTCTCTGCTGAGGTTGAACAAAGTGACACTCTGCCTTTTTGTTTCAGCCTCATACTGTAAACAAATGTCATTTTTATGCTCTATTTAATGCCATGTCTTTTTTTACTTTTGTTTTTTATGGGGGGTTTTGCTGCTTAAAATGACCCCCAAGCACAGTGCTGAACGGCTTGGTTGAGTATCCCTAAGTGCAAGAGGGCTGTGATGTGTGTGAGAGAAGCTTCATTCAGACACAAGGTATAGTGCTGCTGGCCCTAAGTTCAGTGTGAATGAATCAACAATTTAAATAAGACATACATAATCAAGTAATGTATTGACCATAGTTGCATGAATTATGTATTGATTGTTTGATGAAAATGTTGGTGGGGCAGGCGGTGGCTCATGCCTGCAATCCCAGCACTTTGGGAGGCTGAGGCGGGAGGATCACTTGAGCCCAGGAATTCAAGACCAGCCTGGGCAACATGATGAAACCCTACACGAAATACAAAAATTGGCTGGGCGTGGTGGCTCACACCTATAATCCCAGCACTTTGGGAGACTGAGGCAGGTGGATCACGAGGTCAGGAGTTTGAGACCAGCTTGGCCAACATAGTGAAAGCCCGTCTCTACTAAAAATACAAAAAAATTAGCCAGGCATTGTGGCATGCACCTGTAATCCCAGCTACTCGGGAGGCTGAGGCAGGAGAATCGCTTGAACCTGGGAGGCCGAGGTTGCAATGAGCCAAAATGGCACCACTGCACTCCAGCTCGGGTGACAGTGCGAGGCTCTGTCTCAAAAACGAGCAAACAAAAATTTGCAGGGTACAGTGGTACGTGCCTATAATCCCAGTTACTCAGGACGCTGAGGTGGGAGGATCGCCTGAGCCTGGAAAGTCAAGGCTACAGTGAGCCTTAATCGTACCACTGTACTCCAGCCTTGATGACAGAGTGAGACCCTGTCTCAAAAAAAAAGAAAAGAAAAGAAAAAAAAGTTATGACCAGAGGCTTGTAAGTCTAACCCTGTATTTTCCCCAGGAGCAGTGGTTCATATTTGCTAATTCAGTATTGAATTATTATTGGTTAATTCAGTGTTTATGGCAACTTTACAGAACATAACCGCTGTGAGGCCAGGCATGGTGGCTCACGCCTGTAATCCCAGCACTTTGGGAGGCTCAGGTGGGAGGATCACTTGAGGTCAGGAGTTCGAGACCAGCCTGGCCAATATGGTGAAACCCCGTCTCTACTAAAAATACAAAAAATTAGCTGGGCATGGTGGCACGTGCCTGTAATCCCAGCTACTAGGGAGTCTGAGGCAGGAGAATCACTTGAACCTGGGAGGCGGAGGTTGCAGTGAGCCGAGACCACACCACTGAACTCCAGCCTGGGTGGCAGAGCGAGCCTCAGTCTCAGAACAACAAAAACATAACCAGTGTGAATAACACTCATCGACTGTGTTTGTCATGAAAGGAGGCTCTGGGTCCGATATGCTTGAAAATCACAGGGCAAGGGCGGCAGTTCCTGAGGCAGCAGGGAGAGGCACTCAGGGGACATGTGGATTCACAGTGTCAGCAAACACAGGGACGAGGGGTCCACTGTCCGGCTCTTTGCCCCTGTTTCTCTGGAGGTCAGCACTGGTGGCCGGTCAGAGCCGGCTCTGCATTCAGGAGCCTGAGCCTGTGACAGTGGCCCTGGGAAAGTCGGTGGGTCTCCCCATGGCCTCAAAAGCTCATGACCTGTTGTTGCCACAGTGTCTTAGGCTTTGCTGGGGCTTTTGAGCTCACGGGGCACTTCCATACACCCCAGTCCATCCCTACCACTCTGGTGAGCATACTTTCTCCAGTGTGCATGGGTCCAGCCTAACTCTTAATCGTTTTGTTGTTTGTTTTGAGACAGAGTCTCGCTGTCACCCAGGCTGGAGTGCAATGGCGCAATCTTGGCTCACTGCAGCCTGCAACTCCTGGGCTCAAGTTATCCTCCTGCCTCAGCCTCCTGAATAGCTGGGACTACAGGTGCGTGCCACCAGACCTGACTAATTTTTGTAATTTTTTGTAGAGATGGGAGTTTTGCCATGTTGCCCGGGCTGGTCTGAAACTCCTAAACTGAGGGGATCCTCCTGCCTCAGCCTCCCAAAGTGCTGGGATTAAAGATTTAAGCTGCCATGCCTAGTTGATTCATAATTGTTCATAGCTCCCCCTCTTGCTCTCAAAACTGTCCTAGTTTAGAAGACAAATTATATTGTCACCCCACTTATAACAAACTTGGAAGGAAGGCAGTAAGAGGGGGCCACACTCATGTCACTCTTGAGGAAACCGAGATATACGAAGAATTCGTTAACTTTCCTAAGGCTCCAAGCTGAGGGGGCAGCAGGGCCAGGATTTGAACTCGGGGCTCCAATCTCCGATGGAAAGCACACTGTGCCAAGCTCCAGCTGCTGGGCCGAGGGAAGACGCAAGGGAAACCTACCTGGTACAGCTCCTCCAGGGCCCTCTTCTCCTTCTGGAGCTTGGCGATGGAGTCTTCACGGAGCGAGAGGTCCCCAGTCAGGGTACGGACCTTGTGATCCAGGGCCTAGAAACCAGGGCAGAGAGAGAGGTACAGCCTTAAAGCTGGAGGGAATCTTCAGCTTGGGTGTATCCTTGAGTCTCCTGGGAGCTTGAGAAATGCCAGTGCCCAGGGCATGTCCCAGACCAACCAAGTCAGAACCATGGGGGTGAAGGGGAGCAGCAAGAACCTTGGCTTCTCAAAGCGTGGTCCCCGGACGTCAGCAGTGGCGTCCCCTAGGAGCATGCTAGAAATACAGACTCTCGGACTCCCCTGGGCCCGCCAGAGTCTGCACCTGACAGTATCCCCAGTGGTTTGTGTGTGCAGCAGAGCAGGAGAAGCTCAAGTTTAGGCAGAACCCCCGCTTACCCTGCTGGAGAACCCCACCTACCTGCAATAGCAGGTAGCACCCTTGGGACCAGGGGCTGGCCAGATGGCATCAGGAATCAGGGCTTCCCCCAGGGAGCTGCTCAGAGGGGTAGCAACTGCTTGTTTGGGCAGAAATTCAACAGCTGAAGGTGGACACTTCACCGTGATGGGAACAGCTCTCAGTCCCCTTAGTCAGCTGCCCTGCCCAGCAGACCTGTCGGTAGTAACGGACATGTTCTCTGCCTTTGCTGTCCCATGCAGTGACACTTACCGCACGTGGCTGCTGAGCACCTGTAATGTGGCTTGTGCAACCGAGGAATTGCATTTTAAGTTGTAAATTAATGGATGTGACAATAGCCCCGTGTGGGCTGGGTACGGTGGCTCACGCCTGTAATCCCAGCACTTTGGGAGGCCAAGGCGGGCAGATCACCTGAGGTCAGGTGTTCAAGATGAGTCTGGCCAACATGGCGAAGCCCTGTCTCCACTAAAAATACAAAAATTAGCTGGGCATGGTGGCGCCACACCTGTAGTTGCAGCTACTCAGGAGGCGGAGGTATGAGAATCACTGGAACCCGGGAGGGGGAGGTTGCAGTGAGCCGAGATCGCACCACTGCACTCCAGCCTGGGTGACAGAGTGAGAGTGAGACTCAAAACAAACAAACAAGCTCAAAAAAAAAAAAAAAAGAAAAGAAAAGAAAAGAAAAGAAAAAGAAAACGCCACATGTGGTCAGTGGTCAGGGCACTGGGCGTAGCCACCATAGGGGCTTCAGGTATGGCCCCTGACGGTGGCCTGAGAAAAGCGTGGCAGGGCCCTGGCCTCTCCTCACCTGCTTCTCCTTCTCTGTCTTGGCCAGTGTGGTTTCCAGGCCCTCCAGGTCCCGCTTCAGGTCACTCAGCTCCCCCTCCAGCTTGCGCTTGGCAGCGCTCAGCGAGGCCGCTGTGCCCTCTTCCTCCTCCAGCCGCTCCTGCATGTCTGAGATCTGGCTCTCCAGATCCATCTTGGTCTTCATCATCTGTGTCAGGCGCTCCTCTGCATCCACCAGGTTCTCTTGCTCCTGTTGGGAGAAAGAGCCCCGGTGGCAGGCAGGGTCCAGGCAAAGACCACACCAAGACGCTGGACAAGCCTTGAGCTGAACAAATGTGTCCTGGGGGTTGGACAAGGGGCCGGGCTATCTCTGAGCTCCTTTTGTGTGTGTGTGTGTTTTTTTTTGAGTCAGGGTTTTGCTTTGTTGTTCAGGCTGGAGTGCAGTGGTGTGATCACAGCTCACTGCAGTCTTGACCTCCTGGGCTCAAGCGATCCTCCCACCTCATCCTTCCAAGTAGCTGAGGCTACAGGCACACACTGCAATGCCCAGCTAAGTTTTTTATTTTTATTTTTGAAACAAGGTCTCGCTCTGTCACCCAGGCTGGGGTGCAGTGGCACAATCATGGCTCACTGCAGTCTCGACCTTCTAGGCTTAAGCAATCCTCCCACTTCAGCCTCCTGAGTAACTGGGACTACGGATGTGCCACCACACCCGGCTAATTTTTAAACTTTTTTGTAGAGGTGGGGTTTCACTATGTTGCCCAGGCTGGTCTAGAACTCCTGGGCTCAAGCATTCCTCCTGCCTTGGCCTCCCAGAGTGTTGGGTTTACGGGCATGAACCATTGCACCTGGCCCAGGAGGATTCTTCCATCACTTAGGTCTTGCCCAGTCTCAGCCTCCACAAACAAAACAGGGATATCAGTTCAAGCAACTTCTCAGGGGTCTGAAGAGGATACTGAGAAATGATGTTGGAGGCCTTTGGGGACGGTGGAAGAAAAATGCAAGTGCCACACATACTCACGGCTGCAGAGACAGCCATGGCAGAGCAGGGAGGACTGAAGATGGAACTGGGCACCCTCCAGGCCTGGGTTTTCTACTAAGGGGCCTGGGACTTTGATCAAATCTCTAAATGTCTGCTGAACTGAGTTTTTCTACCCTGTATGACGCACGTGAAAATCGGGTGTCTTAATAGGGTGGCGGTGAGAGTCAAATCAGGGAAGGAATAGGAAAAGCTTTGCAAACCAGAAGGACCCCAGCAGTGAATTCACCATGGGACATTTAGTCAGGCATCCTTCAGAAATGACATCATTTATTCTTCTCTGCTGTGTTTCCCTGGACAGGTGAGGAAAAGGAGGCTTGGAGAGGGTAAATTGCCAAGTTCGTAGGGCAGAGCCCAGCCCTGACTCCAGGGGACGCTGTTCTCACCCCATCTCGTGGCCACCATCCCTGAACTTTCCCTGCAGGCAGGTCCTGTAGCTGTGTATGCCCAGCCTGCTGCTGTGTACAAATAAGAGTTTGATGGAGACCAGGCACAAGGGCTCACACCTGTAATCCCAGCACTTTGGGAGGCCGAAATGGGAGTATCACTTGAAGCTGGGAGTTTGAGACCAGCCTGGGCAACAGTGAGACCCTGTCTCTACAAAAAATACAAAAAATTAGCTGGGCGTGGTGGTATAGTCCCAGCTACTTGGGAGGCTGAGGTGGGAGGATCACTTGTGTCCAGGAGATGGAGGCTGCTGTGAGCTGTGATCAAGCCATCTCACTCCAACCTGGGCAACAGAGCAAGACCCTGTCCCTGTCTCTCTCTCTCTCTCTCTCTGTCCCTGACACACACACACACACACACACACACACGAATTGGATGGAGACCTTTTGGTAGTTGGGTCGATGCTGGAGAATTTCCTGTGGTCTGGAGGGACATGGATTTTCAAAAGAGCTTGCCCTTCCTCCCTTCCAGGGTCCAGGCTGTACTGGGTTCCCCACCCTTCTCCCCGACGACCCCACGTACAGCCTGCAGCTGAATGGTGAGGTCATTCTTCTCCTGGCTGAGCGTGGCTGTCTTCTCCTCCAGTTCCTTGACCTTGTTTACCAGCTCCTGGGTCTCGGCCATGGCTTTCCTGAGCTCCTCCTCCTTGGCCTTCATCTCCTCCTCTTGCCGAGCCACATTCAGGAGCGGCTTGACCTGGGCAATGAGCAACGCCAAAGAGTGTTAGGAGAATGGGCTTTGCCGGGGGGTAGACGGAGGGCTGTGGAGTCTCTGCCTCAGGCGTGACCTCACGGCACCACTGTGGTGGGAAGCAGCTCTTGCTGTAACTCTGGGGTGGGGTCCCTCTCCACAGATGCCACCAGGCTGAACTTGTGTAAAGCATCTCAAGAGAAGGCCCATCCTCACCTAGGACAATTCTTAGGATGCTCTTTAATCCTGAGTGACATGGAGTCAGGTGTCTTCAGCATCTGGGTGCCTCAAGGCTTACATCTGTTCTGCATGTTGTGTAGACACCAGGAGCCCCGGTGAAATCACAGCCTTGGGGTCCCCTCCCTCCTTCCTTCCCTCCTGGATCCTCCCACTCTCTGGCGCTCTCAGTTTCTGTCTCTGTCTGTCTCATTTTGCTCTCTCTCT
>NC_045441.1:8044532-8098486 GCF_002776525.5 Piliocolobus tephrosceles | reverse complement strand
CTCTCTTTCTGTGTCTCTTTCTCTGTCTCTCCCTCTGCCTGTCTCTCTGTTGTGCCATCTCTCTCTCTGTTTCTCTCTCTCTCTCATTTTCTGTGTCGTTCTCTTTGTTTTTCTCTATGTGTGTGTCTCTCTCTCTGTCTCTTACTCTTTCTCTCTCTCTCTCTGTCTCTCACTTATTTCATCTTCTCTCTAACATGAAGTCCCACCTCTTGACTTGGCCTTGCAGGCCTTCCACAATGTAGCCCCTGCCCTCCTCCTGCACTGTGTCAGCTGACACTTCCCACCCTGGCCGGTGACCCTGCCCCTGTGTCTATAGGGCTGGGCCTTCTTTGCCATTTAGCCGGGAGCATTTGCTCCTACTCTGTACCCGCAGCACCCACAGGGACCTCTCTGTGCACTTGACCCTTCTCACCTGCACTGGAGCACCAGGCTCCATCCAGTCCCACCACCCGTATTCTGCCCTGCATCTGCAAGCCCCTCAAAGACCTCCCTCCCATCCCTTGAGGGTTCCTAAAGCACCTAGCAGAGCTGGTGGGGCAGGTGCCCTGGGAACCACAGAAACATTATACCATAGATACAATAGATACATAGTCAATAGATACATTTCCCAGGAGGGAAAATGACCTAGACAGGGATTTGGGAGGAGGGACAGCCTGCGCCTCTTTTGAAAGATAACAGATAAACCTCGTTCACTGCCAGCCTGGCTGTTGAGAATCTGAAATGTCACAGTGGCAAAGCTGGCATGAAAAGGTTGCAGTAACCACCATACCTTGCTGCTGTGTAGCACTTTTTATTCAACGGAAACCTACTACAAGTGTTTTTTCATTGACCCAGCCTATCCGGCTTTGTTAAATAAGATTAGAACTTAGTTAGAATACTAAGAGGAGAGGATTTAAAAAATAATAAACAATAAATAAAAATAAAAAGGCCAGGTGCGATGGTTCATGCCTATAATCCCAGCACTTTGGGAGGCTGAGGCGGGCGGATCACCTGAGGTCAGGAGTTCAAGACCAGCCTGGCCAACATGGAGAAATCCCGTGTCTACTAAATATACAAAAAATTAGTCAGGTGTGGTGGTGGGTGCCTTAATCCCAGCTACTCAGGAGGCTGAGACAGGAGAATCGCTTGAACCCGGGAGGCAGAGGTTGCAGTGAGCCAGATCGTGCCACTGCACTCCAGCCTGAGCAACAGAGCAAGATTTTGTCTCAACAGCAACAACAACAACTAATTAGAACAGGACCTTGCTCTGTCAGGTCTAATTAGTAGCGAGCAGGGGAGTTCACAGCTGTTCCTACCATGTGTTGCTCGGAAGGAACCTTAAAGGCCATTGGCCTGGGTCTTCCCAGAGTCTGATTGTATACCAAGGGATCTGGTGAGATGCATTCAAGCATAGACAGCCTTTGATTTGAGTTATGACATAGTTACTTTAACAGGTAATTTAAAAAATGAAAAAGAACAAATCCACAATTTTGTGGATAACATTTGCTTAGAATGAGATTAAAGCAGGTAAGACTGCAAAGTTTCCTTTTAAAGTAAAATTTGTGGCTGGGAACAGTGGCTCACACCTGTAATTCCAGGAGGCTGGGGAGTATCACTTGAGGTCAGGAGTTCAAGACTGGCTGGGGTAATGTAGCAAGACCCTCTCTCTACAAAAAGTTTAAAAATGAGCTGGGTGGGCGCTGTGCACCTGTAATCTCAGCCATTTGGAAGGGCGAGGTGGAAGGATTGCTTGAGGCCAGGAGTTTGAGACCAGCCTGGGCAACATAGCAAGACCCTGTCTCTTCAAAAACACAAATTAAAAATTAGCTGGGCATGGTGGCACACACCTATAGTCCCAGCTATTTGGGAGGCTGAGGTGGAAGGATTGCTTGAGCCCAGGAGTTTGAGGCTGCAGTGAGCTATGATTGCATCACTGTACTCCAGCCTGGGCAACAGAGTGAGACCCTGTCTGAATTTTTTTTTTTTCCCCAAAATAAAAAAGTGAGGCCAGGTGCAGTGACTCACATCTATAATCCCAGCAGCACTTTGGGAGGCCAAAGCAGGTGGATCACCTGAGGTCAGGAGTTTGAGACCGGCCTGGCCAACATGGTAAAACCCTGTCTCTACTAAAAATACAAAAATTAGCCAGGTATGGTGGCAGATGCTTGTAATCCCAGATACTCAGGAGGCTGAGGCAGGAAAATAACTTGAACCCGGGAGGCGGAGGTTGCAGTGAACCGAGATTGCGCCACTGCACTCCAGCCTAGGTGACAGAGTGAGACTCCATCTCAAAAAAAAAAAAAGTGAATTAATGTAAAGAAAGGTGAGTCATGGAACAGGTGGGGAAAGCCAGGCGGCACCTGCAATGCCTGGCCTTTGAGACATGCTCATCTAGATTCCTCTCCAATCCCAGGTCCTCCAGGGCCGGCTTGTGTATGGATACATTTGGGGAAGCAGAACTTACTATTCCTCCCTTTCCATTTGTGGTGGGTGCTGATTGTTAGCCAGTTCTTTCCCACGGGGAGTGTAAAGAAACTTCCTTGTGAGCTATGGAGGACTCAGGGCCACCCGAGATGACTCAGAGCCTGTCCCCACCCTCTGCGGGTCCTCCTTTCTCCTGAACACAGCTGCCTGGTGCCTGACTCCCTCCTCTGGTGCCCAGGGACGTGTTCCCTCTTAATGGTGGCCCCAGCACAGGTGTGACTGGACCCACGTGCAGTGCCATGGCTGGTGGCTTCCTGCCTTGGTTGAGGGTGGCCTGGCTGCTTGGGACTTCTGTGGGTCCTACCAGCTGGCTGACTCACATACCACACTCACTGCTGTTTCGGAAGAACAGGAAATGAGAGGTCAGACCTTATTTCCCGAGGTTCCTCCAGCTCTAAGCCAAGAACTCACTGGAGTTGAAGATGCCTCAACATGCCCAGGGGCAAGGAGTCAATAATTAAGCTCATTTTTTTTGGTGGGGGTGGTATGGCACTCTCTATCTTAAGTGGATTTTATTTTGAGGGATGAGATGGAAGGCGGAAAGACACTTTCTCTCCTCTCCTTTCCTCTTTCCCTTCCTTTCCTCTCTCCCTTCCTTTCCTCTCTCTCTTCCTTTCCTCTCTCTCTTCCTTTCTTTTCTTTTGAAATGGGGTCTCGCTGTGTTGCCCAGGCTGGTCTCAAACTCCTGGCCTCAAGCAATCTTCCTGCCTCAGCCTCCCAAAGGGCTGGGATTACAGGTGTGAGCCACTGTGCCTGGCCCCATGATTTTTCCTAGGGAGGAATTAGTCCCTGTCTGGACAGAGACTAGATTTTGTCTCTAAGGTGCCCTCATTTTCAAACTGTTCTTGCAGCCTCTCCTGAGGGGCACCTCCGTCCAGGATCGAACCCTCGCCCAGCCTACAGGCAGCGGCAGTCCCCACTGGCCTGGCCCCTCGGCCCTCACCTTGTTATACAGCTTCCACCAGCCCCAGAAACGGAGCTGCAGGAACTTGCGCACATTCCGCTGAACGACTTTCAGGACCATTCTGTGAAGAGAAGCCAGGGTTGAATGGGTTACAATGAAGGTGTTAGGACCTGGCTTCCCTGGGGAAGGAGCAGGGCCTGGAAATAGAAGCCAGCAGATCTGCTTTGTTCAGACACCAAAGTGCTTTCTCAAGACCCAGCATTGCCCATGTGGTCTGGGGCAGGGAGACTCACGTTGGGGTCAGAGCTTAGCAGCACGATAAAGGAACTGAAGTGAAACCTGATGGAACCAGGTCCCGCCCACATGGCACAAGGCTGAGACAGACCAGTCATTGACTCCTGCATTTTCCCTCCTCCACCAGAAATCACCCATTAGTCTCTGAATCCCACGGATCTGCAAAGATGCTGGAATCCACCCATGTCTTGTTCCCTGCAGCTTCATTCAACTGCCATTTATTGAGGACCTCCTGTGTACCAAGGCCCTGGGCTGAATCAGGCCAAGATCCCTCACATCAGCCCCTAACTAGTGTCCCTGCCTTCAGTCCAGGGCTGCAGGTGGCCTGCTGATGGGAACAGAAATTCATTACTAATTCTATGGCCACAAAGAAACAGAGTGAATCACAGGTCATCTGGGATGGACCTAACTTTTTTTTTTTTTTTTTTTTTGAGACAGGGTCTCACTCTGTTGCCCAGGCTAGAGGGCAATGGTGCAATTATGGCTTACTAGAACTTTGTACTCCCTGGTTCAAGCGATCCTCTTGCCTCAGCCTCCAAAGTAGCTGGGACTACAGGCATGCACCACCACCCGCTATTTTTTTTTTTTTTTTTTGTAGAGATGGGGTCTCCCTATCTACTGTTGCCCAGGCTGGTCTCAAACTCCTGAGCTCAAGTGATCTCCCACCTTGGCTTCTCAAAGTGCTGGGATTACAGGTATGAGTTACCAGACCTGGCCGGACCTGGCCATTTTTAAATTACCAGGTTAGGGAGATGGCTGAACAACATGATTCGAAGGGCAGGTATGTGGAGTGAGAATTGCTGAGTTCTAATCCTGGCTCTGCATGAACCTGTCCCAGTTTCTTAACCTCTCAGACCTCAGTTTCCACATCTGTAAAGTGGGGGTGCTGGCCGTACCATGCCCCTCTCACAGCATCATTACGTGAATCAAGTAAGAGGAAGGCTGTGAAAGTGACTTGAAACTGTAAAGAGAGGGTTTATATTAGTTGTTTCCTGTTAGGGGTTAAGCTGTGTCCTCTGAAAGGATATGTTGAAGTCCTAACCGCCAATACCTAGGAAGGGAACCGTATTTGGGAATAGGGTCTCAGCAAATGTAACTAGTTAAGATGAGGTGGTCATACTGGAGTAAGGTGGACCCTAATTCAATGATTGGTGTCCATATAAAAAGAGGGAAGATGGGCTGGGTGCAGTGGTTCACGCCTGTAATCCCAACACTTTGAGAAGCTGAGGCAGGTGGATTGCTTGAGCCCAGGAGTTTGAGATGAGCCTGGGCAACATAGGGAGACCTTGTCTCTACCAAAAAAAAAAAAAAAAAAAATTAGCCAGGTGTGGTACTGTGCACCTGTAGTCCTAGCTACTCAGGAGACTGAGGTGGGAAGATCAAGCCCAAGAGGTTGAGGCTGCAGTGAGCTATGATCACACCACTGTACTCCAGCCTGGGCCACAGAGCAAGACCCCATCCCCCCTCAAAATTAAAATTTAAGGCGATGGATATCCCAGTTATCCTGATTTTGTTATATGACTGTATCAAGTTATCACATAAAACCCAAAATATGCATATCTATTAGGTATCAGTAAAAAAAGTTAAAAAAATTCCTGTCATTTGAAACCACCCAGTGTGTGAACTTGGTTGCAGCAGCTCTGAGACACAGGGTTCTGAGACACAGGGTTCCGAGAGACAGGGTTCCTTTTTTTCTTTTTTTTTTTGAGACGGAGTTTTGTTTCTGTCGCCCAGGCTGGAGTGCAATGGCACGATTGCGGCTCACTGCAACCTCCGCCTCCCGGGTTCAAGCGATTCTCCTGCCTCAACCTCCTGAGTAGCTGGAATCGTAGACACCCACCACCATGCCCAGCTAATTTTTGTATTTTTTGTAGAGACGGGGTTTCACCATGTTGGCCAGGCTGGTCTCGAACTCCTGACCTCAGGTCATCTGCCCACCTCGGCCTCCCAATGTGCTGGGATTACAGGCATGAGCCACCACACCTGGCCAGCCACAGGGGGTTCTTTGTGCCATCAAAGATGTCGGCATCCACCCCTTGCCCACCACGCGGTGTGGCTAGTGGAGCTGGCCCTGAGTACGTGTGGCTCCTCTGGGCCTTCGTGTTGGTGTTTGTGAGTGCTACCTTCGTTCCAGCATCTTCTTGAACTCCACCCTCATGAGGAAGCCCCGGAGGCGACACTGCAGCATCGTCATGATCTTGGCCAGACGCTCGTCCCTCATGTCCTCAAGCTTGGCCAGGATGCCCGCACGGAAGAACACCTGGGGGAAAGACGACACGCCTTTGAAAAAGCCCGGCTGTCACCGATGGCAGCCACTTGGGGGAGCTTTAAATCAAAGAAGGGTTTTTGTTTTTTGTTGTTTGTTTTGTTTTTGTTTTTGAGAAAGGATCTCTCTCTCTCTCATCCAGGCTGGAGTGCAGTGGTGTCATTACGGATCACTGCAGCCTTGACCTCCCAAGCTTAAGCAATCCTCCCGTCTCAGTCTCCCGAGTAGCTGAAACTACAGGCACATGCCACCATGCCTGGCTAAATTTATTATTATTATTGTAGAGATATGTTATCCAGGCTGGGCCTCCCAAAGTACTGGGATTACAGGCATGTGCCACCATGTCCAGCTAATTAAAATTTTTTTTCTGAGATGAGGTCTGGCTATGTTGCCCAGGCTGGCCTTGAACTCCTGGACTCAAGTGATCTTCCTACCTCAGCCTCCCAAAAGGCAGGAATTATAGTCATAAGCCACCACGCCCCGCCTATTGATGTTTTAAAAATCCCCCCAGGCCAGGCACGATGACTCACACCTGTAATCCCAGTGCCTTGGGAGGCCAAGGAGGGTGGATCATGAGATCAGGAGTTTGAGACCAGCCTGGCCAACATGGTGAAACCCCATCTCTATTAAAAATACAAAAAATTAGCCAGGTGTGCTGGCAGGCGCCTGTAATCCCAGCTACTCGGGAGGCTGAGGCAGGAGAATCACTTAAACCTGGGAGGCAGAGGTTGCAGTGAGCCAAGACAGTGCCACTGCACTCCAGCCTGGAAAACAGAGTGAGACTCCGTCTCAAAACAAAACAAAACAAAACAAAAACAAACTCCCCAGATGAGTCTAATGTATACCCAAGGTTGAGAACTTTGTTCTAGAGAAACTCCTGCACAGGGCCATGAGCAAGGATGTTCACAGCAGCACTGCAGTACCGTGTGGCAGTGACAATGTCACCTACCAATGAGGATGAAACTTAGAAACATGGCAAAGCGATAAAAGCACGTCATGGAGGAATGTCACAGAGGGTGTGTCAAGTATGATACTTCCAAGAAGCTCAAAAGCAAGCACGACCTGCAGGCATATGTGCTCAAGCTATTTTTGAAAGGTAAGGAAATGAGCCAGGTGGTGTGGCTTATGCCTGTAATCCCAACACTTTGGGAGGCCGAGGTGGGAGGATCGCTTGAGCCCAGGAGTTGGAGAATAGCCTTGGCAACATAGTGAGACCCAATCTATAAAAAATACAAAAATTAGCCAGGTGTGGAGGTGTGCACCCGTAGTCCCAGCTACTTGGGAGGCTGAGGTGGGAGAATCGCTTGAGCCCAGCAGTTTGAAGCTGCAGTGAGCTGTGATCGTGTCACTGTACTCCAGCCTGGGCGATAGAGCAAGGCCATGTCTCTTAAGAAAAAAAAAAAAGAATGGTTCATGTCAAAATTCAAGACAGGGTTACTCCTGGGGGTGGGAAGCAGGTGGGGGAGGAAAGACATGTAAGGTTGACATTCTGGGCTTTTCAGTGGGTTCACAGGGTGCTGGTTTTATTATTATGCTTCATAATGTAACACCTTTTCACAGGCTTCAAATAGGACATGATAGAAACTTTTAGAAGGAGAGAAGGTGCCAGGAGACCTGCATTCTGCCCTCAGCCTGCCTTGGATGTGCTGTGTGTCTGACTGTGGTTAAGTCACTGTCCTTTTGGGGGACCTAGGCCTCCTCTCCTGTTGGTGGAGAATGCCGCCTGCAGGGCCCCTTGGACCTCTGAGCTGCAGGAGCACAAGATGCCACACGGGGCCAGGGAGGACAGCACCCAGCTGAGCCACTATGGGCAAAAGATGAGGAAGAATGCTCTCTGCCCCCTAAAAGGCCCCCAAGGAGCTAGACATCGCAAGGTAGAGAAATCGGGCTTGATGTCATAAAACGTTTCCTGATATTTCAAAATTAATTGGCGTTGAGGTTTGGTCTTTGAAACAAGCATGTGGCTGGGGGTGGGGCCCACCTGAGCCAACTCCAAACATAGGAACACCATTTGCAGTCAGAACCATCCTGTTCTTTGTTCTGCTCCTGCTGCCGGTCTGCCTAGTCCTCAGGGAGCAAAAGTGTCCCCAGCAGCCCTGGGCCTTCCCCTGGAACTGACGTGCCTAATGCAACCCTTGTACAACAGCAGGATGCTGTCTGTTTGGCCAGGTGGCAAATGGGCCAGATTCTGAGCTGTGCCAGATTCTGAGATACCAGCTCCGGCTTCCCTGGCCACATGACCGGCACCAGTGGGCCTGATGCCGACTAGCTGTGTCCCGCCTCGTTCTGTGAAGTTGGGCATGCCATCTCCACCCCCTCTCCAGGCTTTCTTAAGTTCCCCATCTGTCAAGGGTGGGTGGGGAAAGGAGGGGCCTGCTGGTTTCTAAGATTCTTTCCAGCTCAAGTATTCAACAATCCTGTCTCCAAACCTCGAGTGTCCCCCGCAAGTCAATCTAGCTATTTACAGCACATCTTAATTGTGAAGGAGGCCAAAATAAACAGTTCCGGCAGGTTCTAGGGCAGTGTTACAATTCCACACACACAGTGTTATAAAGCAAGCTCCAGGGAGTGAGGGACTCATTCTGTTCTCTTCACTGTGTGTCCCTAGGGCCTGGAACCGTGCCTGGCACACAGTAGGCGCACCATAAGTGTTTGCTGAGTGACCAGATGCATTAGAGGCACAGGCATGCTGGAAGCTTTCATGCCAAGCCTGCGTCATGCTTGAGAACTTGGAGAGAGAAATGATCTGTTCCAGGCAGCACAGAGGTAGGCTTTGAGCCCGACTCTCCTGACTGCAAAGCCAGTGAACCTCCTGTGTCACGGGGCGATCATGTTGGGGTGCAGTCTGTTGGTGGGGGGCAGGTGGGGCAGCTGTGGAAGGACATCTGGCACCACTGGCCTGGCTAGCCTTTACAACCCCACCAGGATGCTGCGGGGCCAGGAAATGGGATAGACCCAGGGCAACTCAGGCCCCATGAGTCAGGAGCAGGAGGCTGCTCTGTCTGAGTCAGTCCCGACTCAGCCGCCAGCTCACAGCTGGGCTTACAGTGCTTCATTGTCCAGGTTCTGCCCAAGCAAACTTCCCCATGGGTCAGATCCGGGACCTTGATTCTGATTGGCCCTTTTTATTCTTGGAAACTCAGGGCTCAGGCCAGGTGCAGTGGCTTATGCCTGTAATCCCAGCACTTTGGGAGGCTGAGGCAGGAGGATTGCTTGAGCCCAGGAGTTTGAGACCAGCCTGGGCAACAGAGTGAGACCCCATCTCTATAAATAATTTAAAAAATTAACTGGGTGTGATGGTGTATGCCTTAAGTCCCAGCTACTTGGGAGGCTGAAGCAGGAGGATCACTTGAGCCTGGGAGTTCCAGGTTGTAGTGAGCTATGATTGTGCCACTGCACTCCAGGAAGACCCTGTCTCAAACAACACAAAGAGTAGGGTTCTAAGAAATATTCTACCATGATTGACTTCCCCTCTGAGCTGAACTGGGTTCTATGCATGTTGCCTCTAATCTCCCCAAATTCTATGAGACTTGCATGATCAACCCTGATTTTTCAGGAAACTGATACTCTCAGCAACTGGCAGACTTGCCCAAAGCAGGCCATTGGTCAGTGACCAGGTGGAATCCATACCCCAAAGCCCACCTTCTTGGGAAAAGGCTGAGGGGGTGTGTAGGGGGAGACTGCCCACCAGACCCTACCTTGGTGTGTCCAATTTTGTATTCGTTCACATCCAGGTCAATGGCTGCAAGAAGCAGCTCCGAGGCCTTTTTGTTGTCCACGAACCCCTGGGGAATCACGTTGGGGTTCAGCACTTGGTACCTGGCAGGACAGAGATGATTGACAGTCATCACTGTGCCCAAGCCGACAGCACATAAAACATGTTCATGCGCTTATCTGCTGGTCTTTGGGATGGACTTTGGACAGGGACTAGACTTGTTTGACAGATGCTCCAGGGAGGCAGAGAGATGAGATCAATAGGAGGCTTTGGAATAAGGGCTCTAGCTTGGGAGTGGACATTGGTGTGGGTTGGGGGTATAGGGAGAAGCTGTTTCTAGAAATGAAGACACAAAATCCCTTCCTGATAGAAGTTGAAGTTGAGAAAAGGGCATTGACTCAGATATCAGAAAACAGCTTTTTAAAAAAAATTTATTATTTATTTATTTATTTTTTATCCTGACCTGTGAGCAGCCCCCTTTGTGATCTTGGATGCAAAAGTCCCCAGTTGGGGACTTCAGAGGGGCTTGGATAAGGTGACCTCTAGTAACCTTTCCTGATCCATCAATCTGTGGTCTTATGTTCTAGGAAGTTACAGGAGGTAGAAGAAGATCATTTCTAAGGTGGAGGTATTAGTTACCCAGTGTTCCTCCAGAAGCCCTGAGGTAAGAATTCAAGTGCAAGTAGTTTACCTGGAAAGTGGCAGAGTGGGGAATGGGCAGAAAGCCAATAAAAGGCACGTTATGGAGGCAGTTAACACAACAAGCAACCGAAGCTTAATGCTGCTTGGGATCACTGGGAGCCACAGTGTAAGTATTTACACCATGGAAATGGGCAGACACTAGCAATCAGGGCTTCTTTTTTCGGACCAGGGAGCCCTTGTTAAACATTTACCAACACACTGCTATCTGAGCACATGTGTGGAAAATGTCTCATACTTAGCCACCTGAAGGATGAGGGAGCTGAGGTATTTATACACCAGCTCTCCTCAGTCACTGATTGAGGGCTCCTTCCAGGGAGGCATTAATTCCCAGGACAGCTTTCCAAGGATAGGTAAAGAAGCATCCAGCAGCCAAGAAATGCAAGGGCTGGCAGTTGAAATTTGGGCCAGCATCTATGGCCATACCTCCCTGAACATACCCAATCTCATCTGAAATTTGGGCCAGTGTGTACTAAGGTAGTGACTGACAGTGAGGTGGTATTGACAGAGCACCACTGTGTCTGCTGCAGTGGGATGTGACTTATCAGTTGGTCAACTCCTGGGCGTCTAAGCCTTGCACCGAGGGAGACATCACTCACCTCTGTTTGAACTCCGGGTACTGCAGCCTGTTTGGGAAGCCCTTCCTGCAGATACGGATGCCTTCCAGGACACCATTGCAAGCTAGCTGGTGCATGATCAGGTGGGCATCCACCACACCTGCCAAGGGGGAGGGTGCAAGATGGAGAATCCCTCCTCTGGGGTGGGACAGGCCAGTCCTGGCCACTCAAGAAAGCTGAACTGAGCATCTGTGCCATCATCCCCAGGCTTCTCCTGTCACTGTCCTGGAGGCCCCAGGTCCCCCACCATTTGACCAATGCCCAAAAGCTCCCCTGAGTTTGATTTCTAGCTGGTTGGGCACTATTCTACTTTATAAAGCAGCTAGAATATGATTCTTGGATGACCCATTGTTGAGATTTCTCTCCGAGCCTTGTTTTGCCCCCATCAGCCTTGGTGATGAAAGGTAGACTTAATTTGGAATGAAAACTAACTTCATAGAACCTCAGGACTTCCAACAGGGAGCCGTGACCCCACAACATACCCGATTGCTTAAACTCATTGGGGACAATACAGCGGACAAAATGGGGTGCGGTGCTATGGAGGGTGGTCATCAGCTTGTTCAGCTGCTCCTGGGGTTAGAGGACAGAGAACGAGTGAGTGAAACTTTGCATTGATGTTGCAGGACATCTGCACCCAGGAGAGGTATTTTATTTAGAATTTATTCACTTAAAACTGAATTAAAACTCAGTCACATGTGGTTAGTGGCTACCATATTGGGCAGTGCAGAAGAGAACGGTTCATCATTGCAGAAAGTGCCATTGGGCAGCACTGCTCTCAAGGTCCAATGACTTGCTCAAGGGGCCATGGTTTGCAAGAAGTGGGGCCCCTCCAGATTCAGAGCTGGTTCATTGTAGAATCTCAGTACCAGGAGGAACTGTAGGGTCTATGTGGGCAAAGCCCTGTCCACTGTTAACTTCCCTAATGGATGCTCCCTCCTCCTCTGCTTGGATATCTCCAATGAGGTGGCCTACTCTGCCTTGGGACAGCCTGATTCTTGAAAAGTGTTGACATCTTGCTTTGTGCAACATCTCCTTGTAGACTGCACTTTGGAAGGTAATGCCCAAACTTCATGGAAGTTGTAGCCAGCCCAAGACCTGCCAGCCATCTCTAGGACACAAGATCTTGGGCATTGCTATCTTGCGTGATCACACTGCACAAATCCCTTTACTCTCCAGGTTTAAATCCAGAAATGATATAGTTGGACTGGGCCTTCTGTAAAGCTGTCTTCTGCCCAATGGTCCATTGATTCTGTGGCCTCTTCAGAAGGAAACAGACCCCTCCAGGTAAAGAGGTGATCATAGACAGAGAAATGAAATCAGGCTGCCCCGGGTGATGAAGCAGCAGCCAGACCACCCAAGATTGAAAGGGAGGGTTGGGGGCACCCCTGCTTACCCTGTAGAAGTTGGAGACTGTCATGAAGGAGGAGCCTCTCTTCTGCTTCTTGCTTCCGGCTGAGGAAGGGACAAGCACGTTTCACGTCAGTACCCAGTGTGGAGAAAGGCAGCCTCATTAAACACACTGCACCAAAGCACACCCATTCTTTGGATTCAAAAAGGCTTATCTTGGGGCTGGATAAGGGGGACTCTTACATAAGGAAAATGAGATCTACCAGGGAGTGGTCAAACGGGCTGGCTACAGCGTAATTGTCAAAAGAGCTGCTGTGCTCCTTGGGAGGGTGCAGCCTTTTGTGATTTCTGGTGCAAGGTGACAAACAGCTCCCATTGCCTGGGGAGGAAGAAGCACCCATAGACCACGGGAGAAGGTGCACTTTGGTGGTGAGACCAGGGAGACTGGTGTTTCTGGCCCCACTAATTGGCAATCCTATGGGGCAGCATCCACCAGGGCATTCCTCTATGAGCTCCATGACCGCTATTGGATGAGAGGCAGGGCTGAGCTTGGCATTTGCTTCTGACAAGAGACAGGGAAACAGGAAAGAAACACAGAACATCTGGGTGTCAACTTTTCCAAAGCAGTATCCATCCACCTAGAGGTGAGATGTGCCCAGCAATCAGGTCAGTCATTGGAAGCTCCCAGGTTGCCTCTACATGCCTCTTTTGCAGTATCATCCATGGCCTATCTCAGCCACTTTTCATTCATTCATTCATTGGTTCACTCTCTCACTCATTCCACAAGAGTTGAATCAAAGAGTTTTGGTTCCTTCTTTCCATTTTGGCCACAAAATGGCATCAGCACAGGGAGACTGGACACAACAAGGGGTCAGCCCTACCTGCAGCCTCCTCTTCTTTGAAGAGAAGGGCCAGGATTGCCACACTCGATTTCTGGAACAAGCCCACCACTGTTTCATTCAGGGGGTCTTTGTTCTTCTCCAGCCAGCCTGTGATGTTATATCCCACCTGGAGAGGGCAAACACCAGTGCGTAACTTTGAGGTCCAGCCTCCCCCTTTCAGGTGCCACAGCTAGAGCCCCTCCTACAGCTCTCTCCCGTTCTCAGCTCCCAGGACCAAATTTCACTCCCATGTCCTGGGGCTCCAGTTCTTGTCCTGATAACTTGCCTTGTGTCCTGGGATGCCCCTGAAGCCCCATCTGAGTTGGAGGCTCCATCATCTGCCTTCTTGGGCGTTTGCAGTTTGCCCATCTAGGACACCCCAACTCTGAGCTTTGCACATAAACCCAGACTCCCCTGCTACTCTTTCCTGGACTGTGTGACCTTCTCTTGCACAGCTTACTCTGCCGGCCACACTGACCCTCCCTGACCCTTGGGTCTTTTTCTGCGCAGTGGTTTGCTGTCAGTGACTGACTGTGGCTGTAGAATCGTGAGCTACATGAAGAAATCTCTTCGCTGGGAAGCATGCAGCCCGTCTTGAAACACTGGAGGGTCTCTTCTTGCTAGGGGAGCATGCACACTCTCTTACACCACTGTAGGGTCATTGGCTGGTGGAAAGGGGGCTCCATCCATCCAGCACAGGGCACTGCATATATCCAGGTAATTGGACATCCACTAATTTCTTTTTTTTAATTTTTTTTTTTTTTTTTTGAGATGGAGTCTCCCTCTGTCGCCCAGGCTGGAGTGCAGTGGCCGGATCTCAGCTCACTGCAAGCTCCGCCTCCCGGGTTTACGCCATTCTCCTGCCTCAGCCTCCGGAGTAGCTGGGACTACAGGCGCCCGCCACCTCGCCCGGCTAGTTTTTTGTATTTTTTAGTAGAGACGGGGTTTCACCGGGTTAGCCAGGATGGTCTCGATCTCCTGACCTCGTGATCCGCCCGTCTCGGCCTCCCAAAGTGCTGGGATTACGGGCTTGAGCCACCGTGCCCGGCCGGACACCCACTAATTTCTTCTTCCCATCTTGCCACATGGTTCCCATTGCAAGGGTAAGGAGGAAGGTGTCTTTCAGGTCCTTCCATTGAGCACAGAGAAGTGAGGTAAGTAGAGGAGATGCCAGAACTTCTGGGCTTGCCATCTCCTGTGCAGCACAAAGACATTTGTCATCTCTGTGCCTTATTTTAGGGCCTTCTTGGAAATGCACAGGTCCCACTTGACTTTGAATGTTCCATTGCTATAAATAAGGAACTCTTCTCAGTTCAGTGTGGGAAGAGGGGATGGAGAGCTGCAATTTGGTCCCAAGCCTGCTGTTTGCTCCAAGTATCGGCCAAATCCATTTTACAAGCAATTGGCATTACGGTTATGGTTGATGGTATCATAAAACCTTGGCCCTGATGCCCAATGCCATCATGACTTTCCTGACAGCTCCGTCTTAAGGCTGCTGTTTCGTGGCAGTCAGGCCCATGGAGGCTCAGCAACCTCTGTGGGTAACAGGAACATTGGCACTTACAGCGATAATAAAATCCCAAAGAAACCAAACGCATTCTCATAAGCTGGCAGGATGAATGTCACCTCCCCTATTAATTATGCAAATGCAACCTGAGTCCTGGCTGCACTTAATTTCCCCACTTCCCAAGGACTAAGTTTGTCACGAGTGAAAAAACCACTCTATAAATGTCACCTTGTTGGTTTGGTGGCTACGAGCTGTCAGAGAGCCAAGTTATCAGTTGGGAGTAATTAATGGGCTTGTGGAATTTTTTGTTGTTTATTCTTTTTCGTTCTTTTTGCAAGTGTTATCATTTCTGGCCAAGACTGAACTTCAAACCAAGGGCCCAGACAAGTCTGTGGGCCTGGGCAAGGTGTGGCCTGGACAGGTCTGATAGCTGTTCCCCAATGGATATCTCCTTTAGAGAAGTGATGAGGAGGTGTGAGCGGCGCTCATTTCAATTGGCTGATTACCCTGTTATACCATGGTTGTGCTAGTGGAAGCGGGACGTCTCTGGAGAGGTATGTCAGCATGTACCTACAGTTGTGGCAGCCAGCTGGGACCCAAAACACAGAGGGACCCTGAGGCCAGTACTCACAGTGCCTGCGTAGTGAACGAGCTCGAAGTGGGCCTCGGGCCCCTTGCCCTTGCCCCCTTTGGGCTTCAGGAAGTTGTTGGACTTGCCCAGGTGATTGTCATACAGGGCTGCCTTGAACGTGGCATCAGTGGCTTTGGGGAAGACACACTGTTCCTCCAAGATGGAGAAGATGCCCATGGGCTGGGAGGGAAGGGAACAGAGTGATGTTAGAGGAGGTTGCAGGTCCCAAAAGAGGCCAAAGTGGCACTGAGCCCAGGGCCAGCGTAGAGATGCATCGGACACCCACGTGGCCATCCAGGAAGCAGGACTCTGTGCAGTGACATCTGGGAACAGTGCCTGGTGACATCTGGGAACAGTGCCTGGTGCTCTGTGGCCTTGTCATCAAACACCATGGCCATTAAGACTTGAAAGAGGCTGAATTCATCGAGTCCAACAGAAGGGAAGACTGAGATCTGAAGGGACCAGATAGCTTCCCAAATGCGAATCCCACTAAACAGTGGCCCCTGGCAAGCTTGGCCTTCTGAAAAATGGGGAAGTCAATGCCACCTGTGCTCTTTGCTTTTGTTTTTTTATTTATTTGTTTTGAGACAGCGTCTCGCTCTGTCGCCCAGGCTGGAGTGCAGTGGCACGAGCTCGGCTCACTGCAACCTCCGCCTCCAGGTTCAAGTGATTCTCCTGCCTCAGCCTCCCAAGTAGCTGGGATTACAGGTGCCCGCCACCACACCCAGCTAATTTTTGTATTAGAGATGAGGTTTTACCATGTTGGCCAGGCTGGTCTCAAAACTCCTGACCTCAGGTGATCCACCTGCCTTGGCCTCCCAAAGTGCTGGGATTACAGGCAAGAGCCGCCATGCCTGGCCACAACACACATTCTTGAAGGGGACTATTTGCTGAGACCTTCCATGTGGATGTGGTTATAGGCGAAACTATTGTATTGCCTGGGTCAGAGCCTGACTCTGCCACTCACAGGTCGTGGGACCTTGGACAAGCGAGTTCTCGTTTCTGTGCCTCAATGTTCCCGTCTGTGAAATGGGTGTAATGAAAGTATCCCCTCCCCCACATACAGTAGGTTGTGATGATCCAATGAATGGTGGCATACAATAGCCCAATGAACAGTAGTCATTGCAGTCACTTCAGTACCCATTTTGCAGATGGGGAGCTAGAGGTCATACCAAGGAAGGTCATCAGTGGTGTCACTGACTTCCCTGAAGCCAAGTGCCACCTCCCTGCATGCACCAGTGACATCCCTTGGCCCTGGCCTCTCTCCAAGGCCCTCCTTTGAGAAGCAAGTCACCTTTTCCAGGAGGTCGATGCAGGCCTGCAGGTCGAGGCCAAAGTCGATGAAGACCCACTCGATGCCTTCCCTCTTGTACTCCTCCTGCTCCAGCACAAACATGTGGTGGTTGAAGAACTGCTGCAGCTTCTCGTTGGTGAAGTTGATGCATAGCTGCTCAAAGCTGTTGAACTGTGGTGGCAGGAGAAAGAGGGGTGTCAGCACAGGCACAGAGAGAGCCTCTCCTAGGATTGAATGAAGCAACCACAAGCAACACAAAACTTTGCAGAGGGCCCACTAGTGTCAGGCACTGCCCTAAGTGCCTAACAATGGCCATTCAGCACCCTATGAGAAGCAGCTCTCTGTTCCCTCCTCTACAGAGGCACAAAGTGGTTTAACACATGCCTCCGGCCACACAGTATGATGTTCAGACCCCAAATCCAGGCAACCAGACTTCAGCCCTGGATGGTAGACAGGTAGATGGTAAAACCCTGTCTCTACTAAAAATACAAAATTAGCTGAGCATGGTTGCACACGCCTTTAATCCCAGCTACTCAGAAGGTTGAGGCAGGAGAATCACTTGTACCCAGGAGGTGGAGGTTGCAGTGGGCTGAGATGGCTCCATTGTACTCTAGCCTGGGCAAAAAGTGTGAAGCTCTGTCTCAAAAACAAAACAAAACAAAACAAAACAAAAAACACAAATAAAAATATAAAAGAGATGAGGTCTCACCCTGTTGCCCAGGCTGGTCTCAAACTCCTGGGCTCAAGTGATCCTCCCACCTCTGCCTCCCAAAGTGCTGGGATTACAGACGTGAGCCACTGCATGCAGCCCCAGCCTGAATAGAAATCATTGAAGAAAGAACCATTTTCTTTCCAGGGATGGAAATCACTCGAAATGCTCTATGGATCTGAACCCTGTATGCCTGAGGGCAGTGTGTCTTTTTCTCTGTAGTTTTTCTCCTCCTCATCTGTAAGATGAAGGAGTTTAAGGGGTGATATGGTTTGGCTCTACGTCCCCACCCAAATCTCATCTCGAATTGTAATCCCCACATTGGATCATAGGGTCAGATTTCCCTCATGCTGTTCTCGTGATAGCAAGGGAGTTCTCATGAGATTGGATGGTTTTAAAGTATTTGGCACCTCCTGCCTTGCTCTCTCTCTCCTGCCACCATGTAAGATGTGTCTGCTTCCGCTTTGCCTTTCACCATGATTGTAAGTTTCCTGAGGCCTCCGCAGCCATGCAGAACTGTGAGTCAATTAAGCCTCTTTTCTTTATAAATTACCCAGTCTCAGGTAGTTCTTTATAGCAGTTTGAAAATGGACTAATAAAAGGGGTTTACAAGCTTTTTTTTTTTTTTTTAAGTGGTGAGCTGATAAATCAGCTCTTCTTAAAAACCAAACACCTGATTTACAGTGTTTGCCAATTTCCATGGTGTAAATATTCAAGCCATGGCTAATTTCAAGCTATCAACATGACGTCAACTGGCTCACAAAATTCCTGAAAATAACACAGTCTTGTTAGCCAGTACAGGCTGGCTTCAGCACACCACTCATCCCATCCTTAAAGTTCACACCATTCTTTATGACTTGGCACCATACAAATGAAGCTGGAAATTTCTGGAGTCCAAAAGTCAGAGATCCAGTGGCAAACTGAGATTGGTCTGCCCCAGGTCCAAGGTGAGAAACAAGAGAACTTTATAACTGATATAAGCAAAAAAGTAGCTTATATAAGGAGGACAGCCACCCCAAAGCAAAAACCAAATGCAAGGCCAGGCCCACCTCAAAGATCTCAAAGCCAGCGATGTCCAGCACTCCAATGAAGAACTGCCTCTGCATCTTGGTGTCCAAGGTCTTGTTAATCCTGGCCACCAGCCACTTGAACATCTTGTCGTAGACAGCTTTGCTCAGAGCCCCGATGGAGTTTTGGCACTGTTCCATGTTCTGACCTTTTTGCACAAACTCATTGCCGACTTTGACCCGGGGCCTGGTGATACCTTTCTGCAGTTCACCGGAGTTGAGACCCATGAGATGGGCGACTTTGTCAGCCACTGAGTAGAGATGGAAAAATCAGGTGAGTGCAAGGAAGATGTTGCCATGTCCAGGAGAAACCTGGCAACATTTGTTGTGGCTCAGGGATGGGGTGAAAGGCAGGGTGGAGGAGATCCCATTTTGCTAATGAGAAAACAAAGACGTGGTAGTTTCTACACTTGCTCAAGGTCAGGTGGCAGCTGGGCAAGGTGGCTTATGCCTGTGATTCCAGCACTTTGGGTGGTTAAGGTAGGAGGATCACTTGAGGCCAGGAGTTTGAGACCAGCCTGGGCAACATAGCAAGACCCCATTTCTAAAAAAAAAAAAAAAAAATCAGCCAGATGTGGTGGCGTGCACCTGTAGTCCCAGCTACTGAGGAGGTTGAGGCAGGAGGATCATTTGAGCCTAAAAGGTTGAGACTGCAGTGAGCCACAGTTGCATGACTGCACCACTGCACTCCCACCTAGGCAACAAACCGAGACCCTGTCTCAAAAAATAAATGCAAATTAAAACAACAATGACAGCACAAAACCAAAATCACGTCTTGACTCTCAACTGTGCCTTTCTGAAAATATCAACGTCTGAACATGCATGGTTTGCAGCCACATAGAGCTGGCATATCCCTGAGATGGTCACAAAGCCCTGGAAAGCAGGGAACTGCCCACACTGGCCACCTTGTCTCTGAGCAGCCCCAGCCCCAGCACCCACCCTCAGTGGTGTCCACTTCAGCTTGCTCCTCTCTGGGCTTCTGCTTGAACTTCATGTTCCCAAAGTGCATGATACCTCCCGTCAGCTTATACACGGCCATCTTCTCCTCGGCGCTGAAGCCCAGCACATCAAAGGCTTCCTGCAAAGCAACAGGGAGATGAAGTCACGTGACCCCTGGCCTCTCATTCTACATAGTGGAGGCCATAGGACTGCCACCGTGGGGCCACGCCAAAGGGCCACTGTGGCAGGGCATGGACGCTGGAATTGGACATCCCCTGAACAGGGAGAGTTCTGTTTTCCTCCAAGGGGCCCAGGTCAGATGTTCTGCAATATAGTCATTTTATTTATTTACAATAACCTCTCTGGCTTTTGTTTCATCATCTGCAAGATGGTGATGATAAGGATAGATCAGAATGATGTGACAACGTTTAGTCCAGTGCTTGGCACATAGTAAGTGCTCAAGAAAGGGAGGTATTATTATTGTTATTGTTATTTTATTTTTTGAGCTTGGGTCTTACCTTTTTGCCCAGAGTAGAGTACAGTGGCACGATCATGGCTCACTGCAGCCTAGAACTCCTGGGCTCAAGTGATCCTCCCACTTTAGCCTCCTGAGTACCTGGGATAACAGGTGCATGCCACCACACCTGGCTAATTTTATTTATTTATTTATTTATTTATTTATTTATTTATTTATAGATGGAGTCCTCCCTCTGTCGCCCAGGCTGGAGTGCAGTGGCACAATCTCTGCTCCCTGCAACTTCCACCTCCTGGGTTCAAGTGATTCTCCTTCCTCAGCCTCCCAAGTGGCTGAGATTACAGGCATGCGCCACCACGCCTGGCTAATTTTTTTAACTTTTAGTACAGACGGGGTTTCATCATGTTGGTCAGGCTGGTCTTGAACTCCTGACCTCAAGTGATTCCCCTGTCTTGGCCTCCCAAAGTGCTGGGATTACAGCTGTGAGTCACCATGCCCAGCCAGTTATTTTATTTTATTTTTTTGAGATAGAGTCTTACTTTGTTGCCCAGGCTAGAGTGTGGTGGCATGATCATGGCTTATTGCAGCCTAGAACTCCTGGGCTCAAGTGATCCTCCCACTTTAGCCTCCTGAGTAGCTGATTATCATAACAGGTATGTGCCACCACACCCAGCTAATTTTTAAATTTTTTTTTTTTTTTTTTTTTTGCAGAGACGGGATCTTACTGTGTTGCCTAGGCTGATCTCAAACTCCTGGACTCAAGCAATCCTCCTGCCTCAGCCTTCCAAAGCACTGGGATTAAAGGTGTAAGCCACCGTGCCTGGCTCTGTTATTATTGTTAAGGCTTCATGCCAGGTGTTAGGTGAGGGGAAGGCAAAGATAAATCAGGAATTGATTCTGTTGTCCAAGAGCAGAGAGAACCTAGTACACAAATAATCCTAACAGGAGTCATGGGTGCTTAGTGTCGTAAGAGGAGCCAGAGGGTGCGGTGGGGACCGGGAGAATGACAGAGTCACTTCTGGCTGGGCTGGGGAGGAGGAAAAGTTGCATGGGGTTGATGGCCCCTGAAGTCCCCACGGAATTCTAGTTTGACTCTGCAAAGAGAAACTCAGCTTGCTAAAATGGGCTTGGAATAAAATGCTGACTGCAACCCCAGAAATCTCCAGGGAAGATCTGGGCAGCTGTCTGGCAACTCTAAGTGGGCTCCTGTCCCCACCGCCACCCCAATCTAGTGGCCATGCATGCAGAGTCCCAAGCCTTCTCCCCGTCCTGTTCCAGCTCTGCCTGCCCACTCACGTCTGTGATCTGCAGCTCCTCCTTGTCGTCCATGTTGTCCACCGTGGTGACGCCTTGGCTCACCCAGTGGTATTCCTTAGGGTTGGGGACCAGCAGCAAACTCTCTGCCAAGGGCAGCAAAGCAGGTTAACCAATGGCGGATGTGCGGTTTTCTTCTCTGCCATCTCTAACCTCTCCTCCCTTCCTCCCTCCCTCCATCCCTTCTTCCTTTCCTTCCTCTTTCTCTCTCTCTCTTTCTTTCTTTCAACAGGGTCTGGCTCTGTCACCCAGGCTGGAGTGCAGTGACACTATCATAGCTCACTGCAGCCTTGAACTCCTGGGCTTAAGTGACCTGCCTGCCTCAGCCTCCTGAGTAGCTGAGACCACAGGTACCACCACACCTGGCTAGTTATTTATTTATTTAAAAAAATTTTTTTGAGACGGAGTCTCTCTCTGTCACCAGGCTGGAGTGTGGTGGAGCAATCTCAGCCCAATGCAACCTCTGCCACTCGGGTTCAAGCGATTCTCGTGCCTCAGTCTCCTAAGTAGCTGGGATTACAGGTGCGCACCACCACACCTAGCTAATTTTTGTATTTTTAGTAGAGATGGGGTTTCGCCATGTTGGCCAGGCTGGTTTTGAACTCCTGACCTCAGGTGATCTGCCTGCCTTGGCCTCCCAAAGTACTGGGATTACAGGTGTGAGCCA
This sequence comes from Piliocolobus tephrosceles, assembly GCF_002776525.5. Lineage (NCBI taxonomy): Eukaryota > Metazoa > Chordata > Mammalia > Primates > Cercopithecidae > Piliocolobus > Piliocolobus tephrosceles. Next base: position 8,076,697 of record NC_045441.1, on the reverse strand, counting down.
TTTTTTATTTTTTGTAGAGACAGGGTCTTGCTATGTTGCCCAGGCTGGTCTCAAACTCCTGGGCTCAAGCGATCCTCCTGCCTTCGCCTCCCAAAGTGTTGGGATTACAGACATGAGCCACTGCACCTGGCTGAAAATTGCATTTTTATGTGAAGTCTCCCAATCTCAAAATGCTGTTAATTTAAAAGTATACTTTGTCCAAATAAAGCCCACCTGTGGGTGGGGAATGGCACTCAATGCCCTTATTTCTGGCTGGGTTAGGAGGTGTGTGTGTGTGTAAGACTGAGTCTTCATCCCTCCTCCCACTTTATGTCTGGGCAGGTCTGCCGTGGACAGCTGAGCATGTTGGCGCCTGCACAAGGGCATCCAGTTGAGTGGGTGAGTGTCCTCCACTCTCTGAGCTGTGTACCTGGTGTATGCTGTGTCTGCCAAGAGGAGAGCCTGTTGGGACTGTGCATGCAAGCACTGGCAGAGCCCATCGTGGTCTTGGGCTGATCCCGGTGCTGCTGCCCGAGCGGCAGGCTCAGAGGCAGCAGGTTGCAGACACAAAGGGTTTAAAGCCTCACATCCCACGTTTATATCCCAGATTTTGCAGGTACTCAGAGCTTCATCTGTGAAATGGGCCCACAGTGGTCTTCATCTGGCTACTATGAGGATGCAATGTGCAAATAGAACTTGGAGAAAGTTCCCTGTAACCCATTTGACTTTGTTTGTGTGTTTGTTTTTGAGATGGAGTCTTGCTCTCTTGCCCAGGCTGGAGTGCAATGGAGGGATCTTGGCTCACTGCAACCTCCTCCTCCCAGGTTCAACCGATTCTCCTGCGTCAGCCTCCCGAGTAGCTGGGATTACAGGCACCTGCCATCATGCCCAGCTAATTTTTTTGTATTTTTGTAAAGACGTGGTTTCACCATGTTGGCCAGGCTGGTCCTGAACTCCTGACCTCAGGTGATCCACCTGCCTCTGCCTCCCAAAGTCCTAGGGTTACAGGCGTGAGCCACCACGCCCAGCCCCATTCACATCACTTTAAACTGAAGACATTATCACAGAACCCCAGGAGTGACACGAGACTCCCTACACATGGGAATTCTTTCCTTACGGAAAAGAAGAAAAGCAAGGTCAGGGGCAGGTGGATAGACATAAAGGTCTTTACCAACAAGTTCAGGCTTCTTGTTTGAGAGAATCTGGTAGAAGATGTGGTAGCTTCTCTCGGCTGCTTGCTGTGAGATGACACGAGATTTCTCTAAGAGATCTGAAAAAGAAGTGAAGATCCTGGTGAGTACACAGCTGTTTCCCTGGAGTTCAGGGCTCCGTACAAAGCAGGAACCCCCTCTCCATAAAGCCCAGAACAGTGACTAATGGTGAGCCCCACGTTTCGCTCTTCCCAGACAGGCAGCCTCCGGGGACCTGATTGCCACAGAGGGAGTCCTGGGAGTGGGGCCAGCCTCCTGGGCACTAACAGGCTGCAATCAGAAGGACCTCCCACTTGGTTTAATGCTCCTCTGCTGCTGTTTCGAAATTCCTGTATTATTATGATGATTTTTTAGAGACAGGGTCTTGCCGCGTTGCCCAGGCTGGAGTGCAGGGTTGTGATTATTTATTTATTTATATATTTATTTTGAGATGGAGTCTTGCTCTGTTGCCCAGGCTGGAGTGCAATGGAGTAGTCTTGGCTCACTGCAACCTCCGCCTCCCAGGTTCAAAGCAGGAATCTCCTCTCCTTAAAGCCCACACTGCAGCCTCTAACTCCTGGGCTCAAGCGATCCACTTGCCTTAGCCTCCTGAGTAGCTGGGACTACAGGCATGTACCACCATGCCAGGCTAATTTTTCACATTGTTTTGTAGAGATGGGATTTTACTATGTTGCCCAGCTGGTCTTGAACTCCTAGGTTCAAGCAACCCTCCTGCCTCGGCCTCCCAAAGTGCTAGGATTACAGGCATAAGCCACCTCACCTGGCCTGAAATTCTTGGTATTTTTTAACAAGAGCCCTTCATTTTCATGTTGCACTGGGCCTCACAGATCATGTAGCTGCCCAGACAAACTCTCCAAGGAGGGCCTGACTTACAGCTCTCGATGTCGGCTCCAGCGAGTTTCCCTGTGGTTCCAAAGTGGATTCGGATGAACTTGCCCTGAGCAGGGAAGAGAGGGGAGGGATCAGGAGGGAGGTCGGCCACAGCTTTAGAGCAATAAGTGGCCCAGAGTTGGCCAAGGATTGCTGATCGGGGCCTGCGGGGATGTAACTGGGCTCTATTGCAGTAGTGGATTTCCCACGAAGATAGGCAGAGAAGCACACGGACAGGTCTCGGAGCTAAATCTAGGGTCTGTGGTTTGGGGCATTTGTCAGGGAGAGAAGTGCCAGCAGGAGGGCTGCTACCCTTTGGAATTCTGTGTAGAGACCAGGCACCATGCCAATTTGGAGCACCTCCCATGCTTCTTTATCGGGAGGCTTCCATGTCATTCCTCTCTCTCTGGCTTGCATGGCAGAGCCATCAGTAAATTCTCCCGGAAACAGGACTCTCTCTCTGTACCTCGGCTGCTCCTGGGCCTGTCTGCACTCACCTCTGTTCCTCCCCTCACCCGCTGCCAGCCCTGTTTTCTGAGGCTTCGTGCAAGCTCACTGGGCTCTGCCGATAGGAAGCCCCAGAGGAGACGCGGGAGTGAGGGAGACGAGGCCGGGCATCGCTCCTCTCTAGTTGGCGTCTCAGGGTGCCTCTGTGACTGCGGCTCCTGCCAGACAGCTGCACTTACTGCTGTTAATCTGTCTCCCCAGGTGACCTCCCAGCCCCTCCACCCTCATTGTCGCCAAGGTTCTGCATCAAAGCCACTTGACTTAAATATTAATACTAAAGAGGGTTCTGTTTGTTGATTAGATACTTTTTACCACCCCCCTCTTCCCCTGTTTCCCCCCCCCCCCCCCCCCCCCCCGCAAACACGGTCTTGCTCTGTTGCCCAGGCTGGAGTGCAGTGGCATAATCTCAGCTCACTGCAACCTTTATTTCCTGGGCTCAGGTGATCCTCCCACCTTAGCCTCCCAAGTAGCTGGGACTACAGGCATGCATGGCCATGCCTGGCTAATTTTTATTTTTTATAGCGATGGGGGCTGGTCTCGCTATGTTGCCGAGGCTGGCCTCAAACTGCCTGGGCTCAAGGGATCCTCCTGCCTTGGCTTCCCAAAGTGCTGGGATTACAGGAGTGTGCCACTGTGCCCAGCCTCCTTCTTTTATGCTAATATTGATTTTGTTTTTTTCTTTGTTGAGAAATGTAAGACTTGGATACATCAAAGAAAACCAATTTCTGAGGGGAAAAAAAATCAAAACAAAAAAAAACTTAACCCTGTCCGGGTCTCTGCAGAACCCAGAGAATGTTTTCGTACAATTGAAAAATTCTACGTGCTTCATAATTGATCTTTTGATACAAAATGACCTGTTAAATTTGCAATTTGTAGTTCTCGGTGTTGAGGCTGATTGGACCGGTTAGGAAGAGTCTTCAAATCTTGAACTGAATTCCACGAGGGATTATTTGTCTTTTGAATTAGCTTTGCCTCGTTGCCAATTTGATTCTGATTGCTGGGCCTTAAACATCTCTGGGAAGGGGAGGTCTTCCCTTGCCCCACACTTTTCACCTTAATTTAAACCAGCCTCAATTTCTTTACCTGGGGCGGGGTCATGACACCTGTCTCACCACCCAGGGGGCCTCTCATGCAGCCCCCACACTTACGAAGCGAGAGGAGTTGTTGTTCCTGGTGGTCTTGGCGTTCCCGAAGGCCTCCAGCACGGGATTTGCCTGGATGATTTGATCCTCCAGAGACCCCTGACGCAGAAAGAAACCCAAAGTTAGTTGAGTTGGCCGCTGCCTGGGAGGCCAGGGCTGAGGGACTGGGCTTGCAAATGACAGTGGCTCATGTGCTGGGAACCCAGGAGGAGAATGGCCTTGGGGCGGCCAGAAAATCAGGGCCAGAGGGGCTGCATGTAGTAACCTGGGAGGAGGGCCACTGCCTGACAGCGTCTGTCCCTCTGTGGCTCCATGACACTGGGACAGGCACCTGGGGACATGGGCAGCCACTTGGACTTGATCCCTAGCTACTGTTTCCTCACTTTGCTGTTGGCAGAGAGCCCTCTGAGCAAGTCTGAAACCCCTCCCTACACCTCCCCCGACCCCTTTTTTGAGACAGGGTTTTGCTCTGTTGGCCAGGCTGGAGTACAGTGGCGCTATCTTGGCTCACTGCAGCCTCCAACTCCTGGTCTTAAGTGATCCTCCCACTTCAGCCTCCTGAGTAGCTGGGACTATAGGCATATGCCACCACTCCCAGCTAATTTTTAAAGTTTTTTGTAGAGATGGTGTCTTGCTATGTTGCCCAGGTTGGTCTCGAACTCCTGGACTCAAGCGACCCTCCCACCTCAGCCTCCCAGAGTACTGGGATTATAGGCATGAGCCACTGTGCCTGGCCTCTGTTGGCCTTTTACAGATGCCTTAGCTGACTGCCCAGCTAAGGCTCTTTGTGCCCCTGGGGCAGCCAGGGTCTGCAGAAGCCACTTAACAGGCAACGAACTTTCCCGTTTCTCCTCTGCCAAGTACAAGGGGCTCTGCTACCCATCCTTCTGGACGCAGACATGGCCTGGGGCAACAGAACAAGTCCTTGGGGAGAAGATCCTGATTTATGGCCACCTTCTCCCTGTGTGACCCCATCCAAGTCACTTCACTCTAAGCCTCAGTCTCCTCATCTGTAAAATGGCCCTAAGCTGTGAGCAGCTGTGAAGATTGAAGGGTCGCCACTGTGTGTGTCACAGAAGCCTGAAGACGGGAAATAGACCCTGGGCCCACCCAGTCAGCTCTACCTTCTTATCTGTGGTCTGTTTGCCAGTTCCTCCGATGTTGGCAAAGTACTGGATGACCTTCTTCGTGTTCTCAGTCTTACCAGCACCAGATTCTCCCCTGCAGGTGGAAAAAAAGAGCAGACAAGAGAAGCGGGAAGAGGGGGCGGTCAGCCGCAGAGAAAAGAAGCAAGAGCAGCCTGGCCAACAAGGTGAGACCCCATCTCTACTAAAAATACAAAAGTTAACCAGGCACAGAGGCTCATGCCTATAATCCTAGCACTTCGGGAGGCCGAGGTGGGAGGATCACCTGAGGTCAGGAGTTTGAGACCAGCCTGGCCAGCATGGTGAAGCCCCGTCTCTATTAAAAATACAAAAATCAGCCAGGCATGATGGCACGTGCCTGTAATCCCAGTTACTTGGGAGGCTGAGGCAGGAGAATTGCTTGAACCCAGGAGGCAGAGCTTGCAGTGAGTCGAGATCGCGCCACTGCACTCCAACCTAGGCCACAGAGTGAGATTCCATCTCAAAGAAAGGAAAAGAAAAGTGCTCTTTTCTTTCTTTCTCTCTCTCTCTCTTTTTTTTTTTTTGGGAGAGTCTTGCTCTGTCGTCTAGTCTGGAGTGCAGTGGTGTGATCATAGCTCATTGCAGCCTCAACCTCCTGAGCTCAAGCAATTCTCCTGTCTCAGCCTCCTGAGTAGCTGGGACTACAGGTGTGCACCACCACACTGGCTAATTTTTTGTAGAGATAGGGTCTCACTATGTTGCTCAGGCTGGTCTCAAACTCCTGGGTTCAAACGATCCTCCTGCCTCAGCCTCCCAAAACCCTGGGATTACAGGTGTGAGCCACCACGCCTGGTCTCAAAGGTACACATTTCTGTTCACATTTCACCCCCTAGCTAGGACAGACAGGCAGGTCGGGAGGTCCGGGAGACAGGGAGGCCACCCCATCAGTTTAGCAGGTGCAGCCTCACCCGCCCTGCTAAACCCACACACTGCCTGCAGAGTTCCAAACAAAGTCCCACAATTAATTCTAGGAAGGCTTAATTATATGTGTAAGACACAGATCTAATTATATGTGTATAGACTGAGAGATGGAAGAGACACTTACGTGATTAGCATGGACTGATTTTCACGATCTGTAGGGAAGAAAACAAGAAACAAGAAGGTGTAATTAGGAAACATTTAGAAACTAGGCATTCAACAATGCCCCAGCCAGTCAGGGCTTCCCCAGATTCCAACTGGCTTAGATTGTGGCCTTGGCTACACTTGGAGGCCAAAATCCAGGATCCTGTGGGATCTGTGGCCCCTTGCCCATCCCTGCATTGTTCACCCTTGCAGAAAGGATCAGGAATTTATCAGCCACTCTTTCTACCAGCCCAGAGTTGCCATAAAGCTACCCAGCCCTAAGCAACATAAAGAGAAATGAGGACAAAAATCACAGAGGGCTGGACAGCATGACTCATGCCTGTAATCCCAGCATTTTGGGAAGCTGAGGCTGGAGCCCAGGAGTTCAAGACCTGCCTGGGCAAGATGGTGAAACCCTGTCTCTACAAAAAATTAAAAAATTATCTGGGCATAGTGGTGCATGCCTATAGTCTCAGCTACTCAGGAAGCTGAAGCAGGAGGATTGCTTGAGCCCAGAAGTTCTAGACTGCGGTGAGCTAAGATTGCACCACTGCACTCCAGCCTGGGCAACAGAGACCCCATCTGTTAAATACAAATCATGGCCTGGTGCGGTGGCTCACGCCTGTAAACCCAGTACTTTGGTAGGCCGGGGTGGGTGGATCACCTGAGGTCAGGAGTTCAGGAGCAGCCTGGCCAACGTATTGAAACCCCATCTCTACTAATAATATAAAAATTAGCTGGGCATGGTGGCACATGCCTGTAATCCCAGCTACTTGGAAGGCTGAGGCAGGAGAATTGCTTCAACTCAGGAGGTGGAGGTTGCAGTGAGCTATCGCACCATTGCACTCCAGCTTGGGCGACAAGAGTGAAACTCCATCTCAAAAAGAAAAAAAAAAAAAGAAAAAAAGAAAAAAAATCACATAGAGGAATCACTATAATATGCAGCAAAGATCATACAGGTAATGGTTAAGAGCATTAACTTGAGCTCTGAGCAAGTTACTTACCTACTTACCTTGGCATCCTATGGGTTTGTGAAGCTTAAATGAGATAGGGTGTGAGGTAGGGCTGGTACCTAGCAAGTGCCCAGCACACTCACTGAGCCCTGGCACCTGGTAGCAGTAGCTGCTGCTCAACATTTAGCAAATAACTTCAACTGGTGGTGCAGGGTCAGGGTTAGGATGGGGTATCACAAAGTCTTAATGCGTCTGGAGCCACAATGGCAAAGGAAGGCTTGTCTCCCACCACCCCTGCCCCAGCAGAGCCCACCCCGACGCACCCATGAGCATGTCATGGTAGGCGTTGTCAGAGATGGAGAAGAGGTGAGGTGGCATCTCTGTGCGCTTCTTGCCCTTGTACATGTTGGCCACACGGGCCCCGTAGATGGGCAGCCACTTGTAGGGGTTGACTGTCACGCAGAACAAGCCCGAGTAGGTCTGGTGGGAGGGAGGGAAGATGGTCAGCTGGTTCTTCCTCCTGGTACCCTTTTCCCCCAGTGAAGTTCCCTTCAGGCCCCAGTTTATCAAAGAGCAAGCTGTGAAGAAGGTAAGCTTTCTGCCAGGTGTGGTGGCTCACGCCTGTAATCCCAACACTTTGGGAGGCTGAGGTGAGTGGATCACCTGGGGTCAGGAGTTCGAGACCAGCCTGACCAACAGAGTAAAACCCTGTCTCTACCAAAAATACAAAACAATTAACTGGGAGTGGTGGTGCGCAACTGTAATCCCAGCTACTCAGGAGGCTGAGGCAGGAGAATCGCTTGAACCTGGGAGGCAGAGGTTGCAGTGAGCCAAGATCGTGCCACTGCACTCCAGCCTGGCGATGGAGTGAGACTCCGTCTCAAAAACAACAAAAACAACAAAACTCAGCCTTCTGGAGGCAAAATCTTTTGAGTATCTGAGTCTGTTTTCATTAAGCTAAATGAGGCTTATCTTTAATATATATTTGTTTGTTTTTTCTTTTGGTTTAATTACAGATACTCCTCGACTTAAGATGGGGTCACATCTAGATAAACCCATCATATGTTGAAAATATTGTATTGGAAATTGATTTATGATATTTTCAACATACGATGGGTTTGATCATAAATCGAGGAGTGCATTGAATGTGTATTGCTTTTGCCCCATCATAAAGTCGAAAATCATTAACTTGAACCATTGTAAGTTGGGGTCCATCTATCTGTATTTGAATAGGTCACACTGTCACTGTGGCAACATATATACTGCAAAATATATACCACTTGCTCCCTCTCCACCCCTACCCTCACCACAGGTAAATGCTGGGCTAGTTTCTTTTGCTCCCTTCCATATATATATATTTCTTTATCTATATATATTTTATGGATGGAGTCTCATTCTGTCACCCAGGCTGGAGTACAATGGTGCCATCTGGGTTCACTGCAACCTCTGCCTCCCGGATTCAAGTGATTCTCCTGCCTCAGCCTCTTAAGTAGCTGGGACTACAGGTGCACGCCACCACACCAGGCTAATTTTTGTATTTTTAGTAGAGATGGGATTTCGCCATATTGGCCAGGCTGGTCACAAACTCCTGACCTCAAGGGATCCACCCACCTTGGCCTGTCAAAGTGCTGGGATTACAGGCGTGAGCCACTGCGCCCAGCCTATAGTACTGTTTTATATCTTGCTTTTGCCACTTAATATATCTGGCTTTCCATGAGAGTCCGTTGAGAGATGTCTGGGGTGATTTAAAAGCTGTGGAATCTTCACTGTGTGGGTGCAGCTCCCTACTTGTGGCAGCTAGGTTTGACCACCTGTCTTTTCCTTTTTCTTTTTCTTTTTTCTTTTCTTTTTTTTTTTTTTTTTTGAGACAGACCTTAGCTCTTGTTGCCCAGGCTAGAGTACAATGGCTCGATCTCGGCTCACCGCAACCTCTGCCTCCCAGGTTCAAGCAATTCTCCTGCCTCAGCCTCCCGAGTAGCTGGGATTTCCACACCTGGCTAATTTTGTATTTTTAGTAGAGACAGGGTTTCTCCATGTTGGTCAGGCTGGTCTCGAACTCCCGACCTCAGGTGATTCACCCACCTCGGCCTCCCAAAGTGCTGGGATTATAGGCATGAGCCACCATGCCCAGCCCTTTTTTTTTTTTTTTTTTTTTTTTAGAGACAGAGGCTTGCTCTGTTTCTCAGGCTGGAGTGCAGTGGTACGATCATAGCTCACTGCAGCCTTGACCTCTTGGGCTCAAGTGATCCTTCCACCTCAACATCCCAAGTAGCTGGGACTACAGGCATGTGCCCACTAAGCCTGGATAATTAAAAAGTTTTTTTTGTAGAGATGGGAGTCTTATTGTGTTGCTCAGGCTTGTCATGAAGTCCTGTCCTCAAACAATCCACCCACGTTGGCCTCCCAAAGTGCTGGGATTACAGGCCTGAGCCACTGCACCCAGCCTTGACCTACTCAAGACCCCAACTTTCTTTTCACTCCAAGATTGCAGTTTTGTAGGAAATCACCCTGTTTTTTTAAAAAAAAGAACAGAAAGGCCAGGCGCAGTGGCTCATGCCTGTAATCCCAGCACTTTGGGAGGCTGAAGCAGGCGGATCACGAGGTCAGGAGTTCGAGACGAGCGTGACCAACATGGTGAAACCCTGTGTCTACTAAAAATACAAAAATTAGCTGGGCATGGTAGAGCATGTTTGTAATGCCAGCTACTAACAGGGCTGAGGCAGGAGAATCACCTGAACCTGGGAAGTGGAGGTTGCAATGAGCTGAGACTGTGCCATTGCACTCCAGCCTGGGCGACAGAGTGAGACTACATCTCAAACAAACAAACAAACAAACAAACAACAAAACCCCAGAAAACCAATTACATCATTAAATAAATGAAGAGCAGGAAGAATAAGTGAAGATGGGAAATGGCCAAATCTATGAATCTTAAATTTCCCTTCTCCTTGCTGGACAGTCACATTGACCTCTAAACCTTCCACCAAATACTTGGTTTCAGTTCAACTTTAAACCCTTCCATTTTGAGCCAAGTAAGAATAACTGCTCGCCATCCACCCCTCTCCCTGCCACCAGCTTCTCCTTAGCATGACTGGGATATGTTGAATTTTCAAAAGGAAACTTATTAAGTAGAGACTGATCCACAGGAAAAAAGACAAAGAGACGATGAAGGAAACCCAGTGGAACAGCTGAGGGTATGACACACGGTGTCTCATCCCGGGACGCCAGCCATGGGATCACTCTTCCCCTCCAGCCTGTCTCAGCTGTGGGTGGGGGCAGACAGCAGCCTGGAAGCCAGTTACCTCCCTGCTGTGGTCAGGAGGAATTGAGAGAGAAGCAGCTGGGATCATGGGAGCAGCCCTTGCCAGCTACAGTTGTTGCACTAGTGGCTCTATTGAGACACTTTAATGTAGGAGGGGACTCCCTGCCCTGGTCTCTCAGGCTATACTCCACAGAGCCTGCAGTCCCTTAGCCCAAAGTCATGATGTGGTCACCCAGGAGGAACAAGGGCTTGCATGCAGAACAGCTCCAGGTAAGCCCTGGCCCTGAGCTTGACCTTTGAGCCTGCATCTTGACATTCTCAGCCCAGGCTCCAGGCTCCGGGCTCAGCCGGGAGTGGGTATGGCTCTTTCTCTCTCTCTTTTTTTTTTTGAGATGGAGTCTCGCTCAGTTGCCCAGGCTGGAGTGCAGTGGCACGATCTCGGCTCACTGCAGGCTCTGCCTCCCGGGTTCCCACCATTCTCCTGCCTCAGTCTCCTGAGTAGCTGGGACTACAGGCGTCTGCCACCACCCCCGGCTAATTTTTTTTTTTTTTTTTTTTTTGTATTTTTAGTAGAGACGGGGTTTCACCATGTTAGCCAGGATGGTCTCGATCTCCTGACCTCTTGATCCACCTGCCTCGGTCTCCCAAAGTGCTGGGATTACAGGTGTAAGCCACCGCGCCTGGCCGGGTATGGCTCTTTCTAGACCTGGGGTCCAAGGATGCCCTGCTAACCTCCAGACTTAGCAAATATCTTCAAGAGCTTTCCAGAGAACTTCCAGCACCACCTGGGTCTATGGTGCTGCTGGGGCCTGAATCTAGAACCACAGTAGTATTAAAGCAGGATGAATCTGGGGTCACAGAAGCCCTCTTGGCTATAACCATATGCCCAGGGAGGGGGAACCCCCGGCAGGCCCTTACCTGGGAATCAGGCTGCACCTTACCTATTCCTACCAGATAAGCCTCTTTCCTTTTTAGTAAAGACATCTAGACAGGCAAACACCCACACATCCTTAGACAACCCATTTTGGGAGTTAAGCTGCAACACCTGCAGAAAATCATCTTTCTGTCTTAAGATTTCCAAGATGCTCAGAGGACTGATTGTAACTCACTCTGGTTATCATGTCAGACAAAGTGAAACTGAACTTCTTCAAGGATGCAGTCTGTTGTCCTTCCTAAGTGCCTCAGGCTACAGTTACATCACATTTCCTCAATGTTTGTTGGATGGATGGGTGGATGAGTGTTTTGATGAATGATTGAATGGATGGATGGATATTTAGATATTTGGTTGGGTGGATGAGTGGATGGATGTTTGGTTGATGGATGGAGGGATGGATGTTTGGGTAGGTGGATGAATGTTTGGATGTTTGGATTGATGGAGAGAAGTTTGGATGGATGGATAGATGGATGGATGTTTGGATAGGTGGATGAATGTTTGGATTGATGGATAGATATTTGGATGGATGGAGGGATGGATGGATGGATGGATGGATGAATGTTTGGATGTTTGGATGTTTGGGTTGATGGATAGATGTTTGGATGGATGGGTAGATATTTGGATGGATGGATGGGTGTTTGGATGGATGAATGTTTGGATGGGTGAATGTTTGGATGGATGTACGGATGGATGAATGGATAGATGGATGAATGGATGGATGGATGGACTTCTAATAATGGCACATGAAGTCACTAGGGGAAAAATGATGTTTTGATTTGAGAGTTTGAGGAAGAGGGGTGGAGCCTGAGGAGGAAGATTTTTGGGTGACAGCCTCAGCAAAACGTGTTTCAGCTGCTCATGGAGATGGTGCCATTACTGAGATGCCGAAGGCTTTGGGTGGAAATTCTAACATGTCAGAAATGTGGTCCCTGTGCCTTTGTCTAAGTCATAATGTGTACTGGGAGCTGGGCAGGGTGGAGTAGCCACCCCCCTCCTCATCAAAAGAAGAGCAGAAGATCTGCAGTCACTCCTTCCTCCCCGCGCTCACCCTATCCCCGGCACTCACGTAGATCCTCATGTTGGTGTAGCGTTGGCGCAGATTGTCTAGGACACTGGCCTCATTCAGGAAGGTCATGTCTGCCATGTCGCTGGCCTGGTAGAATTTGGGTGGGTTCATCTGCTGGATATCATCCTTCTTCATAGTGAGTGTCTGGGGAGGGTCAAGACACAGCAGCACAGGCATCAGGAAATAGTGCCATCCCAGGCATGGGGCATCTGGTCCAGGTCACCACACACCCTCTGGAGTCCCAGAAGGAGATGGAGTGGAGCATCCAGTGGACCCAAGTCCTGGTCCAGCCACATCCCCCAGTGTGTCCTGGGATGGGGAGGCACTTCTGAGGCCAATGCAGCTTCAACTGCCTCCTCTCTGAAGTTGAGATGACAGTAGTCTCCTTGGCAGGTTGCTGGGAGAATTATATGAACTGAAGTGGAATCATGTAAAAATACCTTATAAACTATGACATTCCCTCCCTATGTTACAGAGAACCTGTGGGCTGTGCTTCTTTTCCAGCCAAATCCATCCTGATAGATGATCAGAGCTTACTCTTTGATCCCATGAACACTTTGCAAAGATGTGACTCTTGGCTCTCTGCCTTGAGAGTTAGCAGTGATTTCGAAATAGCAATGAGCTTTTCCATTTCACTTTTTTTTTTTTTTTAAAGACTAAGTGCAGTAATGAGAAGGGTGGGTGGAAGAGTGGAACAAGGATTTTGATCTGTAACTGACCATGAACAATTAATTGAGATACCTCACTACTTCAGACCAGCCAAACTTCTCCATTTTTAAATTTTTAATTTAATTTTATTTTTTGAGACATAATCTTGCTCTATTACCCAGGCTGGAGTGCAGTGGTACAATCATAGCTCACTGCAGCTTCGATCTCTTGGGCTCAAGTCATCCTCCTGCCTCAGCCTCCCGATTAGCTGGGACTACAGGTGCACACCACCGCTCCTGGCTAATTTAAAATTTTTTTTTTCTAGAGACAAGGTCTTGCTATGTTGCCTATGCTGGTCTTAAACTCTTGGCCTCCAATGATCCTCCCATCTTGGCCCCCAAAAGTGTTACAGGTGTGAGCCATCACATGTAGCCACTGTTCCATTTGAAAAAAAGACATTCCCTTGCTCCCTCCAAGCCACCTTCAAGGACAAAATCGAAAGCAAGCAAGAAGAGAAGAAAAAAAAGAAAACAGCAATGAGCGTTCATCAGTAGGTGTGTTCGCGCCCGTGCCATGTGGGCAGATCTCTTCCCCATGCTGCACCCCAATTTCTTCATCTATAAATGAAAACTAGGCCGGGTGCAGTGGCTCATGCCTGTAATCCCAGCACTTTGGGAGGCCTAGGTGGGTGGACCACTTGAGGTCAGGATTTCGAGACCAGCCTGGCCAGCATGGCGAAACCCTGTCTCTACTAAAAATACAAAGATTAGCTGGGCGTGGTAGTGCACACTTGTAATCCCAGCTACTTGGGAGGCTGGGGCAGGAGAATTGTTTGAACCCGGGGGCGGGGGTTGCAGTGAGCCGAGATCATGCCGCTACACTCCAGCCTGGGTGACAGAGCAAGAAAAAAACAAAACAAAAAAACAAAAACTAGCGCCAGCTCTTAAGAAGCTCCAGCATCTGGGATCAAAGCTGAAGACACATGAGCTGGAAAACAAATATCTTTTGGCTGCCTGCAGCCTTAGATGTGAGGCCTGAATCCACACTGGGATTTCTGGGACTTTTAATAATTTATTAGTACAATAGGCAGATAATTTGAAATCTTGACAGTTCTGGAAAATCCACCCCCACTCTCCGTAATGGTTACCATACCCTTAGTAAATCAAACTGTTTTTTGTTTGTTTTTGTTTTTCTGAGACAGAGTCTCACTCTGTCACTCATGCTGGAGTGCAGTGGCATGATCTCAGCTCACTGCAACTTCCACCTCCTGGGTTCAAGCAATTCTCCTGCCTCAGCCTCCCGAGTAGCTGGGATTACAGGCGCAGGCCACCATGCCCGACTAATTTTTGTATTTTTGGTAGACATGGGGTTTCACCATGTTGGCCAGGCTGGTCTGAAACTCCTGACCTCAGATGATCCTCCCTGCCCAGCCTCCCAAAGTGGTGGGATTATAGGCATGAGCCACCGTGCCTGGCCTCAAGCTGGGTTTTATTCTGAATTCATTTCCAGGGGTTTCCAGATCTCTGGTCCTCGTCCACGTGCAGACACTTCACTTTCAGCAGAGGAATGGAGAACTTGGCCTTTATTTTAGGAGCCAGGGAAGCCAGCGTCACAGGCTCCATCTTTTCTGTCCCAAACCCGGCTAGCCAGCCCTGTCTGCTGCAGATACTCAAGTAAATTGTGTTGTCCTTAAATGTGCATCCAAACTCAGATGCACTCTGGGTCTCCACCATCATCACCCATCATTTCTCACAACACTGCAGCACTCTCCTCTCCGAAAACTGTGTTTCTCCTGAGAATCAAGCTTGACTTTCATTCAAACCCGTTATAGCCGCATCTTTTCACCACTGCTCCTCTCGAAGGCAGACACAGATTAAAAATACAGCTATTGCCAGTTCTGATCACTGAGGTCTCTGGCTTCCTTGTTTTTTTGAGACAAGGTTTCTCTCTGTCACCCAGGCTGGAGTGCAGCAGTGCAATCCTAGCTCACTGCAGCCTCAACTTCCTGGGCTCAAGCGATCCTCCTCACTCAGCCTCCCAAGTAACTGGGAGTACAGGGATGCACCACCACACCTGGCTAATTTTTTGTGGAAAGGGGGCCTCGTTATGTTGCCCAGGCTGGTCTCAAACACCTAGCCTCAAGCAATCTGCCTGTATCGGCCTTCCAAAGTGCTGGGATTACAGGCTTGAGCCACCGTGCCTGGCCTCTGACTTCTTTTAATCAAGAAATTAACCAGGAATGGACCTCGCAGGTACTAACATATTTATTGCTGAAGACTCATTGCTGTGTGTGTGTGTGTGTGTGTGTGTGTGTGTGTGTGTTTTGTCTTCTTTGCTTGCTTGCTTGCTTTCAGTTTTATCCTTGAAGGTGGTTTGGAGGGAGCAGGGGAATGTCTTTTTTCTTAAATGAAAAAGTGCCCGGGTGCGATGGCTTGTGCCTCCGTCTTGGCAGCCCACCATGGAGAGATGGAATGGTGTCATAGAGGGGGCATGGGCATATGAGCCAGATACAGTGGGTTTGAATCCAAGTTCATCATTTGCTATTTTTGCAACATATACAGGTCACCTAAAGTGCCCTTGATCCTCATTTTTCCTTCTCTGCAAAATAGGGTCAATAAATCCTACCACATAAGATTGCCGAAAGGATTAAACAAAGTGTCAAGTGCCTCACCAGGGGTCTGCCAAGAATATAAGAGACCCCTGCCCTTACTCATTTAAAATAAACCAAATTTAAAAAATTCTAATAAAAATTGTTATTATTATTATTATTTTAAATAAAGGTAGGGTCTCACCAAGTTGCCCAGGCTGGTCTCAAACTCCTGAGCTCAAGTAATCCTCCTGCCTCGGTCTCCCAAAGTGCTGGGATTACAGGCGTGAGCCACCATGCCCAGCCTAATAACCCAAATTTTCTATCCACTCTCTCAAGTCGTCTCTCACAGTCAGACATAGTGTGGGCCAGCAGAGAGAAGGGTGGGTTGGTAAACCACCTGTCTGAGGGGAAGCATCCCTGATTTACAGCATGTGCCCATTTCCATGGTGTAAATACTTCCATCATGGCTGATAGCAAGCTACCCAAGGCTTAACAACTGGCTGTAAAGTCCCTCATTGTTTAGTGTTGGGGTCCTTGCAAACCATCACAAGCCAGGTTGGATCCCTGCAATCCAAGAGAAGCCAGGTTGGGTCCTTGCTAGCCATGGTAACCTAGGTGGGTCCCTGCAAGCCATCACAAGCCAGGTTGGGTCTTTGCAACCCATTAAAAGCCATCACAAGCCATCTCATCCAGCACACCACCGCCATGCTCCAAGGGACCTAGGAACCACCATCTGTTCTTCATGCAGCTGAAGAGCTCAGCCAGTGAGCCAGGGTGTTCTGCACCCTCTCTCATGCCCCTCATGCCACCAGGGGCCATGGCACACAGTGACATGATCATGAGTGACATGCTCACTCTCATGCTTAGAAAATAGCTTCCACTTGAGAGCTGTTTGAGACATCAAAGGTAAGTAACTCTCATGATCATCCCTTATACACGGTACTGTTTTAGAGTCTATGAAGTGCTTTCATGTGTCCTGTCTTGGAATCTCTATTGTGATATAGCTCAGAGAGGGAATGCGTCTTGCCCAGGGCAACACAGCTTGAGTGTAGGCGAGTCTGGATTTGACCCCAGCACACGGGACTTGGAGGCACCTGCTCTTTCTGCCACCCTGCTTTCTGGGCGGGAGCATGCCTAGAAAATGCCTGGGTGCCTGCCACTCAGTTTCATCCTGGAGATCAAGCCCCACTCACCTGGTTGGTGATCGTCTTCACGGTGACTTGGTCACCCTGTTCAGACTGGATCTCTCCAGCGACGAAGCCTTCCTTCTCATCTTTGACCCAGCAGGACCTCTTAATGTCATAGGGCTTGTTCATGGCTTCAATCTTCTCCTTTTCGGGAGGTGCCAGGAAAGGCATAGGATCCACATCGTCCCCACATTCCCCTTTGTACCCACCAGGCATGGCAGCTTGGTTGAGGATAGAGCAGGAAGGAACTGAGGGCAGGAACCAGTACTTCCCTGGGTGCTGTGGGGGGAAGCAGAGACAAGCTGCTGAAGCTGGTGGACAGGCTGGAGTCAATGTCCCAAGAAAGACAGAGGCTTGCTTCTCTCATGCCACCTTGTCTGCCTTGGTGCCATTAGGCTTTCATAACCAAGAATAAGAAAGAAGCTAATTGTTCAGCCACTGTAGAAGGCCGTATGGAGATTTCTCAAAGAACTTAAAACAGAACTATTATTCAACCCAGCCATCCTATTCCTGGCTGTATACCCAAAGGGAAAAATAAGTCGTCCTACCAAAAAGACACATGCACCTGTATGTTCACTGCAGCATTATTCACAATGGCAAAGACATGGAATCAACTTAGGTGGCCATCAGTGGTGGATTAGATAAAGAAAATGTGGTACAGGCCAGGTACAGAGGCTCACACCTATAATCCCAGAACTTTGGGAAGCCAAGGTGGAAGGACAGCTTGAGCCCAGGAGTTTGAGACCAGCCTGGGCAATATAGCCAGACCCCATGTCTACAAAAACATTTAAAAATTAGCTAGGCATGGTGGTGTGTGCCTGTAGTCCTAGCTACTCTCAGGGCTAAGGCAGGAGGATCGCTTGAGTTGGGGAGGTCAAGGCTGCAGGAAGCCGTGATTGTACCACTGCACTCCAGCTTAGATGACAAAGCGAGAACCTGTCTTAAAAAAAAACCTCAAAAAACAGAAGGAAAATGTGGTACATATACACTATGCAGCTGTAAAAAAGAATGAAATCACATCCTTTGCAGCAACATGGATGCAGCTGGAGGCCATTATTCTAAGTGAATTAACATAGAAACAGAAAACCAAATACCACATGTTTTCATTTATAAGTGGGAGCTTATAAGTGGGTACAGACAGGGAGGGAGGCAAGGGTTGAAGAACGACCTATTTGATACTATGCTTAGCACCTGTGTGATGGGATCATTTGGATCCCAAATCCCAGTGTCACTCAATATACCCATGTAAAAAACCTGCACATATACCCCCAGAATCCAAAATAAAAGTTGAAGTTGTATTTAAAAATGAAACAAGCTAATAAATCCTCACAGTTAAGTGCCCCCCACTCCCAACAACACAAATGCTTCTGCCTCTGTCATCTCATATGTTCCTCACACTAAGGCTGTGAGGTAGGGATCAGGAAGCCCATTTTATGAAGGACAACACTGGGGCATGGAGAGGTTAAAGGTAGGGTTTCTAACCAGGATCTGTGAAATAAATGGGACAGGAAATCAATTGCCACTTGGTTTTCTCTTTCTATCTGATATGAACAGAGGCCATAGACCGCAGTAGCACCATCACTGCCTCTGTTTTCTCCTAGCAAAAATCAAAGCTCTTCACTTCTTGTTAGGGTGGCTGCAGATGTCTCAAAATACTGTTTATCTTCATGTCAACTTTAAAATTATGGTCTCTTTAAACTCTCATTTTGATATCATTCTTTAAATTTATTAATAAGGACATTTATTATTGCCTTACTGCCATGTCACAAATTAGTTTTTTAATATATTTTTTCTTTTATTTTTTTTTCAGAGGCAGGATCTTATTCCATCACCCAGGCTGGAGTTCTTTGGTACAGTCATAGCTCACTGCAGCCTCCAACTTCTGGGCTCAAGCAATCTTCTCACCTCAACCTCCCAAAATGCTGGGATTACAGGCATAAGCTACTATGCTCGACTAATTTTCAAATGTTTCATAGAGATGAGGTCTCACCATGTTGCCCAAGCTGATCTCAAACTCTTGGCCTCAAACAATTCTCCCACCTTGGCCTCCCAAAGTGCTGGGATTACTGGTTTTTGAGCCACCGCACCCAGCCAGTATTGCAATACCATTGGTTTCCTTTGTAGTTCTGTGTATTTTATTTTACTTTTTTTTTTTGAGACGGAGTTTTCTTCTGTTGCTCAGGCTGGAGTGCAGTGGTGCAATCTTGGTTCACTATAACCTCTGCCTCCTGGGTTCAAGCAATTCTCCTGCCTCAGCCTCCTGAGTAGCTGAGAGGTGCCCACCACCACGCCCAGCTAATTTTTTTTTTTTTTTTTTTTTTAGTTTAGACAGGGTTTCACCATGTTGGCCAGGCTGGTTTTGAACTCCTGACCTCAAGTGATCCGCCTGCCTCAGCATCCCAAAGTGCTAGGATTACAGGCATGAGCCACCATGCCCAGCCTATTTTATTCATTTAAAAACACTAATCTGAGCAGGGTCCACAGGCTTCACCAGACGTCAAGCAGGTCCCAGGTACAAAATGGTTGCCTGGGTCAATCATTGTCTCTCCTAAAACGAGGACAGTCTGGGTCTCTCAATTCCCAAACCCCAAACAGTTTTACTGAATCCCCAGGAAGGAGGGGAACTGGAGGCTCAAGGGAGCAAAAACAGAAATCAGGGGCCTCCCCAGTTCGTCTTGGGGATGAAGAACCTTCTCGAAGGTTCAGGGAGGGTGTGGCTCTGAGCCCCTTTGCCAGCAGTGCATTTCTCAAGGCCAAGGGTACAGCCTCAGCCTTTAGATGAGGGACTCCTAATTGTGCGCTGGGCAACCGCTGTACTGTGCCTATAGCCTCGCCTGCCAACACCCCCGGTTTTTCCAAAAGAAGCTGAGTCACAACAGGCAAGCCACTGAGGCACAGCCAGGCGCTTTCTCCTCCTCTTGTCTCTCTGTGGGGCCTGGCATAGAGAGTTCTGGCTGGAACTTTTTTTCTGCGTCACCCACCCCCACTATCCTAGCACTGAAAGCTCGGCTGTTGCACAGAAAACAAGAAAGGAGAGGAGGTGGGCAGGGGTCTTGTGCCCTCACAGGCCAGGAAACCCTTTGGTTATCTGGTGATACCTGTGGTCCTATTGGACAAAATGTTTCACATTCAAGCAACAAAATATGTAGGATTACCAGGGAAACACATGACATTAAAATATAATTAATAAAATATTAAAAATGCATGATCTAGTAATAGATGTGCCTCTTTATAAATGCATCAAATAACATAATCTAGCAACAGGTCTCACAAGCACTGTAGTTTTGGAGCAGCAGTAATAATTAATTATATTTTATGATGTCTGCAACTACTGTAATTTGATATGAAAATACCAGTGATTGGGTGGAGGTGGCTCAGGCCTGTAATTCCAGCACTTTTAGGAGGCTGAGGCAGGAGGATTGCTCGAGGCCAGGAGTTCAAGACCAGCCTGAGCAACATACCGACACCCTGTCTCTATAAAAATTAGAAAGTTAGGCAGGGTGCCATGGTCATGCCTGTAATCTCAGCATTTTGGGAGGCCGAGATGGGTGGATCACTTGAGGCCAGGAGTTTGAAACCAGCCTGGTCAACATGGCAAAAGCCCATCTCTACTAAAAATACAAAAAAATTAGACGAGTATGGTGGTGTGTGCCTGTAGTCCCAGCTACTCGGGAGACTGAGGCATGAGAATCACTTCAACCTTGGAAGCAGAGGTTGTGGTGAGCTGAGATTGTGCCACTGCACTCTAGCCTGGGAGTCAGAGTGAGACTCTGCCTCAAAATAAAATAAAATGAAATAAAATAAAATAAAATAAAATAAAAAGAATTAGAAAGTTAACCAGGGGTGGTGGTATACGCCTGTGGTTCCAGCTACTTGGGAAACTGAGGCAGGATTGCTTAAACTGCGAAGGTCAAGGCTGCAATGAGCTATGATTGCGCTTCTGCACTCTAGCCTGGGCAACAGAGCGAGACGCTGTCTCAAGAAAAGAAAATTTAAAAATACCAGTGACTGGCTGGGCGCGGTGGTTCACGCCTATAATCCCAGCACTTTGGGAGGCTGAGACGGGTGGATCACAAGGTCAGGAGATTGAGACCATCCTGGCTAACATGGTGAAACCCCGTCTCTACTAAAAAAAAAAAAAAAAAAAAAAATGAGCCGGGCGTGGTGGCAGGTGCCTGTAGTCCCAGCTACTCGGGAGGCTGAGGCAGGAGAATGGCGTGAACCCGGGAGGCGGAGCTTGCAGTGAGCCGAGATTGTGCCACTGCCCTCCAGCCTGGGCAACAGAGCGAGACTTCGTCTCAAAATAAATAAATAAATAAATATTAAAAATAAAATAAAAAAATACCAGTGACTTCTACTGTAGAGAAAGTTGCAAGGACCGTTAATGAGACTGGGATGAATAAGACCATGTTACAAAGGGGAGAAGATGAAACCTTTTGGGTAAAGGCAGTGAAAAATCACAATGGAACTGTTTTCCCATTGAAGACTCCCAAGCCCCAGGTTAAGAACTCCTGTCTAATCCTTCCTATGCCCTGTCAGCAGGGAGCACTGAGCTGGGAGTTCTGGCTTCTGCCATTGCATCCAGGAGTCTGTATCCAGCATCCCGGAGACCTGGTTCCTGGGCAGCTAAGCTGCCTTGTCCAGCCTTGTCCCTGCCCCTTCTGGAAGCTACAATAGCCCTATGTAAACTTCCTTTTGTCGTTTGCTGCCTCTGATGGCTCAATTGCATCATCTTTTTGTTGCCAGTTTCCCTGGTTCTGCTTAACATAGATGGAAACCACCAGGGAGATGAGACCAAAATCCACACGAACAGGAAATGTGGTCGGGTGCGGGTACTCACGCCTGTGATCTCAGCACTTCGGGAGGCTGAGGTGGGGGGATCACCTGAGATCTGGAGTTTGAGATCAACCTGGCCTCAAGCTCGGGATGGTGAAACTCCATCTCTACTAAAAATACAAAAATTAGCTGGGTGTAGTGGTAGGTGCCTGTAATCCCAGCTACTTGGGAGGCTGAGGTATGAGAATCGCTTGAACCTGGGAGGTGGAGGTTGCAGTGAGCCGAGATTGTGCCACTGCACTCCAGCCTGTGTGATAGAGCAAGACCCTGTCTAAAAATAAAAAAGAAAAGAAAAGAAAAAGAGAAAAGAAATGCATGTGCCAGCAGTCAGGTAAAGACGCATTCTACTTGTCACTAAAATGAAACGTATGCCCACATCTGAGAACTGAGTTTCTTTTCAATTGCTCTAATGGGGGTAGGGGAGGCAAGAGAGTTGCCTTTGTTTATACTAATTAGGCTGCTTGGTTTTATTTATTTATTTAGAACCCCGGGCTGGAGTGCAGTCATGCAATCATAGCTCCCTGAAGTCTTGAACTCCTGGCCTCAAGCAGTCCTTCCACCTCGTCCTCCCAAAGTGCTGAATTTGCACATATAAGCCACTGTGCCAGGCACTTGTATTTTTTTTTTGGAGAAGGAGTTTCGCTATTGTCCCCCAGGCTGGAGTACAGTGGCGTGATCTCAGCTCACTGCAACCTCTGCCCCTCCCGGGTTCAAGCAATTCTCCTGCTTCAGCCTCCAGAGTAGCTGGGATTACAGGTGCCCACCACCATGCCCAGCTAATTTTTGTATTTTTAGTAGAGACGGGGTTTCACCATATTGGCCAGGATGGTCTTGATCTCCTGACCTCAAGTGATCCCCCCCACCTCAGCCTCCCAAAGTGCTGGGTTTGCAGGTATGAGCCACTGTGCCAGGCCTTTCTATTGTCTTTTTAATGATGGTTCTGCTGTAAACAGCAAGCTAAGGTGTCACTGCTGTTGCGTGGGTGGGCCTGGTGGTTTAGGGCACAGGCCCCTCCAGCCAGGAGCTGCCCTGAGGGACGTGCAGGTCTCTGACACCAGGTTCCATCGGTTTCAGTGGTTACCAGCCTCCTGCTTGCTAATGACTCCCCACTTCCAGGCCCCCCCTGAATCCAAAACCCTCCTGTCTCTCCAGGCAACGGCTCTTCTCAGGTATCTTTGATAACTAAGACCGACTTAAATAAATCATGAACCACAAAACGTACAGACAATGTAGCTTGTGGAATGCAAAAGCTAAGAGTCTTCAGAGGGAGAGATGATGCTTTGCAGACCAAGGGAAGGGCAGAGTGGGGATCGAACCCAGGAATCCGGCACCACACACCAAGGAAGGCGGGTGGTGCAGGGGAAGGAGGCTGCTCTGGGTTTGAATCCTGGCTTCCCTGGTCTCACTTGTGGATATGTGGGAGTCCCAGCAGCTCCCCAGACTAGTCCCTTCATCTGTGCATCCAGCGGGCATGCAACGCAGATCACTTGGGGGAGTGTCTTTTTTTCTTTTCTTTTTTTTTTTTTTTTTTTTTTGAGATAGGGTCACACTCTGTGGCCTAGGCTGGAGTACAGTGGTGCGATCATAGCTCACTGCAGCCTCCAACTCCTGGGTACAAGCGATCCTCCCACCTCAGTCTCCCAAGGAGCTGAGACTACAGGGGCACACCACCATGCCCTGCTAATTTTTAATGTTTTTGTAGGGACAAGGTCTTGCTATGTTGCCCAGGCTGGTCCTGAACTCCTGGCCTCAAGAGATCCTCCTGCTCCTGCCTCAGCCTCCCAGAATGCTAGGATTACAGGCATGAGCCACCGCACTGGGCAATTTGGAGGATTAAATGAGATGCTGTCCCTGCAGCCCCTGGGGCAGGCAGGTGCTGGCAAAATGCTCATCTCCTCCTTCCCCCTGGCTCATCTCTTATCATCACCTCTACTCTCCTCCCGCCGGTTGTCCTCCACTGCAAGCCCTCCCCGTTCCCATCTTTCCCAGCATCCCGTAGGTTCCTACCTGAGACCACACTGGAAGAGTCCGGGTGCCTAGTCGAGCCTGGCCATTCCCTTTTATACCTGCCTAACAGGTCTGGGTCAGCAAAACCTTAAAAAAGAAGAGACGCCCTCAGGGGTCCAGGAGCTTGGCTGGCCTCTCCTTCCAGGCCCTGACTGGGCACTCCTGGGTCCCTCAGGGGGCATCCGTGAATGCCCTGCATCTAAGACATTCACCTTCCTCCCATTACCCTTGTGGGGAAACTGATGACCTCAGCCCAGCAGTGAAGGC
Source organism: Piliocolobus tephrosceles (assembly GCF_002776525.5). Lineage (NCBI taxonomy): Eukaryota > Metazoa > Chordata > Mammalia > Primates > Cercopithecidae > Piliocolobus > Piliocolobus tephrosceles. The sequence goes on along the minus strand of NC_045441.1, from coordinate 8,053,013 downwards.
TGTGGGCAGAAATAGAACAGCTGGGTAATGAGTTTTCCTCTTAAAGTTACAACTGCCTTCACGGAGGGGCTGACAGTCAAGGAAGACCTGGGTGGACTCATACAGAGCCTTTGGCATGGATGAACTGGGATAACCAATCGGTTGATGACACTGTCTCTTCCACACGTTCAGGCTGGAAGGCCCATGTTAGCTTGGACTTTACTCTTCTGATCACAGCCATACGCCCCCTGCAACCCCCATGGCCATGCAGTGTCATGGGCGCAGTGTCAGCCTCAAGCCCTGAAGCCCTCGCTCTAACTCCTCTGTGGCTTCCCATGAGACATGTAGCCTGGTGCAAGTCCCTGCTGTCTCTGGCCTTGACTTTCCCATCTGTAAAGTGGGTGGCTGGGTGGGTGAACCCTAGGAGTCCTTTGTGTTATCCTTGAGTTCAGAGATGGCCTCTGTATCTAGAGGGAGAAACTACCGTGGGGACGTGCTTCCTGGCATCCATCATCCCCCATCTCTACCCTCTACATTCCCAATTCACTTTTTAAGAATTGACGTGAAATTTACATTTTTGTTCACTTGATACCAAGATCATGTGTTGTATAAGCCTTTTACTTTTATTTTTATTTTTTTGAGTCAGTCTCACTCTGTCACCCAGGCTGGAATGCAGTGGCATGATCTTGGCTCACTGCAACCTCTGCCTCCCAGGTTCAAGCAATTCTCCTGCCTCAGCCTCCCAAGTACCTGGGATTACAGGTACATGCGACCACACCTGGCTAATTTTTTGTATTTTTAGTAGAGACGGAGTTTCACCATGTTGGCCAGGTTGGTCTCGAACTCCTGAGCTTGGGAGATCCTCCCGCCTCGGCCTCCCAAAGGGCTGGGAGTACAGGCGTGAGCCATCTCGGCTGGCCTGTATAAGCCGTTAAGCTCAACTGTATGTAATCCTATGACGAAAATAGGGACTAAACTCCTTCATTAATGATGTGTGTTTAAATGTCATTGACATTTTTTGAAAGATATTAACTCTTAATTAAGTGTAAATAAATTGAGGTGAAATTTATATAACATAAAATTAACCGCTTTAAGCCAACAATCCAGTGGCATTTAGTGCACTCACAATATTGTGCAACTGTCGTCTCTATCTAGTTTCAGAATGTCTTCATCAGCCCAAAAGGAAGCCTACTACCCAATAAGCAATTGCTCCCCTAGCTCCTGGTTACCACCGATTGGCCTTCTGCCTCTGTGGCTTTACCTATTCTAGAGATTTCATATGAATGGAATCATACAATGTGTAACCTTTTGCATCATTTTCAAAGTTCATCCATGCTGTATCTTGTACCAACACTTCATTCCTTCTTAAGGCTCAATAATAATCTGGTCGGGTGTGGTAGCTCATGCCTGTAATCCTAGGCAGAGGCGGGTAGATCACTTGAGGTCAGGAGTTCAAAATCAGCTTGGCTAACATGGTGAAACCCTTTGTCGACTAAAAATACAAAAAATTAGCCAGGCATGGAGGTGGGTGCCTGTAATCCCAGCTACTCGGGAGGCTGAGGCAGGAGAATCACTTGAACCTGGGAGGCGGAGGCTGCAGTGAGCCAAGATCATGCCACTGCACTCCAACCTGGGGGACAGGGCCAGACTTTGTCTCAAATAAATAAATAAATAAATAAATAAATAAATAAATAAATAGAATGATAATCCATTGTAAGAATATACCACAATTTCTTTGTCCATTGATTCGTTGACGGACATTTGGTTTGTTTCCACCTTTTGGCTATTGTGAATAATGCTGCTATGAACGTATGTGCACATATATTTCGTGAGGGCCTGTTTTGAATTCTTTCGCATATTTATCTAAGAGTGAACTTTCTAGGTCATATGATAATTCTACATTTAGCTGTTGGAGGAACTGCCTGAAGGAGTCTAATTTCTCCACATTCTCACTGACATATATTATTTCCATTTGTAAAAATTGTACTCATCCATGTAATCAACCAAAATGCCCATCAGTGGTAGACTGGATACAGAAAATATGGTGCGTATACACCATGGAAAAGACAGGCCGAGCACCGTGGCTCACACCTGTAATCCCAGCACTTTGGGAGGCCAAGGCGGGCGGATCACGCAGTCAGAAGATCGAGACCATCCTGGCTAACATGGTGAAACCCCGTCTCTACTAAAAAATAAAAAAAAAAAATTAGCCAGGCGTGGTGGTGGGCGCCCGTAGTCCCAGCTTTTGGGAGGCTGAGGCAGGAGAATGGCGTGAAGCCGGGAGGCGGAGCTTGTAGTGAGCCGAGATTGCGCCACTGCACTCCAGCCTGGGCGATGGAGCGAGACTCCGTCTCAAAAAAAAAAAAAAAAAGTGAGCAAGATCATGTCCTTTGCGGTAACATGGATGGAGCTGGAGGCCATTATCCTAAGCAAACTAATGCAGGAACAGAAAAACAAATACTGCGTGTTTTCATTTACAGGTGGGAGCTAAACATTGAGTCCATATGGACACAAAGAAGGGAGCAATAGATACCGAGGCCTATCTGAGGGTGGAGGGCGGGAGGAGGGTGAGGTCCAAAAAATAGAACCTATGGTGCCAAGTGTGGTGGCTTAGGCCTATAATCCCAGCACTTTGGGAGGCCGAGGCGGGTGGATCACTTGAGGTCAGGAGTTCGAGTCCAGCCTGACCAACAGGGTGAAATTTGGTCTCTACAAAAACAATTACAAAATTAGCCAGGCATGGTGGTGCATGCCTGTAATCCCAGTTTACTTGGGAGGCTGAGGCAGGAGAATCGCTTGAACCTGGGAGGTGGAGGTTGCAGTGAGCTGAGATGGTGTCATTGTACTCCAGCCTGGGTGACAGAGGGAGACTCCATCTCAAAAAAAAAAAAAAAAAAAAAGTACCTATGGGTACTATCCTTAGTGCCTGGGTGACAAAATACTCTGTACACCAAACCCATGTGACACACAATTTACCTATGTAACAGACTTGCACATAAACCCCTGAACCTAAAATAAAAGTTACAAATAAAAAAAAGAAATGGGATATGGTACTTATAAATGTTTAGTACATAGTTGCTTAATAAACATGTTGATTGGACTAAAAAAAAGTCGTAGTCACACTAGTGAATGTGAAGTGGCATCTCACTGTGACTGATTTGCATTTTCCTAATGACTGATGACGCTGAGGACTTCGCCATGTGCTTGTTGATACTTGTTTATCTTCGTTGGAGAAATGTCTATTTAAGTCTTTTACTATTTATTTCCTTATTTATTTATTTTTGAGACATGATCTTACTTGGTCACCCAGACTGGAATGCAGTGGCACGATCATGGCTCACTGCAGCCCCTCAACCTTCCAGGCTCAAGCGATCCTCCCATCTCAGACTCCCAAGTAGCTGAGACAACCGTCAGGCACCACAGCGCCTCCTTAATTTTTGTATTTTTTGTAGAGATGGGGACTTCCCATGTTGCCCCGGCTGGTCTCTAACTCCTGGGCTCAGGCAATCCTCCTGCCTCTGTTTCCCAAAGTGCTGGGACTACAGGCATGAGCTTGGCACTGCACTTGGCTAATTTTTGTGTTTTTAGTGGTTTCACCATGTTGGTCAGGCTCATCTCGAACTCCTGACCTCAGATGATCTGCCCACCTCGGCTTCCCGAAGTGCTGGGATTATAGGCGTGAGCCACTGTTTCCGGCCATGATAATGTTCTTTGATGCACAAGAGTTAATGTTGCTGAATCCAATCTATCTATTTTTTCTCTTGTCACTTGTGCTTCTGGTGTCATCCTTAAGAAACCATCGCCACATTCGAGGTCTTGAAAATTTGCCCCTCTGTTTTCTTCTAAGTGTTGATCTGTTTTAGCTTTTATATTTGGATTGTTGATCCCCCAATTCATTCTTAAGAGAAAAAGGAGCCTATCTGAGCACAAAACTGATTTCCTTTTTAAAATCTCTCTAGTTTTGAAAAGCAACTATTTTAAACCCAGAGAACCTTGTAAGTTCATATAGATGTTTTCAAATGCTTCCTATTATCATCTGACCCTGATAGCAATCCATTTACAAACATATTATTGTGTTCTCACAACTGGAATCCAGCAATGAAGAATCATATTAATAAGCAACCATGGGTTGGATGAGGTGGCTCATGCCTGTAATCCCAGCACTTTGGGAGGCCGAGGCACATGGATCACCTGAGGTCAGGAGTCGAGACCAGCCTGGCCAACATGGTGAAACCCCATCTCTACTAAAAACACAAAAATTAGCCGGTCATGGTGGTGCGCACCTGTAATCCCAGCTACTTGGGAAACTGAGGCTGAATTGCTTGAGCCGGGGAGGGAGAGGTTGCAACGAGCCGAGATCGCACCACTGCACTCCAGCCTGAGCAACAGAGTGAGACTTTGTTTCAAAAAAAGAAAAAGAAAAAAAGAAAGTAGCAATCATGACATCAACCAACACTGGCTCTGTCAGAATACTTCACAATAGAGAATGAACCTCACTTCTCCCATGCTGGGCCTCAGATTCCCCAAAATTAAAATAAGATTTTGGCTTGGAGGGCCTCCATACGTGGATGCTGTCAGTCTCTGGGTATGGGAAGCTCAGAGCTTTGCCTTCTGAGATGCCATTGCCCCAAATCTGACCGCCTGACACGTTTGTTTTTATTTTTTTATTATTTTAAAATTAAACTAAATTCAGTGTTTGAGACAGGGTCTTGCTCTATTGCCCAGGCTGGAGGGCAGTGGTGCAATCATGGCTCACTTCAGCTTTGGACTCCCAGGCTTAAGCAATCCTCCCACCTCAGCCTCCCAAGTAGCTGGGACTACAGGCATGCATGCCACCACACCCAACTAACTTTTTAATTTTTTTTTTTTTGTAGAGACTGGCGGGGAGTCACTATGTTGCCCACACTGATCGCCTCAAGCGATCGTCCTGTCTCAGCCTCCCAAAGTGGTGGGATTGCCGCTGCGAGCCTCCATGCCTGGCCAGGTCTGTTTTTAATATCTTTAGCAGCAGAGCTTTTAACGGGCAGATTCTTGTGCAGAGTTCTGGTTTGAAAAGAGAAAAGTGGAGCTTCTTTGGGCAAAGTGGGGGAGGTTAAAATTGAGGTGAAATTTACATTGTTCTCCACCTGATACTAGGATTATGTGTTGTATAAGTCTTTCAGCTCAATTGTGTGTAATCCTATGATGATCCACGTCCTATCCCCTCCTGGGCCTTTTGATGGCAGTGTCCAGAGATCCGGGAGAGGCTGCTGGTGGGAGCTATCACCTGGCAGCCGGGGCCTGGAGCCCATCCATGAGCCACCCTCCCAAGCCTGGGTCCTGAGGTGCTTCTAGCTTATTCCCATGTGATTACCATGCTCTGGCTGATGGGGATAAAGGCTGGTGAGAATAAACGGGCCTCTGCCCTACCGTGATTCTGGGAAGGTCTATTCTCTGGCAAGAGGTTTTCTTTCTGCCCTAGTCCAGGTCCCAGCAGGAAAGAGCAGACTCCAGTGGGGCCACTGCAGAGCGTTTATTTATTTATTTATTTGTTAGAGACAGGGTCTTGCTCTGTCACCAGGCTGGAATGTAGTGGTGCGATCAAAGCTCACTGCAGCCTCAATCGCCTGGGCTCAAGTGATCTTCCCGCCTCACACAGTCCCACAAGTAGCTGGGACTACAGGCGTGCACCACCATGCCAGGCTGATTATTGTTTTTTTGTTTTTGAGATGGAGTCTTGTCTTGCTCTGTCACCCAGGCTGGAGTGCAGTGGCGTGCTCTCAGCTCATTGCAACCTCCACCTCCCGGGTTCAAGCGATTCTCCTGCCTCAGCCTCCTGAGTAGCTGAGATTACAAGCACCTGCCACCACACCCAGCTAATTTTTGTATTTTTAGTAGAGACGGGGTTTCACTGTGTTGGTCAGGCTGGTGTTGAATTCCTGACCTCGTGATCCGCCTGCTTCGGCCTCCCAAAGTGCTGGGATTACAAGTATGAACCACTGTGCCCGGCCCAGGCTGATTACTTTTTAAAAATTTTTTTAGAGATGGAGGCCAATCTTGCTGTGTTGCCCAGGCTGGTCTCAAAGTCCTGGGCTCAAGTGATCCACCCGCCTCAGCCTCCCAAAGTGCTGGGATTACAGGCACGAGCCGCGGTGCCCGGCCTCACTGCATAGGGTTTAATGAAGAAACAATTTACTGAGGTGGGGCAGGGTTCAAGAAAGACAATAGGTGCAGTAAAGCACCCCCTGCTCAGGCCACAGGGGAAGCCCCTGCACCCTGGATACGGCTGCGGGAGAAGCGTTGGCCCCCAGGGGCACGGAGCAACTCCAGGGGGACAGTGCAACTGCTGACCGACCAGACCCGGCAGGGCCAGGGGTGCATTCACCTCTCCCCTCCTGCGCACCCATCTCCTCCTAGCATCTCCTGTGGCCAAACCCAACCAGAGCCAGAAAGCAGGAACCCAGGCAGGTACTCGGGGGGTCAGCCTCCTGGACCTAGGACGGGGTAGAAAAGGATGGCAGGTGGATCTGGAGCAATGGAAGCCATCAGCTCCTGGTCCCGTGCGGCAAGAGCTGCCCCTTGGTCTCTTGTGGTTTGAGCTTCTCATGGGGGTGGGAAGGTTTAATGGTTAATATTCCAGAAAGTTCCATCTCAGATAATGTTGCTTCTCCAACCTGGGCAATATAGCAAGACCCAGTCTCTACAAAAATAAAAAAAAAAAATAAGCTGGGCGTGGTGGCAGGCACCTGTAATTACAGCTACTTGGGAGCCTGAGGCAGGAGGTTCGCTTGAGCCCAGGAGTTCGAGGCTGCAGTAAGCCGTCTTCACACCACTACACTCCAGCCTGGGTGACAGAGTGAGACTCTGTCTCTAAAATAAAAATAAAATAAAATAGGCCAGGCGCTATGGCTCATGCCTATAATCCCATCACTTTGGAAGGCCGAGGCGTTTATGACCTGAAGTCAGGAGCTCAAGACCAGCCTGGCCAACATGGTGAAACCTCATCTCTACTAAAAATACAAAAATTAGCCGGGTGTGGTGGCGGGCGCCTGTAATAGCAGCTACTCGGGAGGCTGAGGCAGGAGAATAGCTTGAACCCAGGAGGTGGAGGTTTGCAGTGAACTGAGATCCTGGCACTGCACTCCAGTCTGGGTGGCAGAGCCAGACTCTGTCTCAAAACAACATAAACAAATGAAAGAAAGAGAAAGAGAGAGAGAGAAGGAAAGAAGGAAGGAAGGACGGAAGGAAGGAAGGAAGGAAGGAAGGAGAGAGAAAGAAAGAAGAAAGAAAGAAAGAGAGAAAAGAAAGGAAGAAAGAAAAGAAAAGAAAGAGAAAGAAAGAAAGAGAAAGAAAGAGCTTGCTTTGGGGAAGGCCTCAGTTTAACTGTCAGTTGGCTACCACTGCCCAAGAACGAGTGGGCACACACAGTGCTCTGCCTTTAAAAATTCAGCAAGAAGTGCATTGGATGGAATCATTAGCTCATGGTGTCTGGAGAAAGTTTAATGGGTTTTTCTACAGAAATCAAGCAGGCTTAAATCCTCTGGCTGAAAAAAATTCCCCAGAGTCATGGGTTGACATTGGGACAACAACAAAAACAGATGTCCCCTGAGTCCATTATCTAATTTTGATCCTTCCAACAGCCTGGGCAGGTGGGTGGGGCAGATGAGTAATGGTCTCCTTTCAGCAGGTGAGCAAATGGGCTCAGAGGAGTGAAGCAGTTTGCCCAAAGACACACAATGAGTCAGCATCTGAGATGTGGCTCCATTTCTCTTCTTTTCCTTTTTTTTTTTTTTGAGATGGAGTTTCACTCTTGTCACCCAGGCTGGAGTGCAGTGGTGCGATCTCAGATCATGGTGACCTCTGCCTCCCGGGTTCAAGTGATTCTCCTGCCTCAGCCTCCCGAGTAGCTGGGACAACAGACACGTGCTGCCACGCCTGGCTAATTTTTTTGTATTTTTAGTAGAGATGTGGTTTCACAGTGTTAGCCAGGCTGGTGTCAAACTCCTGATCTCATGATCCGCCCACCTCAGCCTCCCAAAGTGCTTGGATTACAGGCATGAGCCGCTGCGCCTGGCCCCAAATCCTGTTGTTAGAGGAATTAAATGAGTTCCTATATGTGAAGTGCCTAGCACCTATTAGATGACGAAGACATATTTATTGAATGAATGAAAGCCAGGTCTCTGGGATGGGAATGACGGCTCCCAAGCACCATGCTCCATTTGGGGGGTGGTGGAGATGGAGACGTTCTTGGCATTCCCATCCAGAAACCCCCGGACTTGACACATGCAGAGGGCTTGGTCCCTGCCCCCAAACAGCCAGATTTAGGAAATAGGTCCCTAAGTTCAAATCTCTCCCTTCCCTTTTCCTCTTTCATTCTTTCCTCAGTTCCTTGTTGAGTTCTGTGACAGCAGGTGAGTATCACCAAATGCCTCACGAGCTGCATGGCTGTGGGGAAGTAGTCACTGTGCCTCCACATTTCCTTCTTCCCTCCTTCCTTCCCTCCCTTCCTCCCCCCTCCCTCCT
>NC_045441.1:8039526-8044432 GCF_002776525.5 Piliocolobus tephrosceles | reverse complement strand
CTCTATTCTTTTTATTTATTTAATTTTTACTGCTCTGTGTTCTGATCGCTTCTTTTACACACCAGTTACCTATATTAACTGGCTCCACATCCATCCCCTTCTCCATTTTGTTTAGTATCTTTGGTGATATTGTTTCTTTTTTTTTTTTTGAGGCGGAGTCTCACTCTGTCGCCCAGGCTGAAATGCAGTGGCAGGATCTTGGCTCACTGCAAGCTCCGCCTGCTGGGTTCACACCATTCTCCTGCCTCAGCCTCACAAGTAGCTGGGACTACAGGCACCCGCCACCACGCCTGGCTACTTTTTTTGTATTTTTAGTAGAGACGAGGTTTCACTGTGTTAGCCAGGCTGGTCTTGATCTCCTGACCTCCTGATCTGCCCGTGTTGGCCTGCCAAAGTGCTGGGATTACAGGCGTGAGCCACCACACCCTTCCTTCCTTCCTTCCTTCCTCTTTCTTTTCTTTCTTTTCTTTCTTTTTTTTCTTTTCTTCCTTCCTTCCTTCCTTCCTTCCTTCCTTCCTTCCTTCCTTCCTTCCTTCCTTCCTTCCTTTCTTTCTTTCTTTCTTTCTTTCTTTCTTTCTTTCTTTCTTTCCTTCCTTCCTTCCTTCCTTCTTTCTTTCTTTTCCTTCCTTCCTTCCTTCCTTCCTTCCTTCCTTCCTTCCTTCCTGCCTTCCTTCCTTCCTTATTTCCTTCCTTCCTCTTTCCCTTCCTCTCCCTCTCCTCTTTCTTTTCTTCTCTCTCTCTCTTTTTTTGAGACAGCGTCTTACTCTGTCACCTAAGCAGTGCAGTGGAGTGGTACAATCAAAGCTCACTGCAGCCTCAACCTTGTGCGCTCAAGCAATCCTGCCACCTCAGCCTCCCAAGTAGCTGGGACTACAGGCATGTGCCACCATACCCAGCTAATTTTTTTTTTTTTTTGTAGTGACATGGTCTCAAACCCCTGGGCTCAAGTGATCCTCCTGCCTTGGCCTCCCAAAGTGCTAGGATTACAGGTGTGAGCCAGCCCATATAATGGAATATTTAAAAAACTGATGATGTAAATGTATATGTATATATTTTTAAGGTTCTAGAACAGCTTAACCCCTTTTGTGCAAAATGGGTGCCTCTCTGATCATCAAGATAAGATCAGATCAGATCACGGTGAGCTTATCTGGCTGGTGGGATTTCAGGTGATTTTTTTAAAACCTTCTTTACATTTATAAGTGTTACCTGAAGTTTTTTTTTTTTTTTTAAATGAATGAGGACTATTTTTCATCTGAAATTATTATTATTATTAATTTTGAGACAGGGTCTCCCTCTGTCTCCCAGGCTGGAGTGCAGTGGCATGATCACAGCTCACTGTATCCTCTACCTCCCGAGCTCAAGCGATTCTCCTGTCTCAGCCTCCTGAGTAGCTGGGACCACAGGTGTGCACCACCATGCCTGTCTAATTAAATTTTTTTTTTTTTTTTTTGTAGAGACAGGGTCTCACTATGTTGCCTAGGCTTGAAATTATTCTTAATGAAAAGGAGGAAATAAATGCCCGTCAATGTCAAGAGGCTCCCTTTGGGCCCTCGCCTTGGAGTAGTGAGGGGTGAGGGGAGTCCTTTCCGGCCAGCTTTGGAAGCCGCATTCCCAGCTGTTGTTTGTGGAGGCCTTGGGGAAGGAAGGAGATCTGTGCCCTCCCAGGAGGGCGATGGGATGAAGCCTTGGCAGGTTCACCACGTGCTCTTTGAAGACCAAACATGGACATGGAACCTGGGCCCAGAAATAGCCCCTTTTGCATCAGAGACTCTTGGAATTCTGCAGGTTCATCTCAGGGAGGGGAGAGCCTGAGCAGGCTACTGCTGAAACCTTTCTTGCAAACCCCAAAATGGAAGATGGGACCTGGGACAGGCTCCTCTGAGCACGATAGTCCTGAAGTTGGGCAGAGATGAAACCGCGACCTGGACAAAGAGTTCCCTAGAGTCAGCCCAGGCCAGACGCTGTGGCTCATGCTTATAATCCCACCATTTTGGGGGGGTGAGGCAGGCAGATCGCTTGAGACCAGGAGTTTGAGACCAACCCGGGTAACATGGCAAAACCCCATCTCTCCAAAAAAAAAAAAAAAAAAAAAAAAAAAAATTGCAATTAGCTAGATGGGGTGGTGCATACTTGTAGTACCAGCTACTCAGGAGGCTGAGGAGGGAGGATGGTTTGAGCCCGGGAGGCAGAGGTTGCAGTGAGGTGAGATCGTGCCACTGCACGCCAGCCTGGGTGACAGAGTGAGACTTCCAAGTCTCTTAAAAAAAAAAAAAAAAGCCCAGCTAGAAGGGCTTCTATTTCCAAGCCAACAGGAGATTTCCTAATAAATGTGAATTCATTTTTGTTTGTTTGTTTGAGAAGGAGTCTCGCTGTCTCCCAGGGCGGAGTGCAGAGGCGAGACTCGGCTCAGTGCAACATCTGCCTCCTGGGTTCAAGCAATTCTCCTGTCTCAGCCTCCAGAGTAACTGGGATTACAGGCCCCTGCCACCATGCCTGGTTACTTTTTGCACTTTTTTAATAGAGATGGGGTTTCTCCATGTTGGCCAGGCTGGTCTCAAACTCCTGACCTCGGGTGATCTGCCTGCCTCAGCCTCCCAAAGTGCTAGGATTACAGGCATGAGCCACTGCACCCGGCACCTGATAAATGTGAATTATGTGAGATCCCAAAAATAAGAAATATGGCAGTCCAGGCTGCTGAAGACAGGTTTCTCCAGGGGTTCAGCTGTATTTCTTTCTTTTTTTATACTGTATTTGGATTTATATCTCAATTTGATTTTATTTGGCGCTAAAGTGACATTTTTATTTTATTATCTTGAAAATATTTCAAAAATCTTTCTGATTTTTCATCCTCCTTCTTCCCTCTCCTTTCCCCCTCTTCATCCATCATTTCTCTTTGTCAAGAAGTATTTGGGCCGGACTCAGTGGCTCAGGCCTGTATTCCCAGCACTTTGGGAGGCCAAGGTGGGAGGATCACTTGAGCCCAAGAGTTTGAGACCAGCCTGGGCAAGATAGCAAAACCCTATCTCTACAAAAAATACAAAAATGAAGTGGGTGTGGTGGCAAGTGCCTGTGGTCCCAGCTACTCAGGAGGCTGAGGTGGGAGGATCACTTGAGCCCAGGATGTGGAGGCTGCAGTGAGCCGTGATTGCACAACTGCACTCCAGCCTGGGCAATAGAGCAAGACCCTGCCTCAAAACAAGATTTTAAAAGAGAGAGAAAATCCATTCTCCCGGGACATGGTAAGTGCTGGCACTCACTGAGACCGTGTGACACCTGACCATGCTTCTGCTCATGTGCCTCTCCTCCTTGCCTGCCCCTGTAGGGCAGGCTGCGGCCCTAGGTCTGGGGAGCAGGAGCCCTGGATTGTTAATCTTATTCAAGGCTGAGGAGCCTCAGGAGAACAGCAGGATTGTAAATGACCCGTCTTTTTATTACGATGCTCTGTGAAGTAAGTTTGGGCAAGAAAATCAATTCTGCTTCATGCACCTTCTCGATCTCATTTATTCTCCACGGATGACAAGACAGAGTGGAATGACCTGGAGTGATGGAAGCCAGGCCCCGTCACTGTCATTGCAACCCGGGAAGGCTGGTTTACACGTGCTCCAATGTTCATTTTCTTTTCTTTCTTTTGTTTTTTTCTTTAACCAGAGTCTCACTCTGTCGCCCAGGCTGGAGTGCAGTGGAACGATCTCTGCTCATTGCAACCTCCGCCTCCTGGGTTCAAGCGAATCTCCTGCCTCAGCCTCCTGAGTAGCTGGGACTACAGGCGTGCACCACCATGCCCAGCTGATTTTGTATTTTTAGTAGAGATGGAGTTTCACTATGTTGGCCAGTCTGGTCTCGAACTCCTGACCTCAGATGATCCACCTGCCTTGACCTCCTAAAGTGCTGGGATTACAGGTGTGAGCCACTGTGCCCAGCCCAATGTTCATTCTCTTAGAGTGCGAACCAGGGTGCTTTATAAGAAGGGGACCACTTCCCTCTCCTCCCCATCATCTCTCCCTGGGCAAAAAACTCCACATGGAACCCCCAAATTCCTATGAGCTTCCTCCATTGTAGGCTGGGTATGGTCTGAACCCTGGCAGATCATAAGCCCCGTGGGAGGGAAGGGGGTGCTCTGTCCCCCCATTTTATCCTCAGTGCCACCACATTTGTCTAAGACAAGGTTGAATTAATGAAAAGGTGAACACGCCCGGCGTTGTGGCTCATGCTTGCAATCCCAGAGCTTTGGGAGGCTGAGGCAGGAGGATCGCTTGAGCTCAGGAGTTTAAGACCAGCCCGGGCAACATAGTGAGACCCCATCTCTACAAAAAATTTAAAAATTAGCTGGGTATGGTGACTCATGCCTGTAATCCCAGCACTTTGGGAGGCTAAGGCAGGAGGATTGCTTGACCCCAGAAATTCGAGACCAGTCTGAGGAACATGAATATAGCAAGACCCCATCTCTACAAAAAATTTGAAAATTAGCCAGACAAGGTAGCACGCACTAGTAGTTCTGGCGATGTGTGAGGCTGAGGCGGAGGATTGCTAGAGCCCGAGAGTTCAAGACCAGTCCAGGCAACAGAGTCTCTATCTCCACAAAAAATTTTATGGCGGAGCCTTTGGTTTCCGTTTGCTGCCTTTTCTCCACCTGCGCCTCCTTTTTCTTCCCTTAACACACCGATTTTCCTCCTCACCCCCGACCCTGTGCCAAACAAAGTCTACCAGGAACCTCAGCGGCACTCCAAGGGGTCGGCATCCTGACGAGGGGAGGTCCCCTCACCTGGGGACATCCTGACATTTGTGCATGAACACACACACGACATACAGACATACAGACACACACACAGACACACACAGACACACTTAGACACACAGACACACACAGACGCAGAGACACACACAGACACACACACAGACACACACA
>NC_045441.1:8030406-8039426 GCF_002776525.5 Piliocolobus tephrosceles | reverse complement strand
ACACACACACAGACACACATACAGACATACACAGACACAGACAGACACACGCGGACATATACACACACAGACGCACACATATACACACAGACACACACACAGATACATACAGACACACACAGATACACACAGACATACACACAGACACACAGACACACACAGACACACAGACACACAGATACACATAGACACATACACAGACACATACAGACACACGGACATGTGTCAGGAAGACACATACAGAGAGACATGGACACACACACAGACACACAGACACACACAGAGACAGACACACACACAGACACACACACAGACACACAGACACACACAGAGACAGACACACACCCAGATACACACACACAGACACACAGACATACAGATGCAGACACACACAGACACACACACCCCCACAGACACACACAGAGACACACACAGAGACACAGACACATAGACACACACACAGAAACACATACCTAGACACCTAGACATACACACAGATACACACAAAGAGACACACACGGACATACACAGGCATACACAAACACAGACACACAGGTACACACAGACACATAGACACATAGTCACACACAGACATGCATACACATAGACATGCACATAAACACAGACATAGAAACACACAGACACACACATATAGGCACACACAGAGAGACGCGCAGCACACACACAGACACACACAGAGGCCAGGCCTGCCGACAGCTGCGTTCAGCGGAGCCAGTGGATTCCCGAAGACTGACCTCAGGCGCAAAATCTTTCCTGAATCCCATGAGGGAAGTGTGCCGTCAACTCTCCAATTGGGGGTTTTCAAAAAACCCTTCTATTAATAACGAAATAAATACGTATTTATACATGAATGACCAGGGACGTGCCAATCTGGGGGACAGTGGGAACAGCTGGCCAGGGCTGTGGCAACAAGGGGATCAACTACAGAGGATTTAAAAACAACAATAAAATCCAAATAGAAATCAGCCCCCTTTCATGACTGCCCTGCCCTGGCAACGATACACGATGCCAATGAGAAATGCTCCCAGCTGCTGGGGAGGGCCGCTCCCCACACCCCGCCTTGGGATGCCGCCGTCAACAGCAGTATTAATGATACTATAGAAACAGGAAGATGTGCTTTGCTTTGAAGAAATGAATCAGAAGGCAGAAAATTCTGACACATGCTGCAACATGGAAGAGCCTCGAGGATGTTACCCCAAGTGAAATAAACCAGACACACGGGGACAAACACCACACGACTCCCCTTCCGTGAGGTCCCTGGAGGTGTCAAACTCACAGACACAGAAAGTGGAACGGTGGCTGCCGGGGGCTGGGGTTGGAGGGGAAAATGGGGGGTGAGTATTTGATGCGGACAGGGTTTCCACTTGGGAAGATTAAAATATTCTGGGGACCGGTGGTGGTGACAGCTGCACAGCGATGTGAATGTGCTTAACGCCGCTGAGCTGTGCATTGAACTAGTCAAAATGGTAAATTTCATGTTATATGTATTTTACCACAATAATAAAAGCAAAGGAAGGAGGGAAAGGAAAAAATGAGGGAAAGGAAGGAAAGAGGGAGGAGAGGAGGGAGGGAAGGAAAAAAGAAAGAAATAGAAAAAAGAAAGGAAGGAGGGGCCAGG
The DNA here is from genome assembly GCF_002776525.5 of Piliocolobus tephrosceles. NCBI lineage: Eukaryota > Metazoa > Chordata > Mammalia > Primates > Cercopithecidae > Piliocolobus > Piliocolobus tephrosceles. Next base: position 8,037,787 of record NC_045441.1, on the reverse strand, counting down.
CCCGGTGGCCCTCGCCTATCATCCCAGGACTTTGGGAAGCCGAGGGAGGTGGATCACCTGAGTTCAGGAGTTCAAAACCAGCCTGGCCAACATGGTGAAACCCCATCTTTACTAAAAATACAAAAATTAGCCAGGCATGGTAGCAGGCACCTGTAATCCCAGCTACTCGGAAGGCTGAGACAGGAGAATCGCTTGAATCGGGGAGGCAGAGGTTGCAGGGAGCCGAGATCGCACCACTGCACTCCAGCCTGGGTGACAAGAGTGAGACTCCGTCCCCCCCCCCCAAAAAAAAAAAGAAAAGAAAAAGAAAGGAGGGAGAGAGAGGAAGTGAAGAAGAGAAGGAATGAGGAAAAGAGGGATGAAATAAAGGAAGGAAAGAAAAAAGAGAACGGAAGGAAAGGAGGCAGGAGGGAAGGAAGGAGACAGAGAGAGAGACAAGCACAGCCTGACACCAGGCATGGGGAAGATGAGGTCACACTGATCAGAACTTCCCTCATCATGTGACCTTGGGTAAGTCACCTAGATGTTCTGAGCCTCAGTTTCTTGCTCTGTGAAATGAGATCGGTGATTCCTACTGCATCAGAAGAATCAAAGCTGGTTCAACAAACCAGGCAAACACACCCCTCCAGGTAGTTTAACCTCGAGAATTTAACGTGAGAGTTTGTTGGAGAGGAGAGGAAGTACCAGCAGACCAGTGGGCAAGTGGCCCTCAGGGGTCAGCAGAGGCTGGGAGGGCCGAGGAGACGGGCTCCATGGAATGTGGAGCTGGTGGAGTATGAGGAGGCAAGATGAGGATGGAGACCGAGTGAAGGAGACCACAGAGGCTCCCTGCCAGGGTAGACACGGCCTCACACAGAGTGGGGCTGTGGAGCTGGGGAGGGCTCACGGCTTCCACTGACATCCGGGTTTCTCCCCACAGTGCTGCTGCTTCTGCCGTCCTGAGACCTTTGGGGGCCTCCTGTGAGCTCCATGGTGGTTGGCTAATTAGATTTAACCAAAGAATGATTATTGGATTCCAAAGCTTGATGTGGTTGGGTGTGGTGGCTCATCCCTGGGAGGCCAAGGCAGGAGGATGGCTTGAGGATGGTTGAGTTCGAGACCAACCTAGGCAACATAGTGAAACCCTTTTTTTGGTGCAAAACAAAAATTTTTTTAAAAATTATCCAGGCATGGTGGTGTGTGCCTGTAATCCCAGCTACTCAGCAGGCAGAGATGGGAGGAATACTTGAGCCCAGGAGTTTGAGACCAGCCTGGGGAACATAGGTAGACCCGATCTCTACAAGAAATAAAAACAAATTAGCCAGGCATGGTGGCACACAACTGTGGTCCCAGCTACTTGGGAGGCTGAGTTGGGAGGATGGGTTGAGTCTGGAGGTCAAGGTTGCAGTGAGCTATGATCGCGCCACTGTGCTCCAGCCTGGGCAACAGAGCAAGATCCCATCTCTAAAACAAATTTTTTTTTTGAGATGGGGTTTCGCTCTTGTTGCCCAGGCTGGAGTGTAATGGCACCGTCTCGGCTCACTGCAGCCTCTGCCTCCCCGGTTCAAGTGATTCTCCTGCCTCAGCCTCCCACTTAGGTGGGAATACAGATGCCTGCCACCACGCCCAGCTAATTTTTTGTGTTTTTAGTAGAGACGGAGTTTTGCCATGTTGGCCAGGCTGGTCTTGAACTCCTGGCCTCAGGTGATCTGCCCACCTTGGTCTCCCAAAGTGCTGGGATTACAGGTGTGAGCCACCACACCTGACCTAAAACATATATATATATATATATATATATATATATTTAAATCAATAATCCCTTATTAGTGCAACCCTTTATTGCCTGTCCCATTGTGGATGGTTCCTACTGCCCCCTCCACTGCGCACCAGGCCATCTTCGCCTTGGCATCTGACTCCCTCGTCCCTCTAGCAATACTGAATGGCCTCTTCGTTCCCAGAGAACCCCTGCCCATTTTTCTTGCCTCAGTAACTCCTCCTGTGCTGTGTCCTCTGCCTGGAGCATCTTTCTCAGTTTTCCACCTGCTAACTCCTTTTCCTGAGGACTTGGCTTGGGCATCCCCTCCTCCAGGAAGCCCGCCCTGACCTCCCTTGCTATGTTGTCCCAATTGCCGTCTTTTTAAAAAAAGTTTATTATTATTTATCTCAGAGACAGAGTCTTGTTCTGTCACCCAGGCTGGAGTGCAGTGGCACAATCACAGCTCACAGCAGCCTCGACTGCTATGTTTAAGTGATCCTCCTGCCTTAGCTTTCCAAACAGCTAGGACTGCAGGTGCACACCACCCCTTGCAGCTAATTTGTGTGTGTGTGTGTGTGTGTGTGTGTGTGTGTGTGTGTGTGTGTGTGACGGAGTCTTGCTTTGTCATCCAGGATGGAGTGCAATGGCGTGATCTTGGCTCACTGCAACCTCTGCCTCCCAGGTTCGAGTGATTCCCCTGCATCAGCCTCCTGAGTAGCTGGGATTACAGGTGTGCGCCACCACAGGAATTTTTTTTTTTTTAAGAGACAGGGTCTCGCTATGTTGCCCAGGCTGGTCTCAAACTCCTGGGCTCAAGCAATTCTCCTGCCTTGGTTTCCCAGAGTGTTGGGATTACAGGCGTGAGCCACTGCAATTGCCGTCTGGTTTCCACTTTGCTGGGAGGAAAGGGACCAGGTTGTTCATTCGCTGTTGCTTTGACAGGGTGTGGCACACGAATGTTAGAGTAGGCACTCTAAATATTTGCGGAATCAATACCTGAAATGTTGTTCTTATTTTCGTTTCAATATGAAGCAGATCTATTCTCACCTGCATCAGATCTTATTGCCTGCCTTGGGAGTAAATGCCAATTCATTCAACAGCAGCTTTTAAGCCTGTTATGGATGTTTAGGAAGAGGCCGCTCAACCTAGCTAGATCCTAGGAGCCTTAAACGTCCAGAATGCAAACCCTTCCCGAAAAGGAGTCCCCCCATCCCTCACCCCACTTCACCTTGTGATGGTTTACCCAAGGGCCTCAAAAGGCTACACCTGCAGAGGCTGAAGGTTCTGGATGTGAGACTCACCTGGGACACCTGGGCCTCGCCCCTCAGCCTCCCCAATCAATTCAATCAGCCTCTTGCCCGGGACATGCTCAGAACTCCCCAAGTGATTCCAATCTGCGTTGATGCATAAGAACCATCAGTGCGGGGTTAGAATCAGCCCTGTGAGGTGGGGCCAGGGACTCGGAAACACCTGCCATCAGCTGAGGGCATTTAAGGCTGACCGAGGGGCTGGAGGTCGCGGCTCCGGGCCAGGTGAGTGGTTGGTGGCGCGTCCCTGTGTGAGAGGGTGTGTATGTGCGTGCGTGCCCCAGCTCCAGATGTGGCTGAGTCCTTCTGTCTGGGTATTGGCTGATCACATATCTCGCTCTTGTTCAGGTAATGAGCCAGGTAGCTGTTTGGGGGCCCTGGGGAGGCTGCTGTGCTCTTGCCCTCCCCCACGGAGGCGCCTCTCAGGGCCCTTTCTGAAGCCCGTCTGCCTGCCCGTGGAGGCAGCTCAGAGAAGGCCTAGGCTGTTGTCTCTGCTGAAATCAGCCTTGATTTAGAGAACTGTGCTAGATCGTCCTTGGCTTGTTTTCGAAGGTGGATAAGGAGGAAGTGGTAGGTGCAGGGGTCTGTTTGCTCTGCCGAGTCCAGACGCGGGCTTGCAGGGTGCCTGGAGTGAGTCTAACCACACAGTGGGCTGTGGCTCACTTGTCCTGGCCGTGTGCCCCTCCTTCCTGAAGTACTCGCCAGGATGTTGTCACCTGTGGGAATTGTTCCCGATTCAGTCCCCTCCCAGGAAGCTTGCTTTTCTATCCTTGACAGGTAGAGGGCCTGCTCTCTTACCTCCTCCTTGTGGCCAGGAGTTTGAGACCAGCCTGGGCAACACAGACCCTATTTCTACAAAAAAAAAAAAAAAAAAAAAAGAAAACTTAGCCAGGTTTGGCAGTGCGCACCTGTACTCTTAGCTACTCGGGAGGCTGAAGGGAGAGGATCACTTGAGACCAGAGTGGGCAACATAGTGAGGCTCAGTCTCTACCAAAAAATACAAAAATTAGCCGGGTGTGATGGCGCGTGCCTGTGGTCCCAGCTACTCGGGAGGCTGAAGCAGGAGGATTGCCTGAGCCTGGGAGTTTGAGGCTGCAGTGAGCTGAGATCACTCCAACCTGGGCATGACCTGCAAGCCCCTCTGGTCCCTCTTTCTCAGCATGAAAACTGAAGTCTGGAATCCCCAGGTGCGTCTCATTCATGTTGGTAAAGCCCCTCAGAGAGCTAATGAGTGGCAAGGTGGGGCCGGGCACAGTGACTCACGCCTGTAATCCCAGCACTTTGGGAGGCTGAGGTGGGTGGATTGCTTGAGGCCAGGAGTTCTGGACCAGTCTGGCAAACGTGATGAAACTGTCTCTAGTAAAAATATAAAAATTAGCTGGGTGTAGTAGTGTGACTGTAGTCCCAGCTATTCGGAGGCTGGGGGAGAAGAACAGCTTCAACCCAGGAGGTGGAGGCTGCAGTGAGCCGAGATAGCGCCACTACACTCCAGCCTGGGTGACAGAGCGAGACTCTGTCTCAAAAAAAAAAAAAAAAAAGGCAAGGTGGAGCCCCATTCCTGGGCCTTTTCCCCTCCCTGGCTGTCCTTTCCTGTCCCTGAACACTTTACCTTCCCTCTCCACCCCCAACCCCAGCTAGCCTCAGCTTGTGGACCAATGCACCTTGGGGCTTTGGGGCAGAGGCCGCTGGGATCCCTGAACCCCTCCTTCCTGGCAGATAAGTCTCATTCGCTTGCTCGCTCAAATCCAACATGTGGTTTTAGACAAACCCTACTTTGAAGAACTGGCTAGTAGTGATGCAGATCTGAACATACTGACATGAAATGATGTCCAAGGTACAGATGAAGGAAACGCATGTCACAAAATGGCATGTTCAAGATCCCCTCCTCGACTTACCACGTCAGTGCCTGTGCAGCCGAGCTGGCCACACAGAGGGTGGTGTGAGTTTTTATAAGGCTGACTTGGTGGAGGAGTGGGGTTATTGGAAGCTAACGTTCAATATATTTCTTAAGTATTTATATCCTTTAAGCCCTCACTGTGTTACTTCGAAATCTGAAAAATGCTATTTTGTAAAAGCCAACACTTGGATGATGACATGTCTTAATTTAAAACGGTTCTCAGTTCATGAAAGTTGCCCACAGGAAAAGCTCGGCTAGATCTAGAAAAGTCTAGGAAGCTCAAAAATGGCCCGAAATGTCCCAACCAGAGGAAGAGACTCAATACCATTAATAAGACTTGGAAGTCCGTAATGGTCCCTTACTCCGAAGGATTGAAAGGGTAAGGGGTGGCCAGGCGTGGTGGCTCATGCCTGTAATTCCAGCACTTTGGGAGGCTGAGGTGGATGGATCACCTGAGGTCAGGAGTTCGAGACCAGCCTTGCCAACATGGCGAAACCCTGTCTTCACTAAAAATACAAAAATTAGCTAGGTGTGGTGGCGCATGCCCGTAATTCCAGCTACTTGGGAGGTTGAGGCAGGAGAATCTCTTGAACCTGGAAGGTGGAGGTTGCAGTGAGCCGAGATCATGCCACTGCATTCCAGCCTGGGCAACAGAGCCAGACTCCATCTTAAAAAAAATAAAATAAGCTTGGGAGCCTGGGGGACCTTGAGCATGGTAGGGTTCCTTGCCAGGTCCTCTGGCAACTGTCACACAGGCCAGGGATCTTATAGTGTGTGTGAAGCAACCGAGATGGCCTGAGACCCCAGGGATAAGTAAAACCCCTAGGTGGATGACATTTACCTTAATGACCAGTTCGGTTTTCTTGGGATCTCAAATTTGAAGAACCGATGAACAAAGGTACAGACTTGGGCCAGGTGCGGTGGCTCACGTCTGTCATCCAAGCACTTTGGGAGGCTGAGGCAGGAGGATCACTTGAGCCCAGGACTTTGAGACAAGCCCAGGCAATGTAGCAAGACCCCTGTCTCTATAAAATGCAAACAATTTAGCTGGGCGTGGTGGTATGTGCCTGTAGTCCCAGCTCCTTGGGAGGCTGAGGTGGGAGATAATCTGAGCCCAGAAAGTCGAGGCTGTAGTGAGCCGTGATTGCGCCACTGCACTCCAGCCTGGATGATGGGACCTATCTCAAAACCAAAAGGGGTGGGGTACTGATTTGGATTGTGTATAACTCAATGCTTTCATTTTTAATTAGAGAAGGGGTCTCTGTTGCCCAGGCTGGAGTGCAGTAGTACAATTATAACTCACTGCTGCAGCCTCAACCTACTGGGCTCAAGTGATCCTCCTGCCTCAGCCTCCTGAGTAGCTGAGACTACAGGTGTACAGCAACACACCTGGCTATATATATTTTTCTTTTTTTGTGTGGAGATGGGGGTCTCACTATGTTGCCCAGGTGGGTCTTGAACTCCCAGTCTCAAATGATCTCCCAAACTGCTGGGATTACAGGTGTGAGCCCCTGTGCCTGGCTGTCAACACTTTCCTAAGTAAAGAATGACAGGGCAGCCAGCTCGCCTGGTCGCTGCCAAGAGCCACGTGAGGGGAAAGCAGCGGGATCTGAGCTGTGACTAGAGAAGCAACAGGGATCTGCTCTGCAGCTGGGTTTGCAGAATGTCCCTACACGAAGTAATTTGCTAAATCTGTAACCTTCAACCCTCTCCCTAAAGATACCTCAGGGAGTGGGGAGGACCCTGTCTCATGCTGTTAAGCTTTGTCTGCTCTAAGACATCTCCTGTGATACTTGGTTTGAAGGAAGGTGGCAAACTTTTTTTTTTTCTTTTTTGAGACAGTCTCACTCTGTCGCCCAGGATGAAGTGCGGTGGCGCCATCTCAGCTCACTGCAACCTCCGCCTCTCGGGTTCAAGCGATTTTCCTGCCTCAGCCTCCCGAGTAGCTGGGTTATAGGTGCCCGCCACCACGCCCGGCTAATTTGTATATTTTTAGTAGAGACAGGGCTTCACCATGTTGGTCAGGCGGGTCTCGATCTCCTGACCTTGTGATCCACCCACCTTGGCCTCCCAAAGTGCTGGGATTACAGGCATGAGCCACCGCGTCCAGCTACACTTCCAAAGTTTCTAATAGCCATGGCTTCCAGGATGTGGCAGAAGGATGAGCGGTTCCCTTGGCAATGGTCCTAGAGCTGAGTGCTGTCTTGGGTCTTCCCAGAGGCAGGATTGCAGCCCCTTGTACCAAACTGGCCTCTTCCTCACACATGCTCAGTCTCACTAACTGAGATAATTGTGCCATTAGCAACATGTAAAGTATAGCAACAAGGTGGCAGCTAGAGCAGGTATTTCAGAAGTGGCCTCTATTGTTTCTGTTGCATGAAATGGGCTTTCTTCCTTTCTTTCTTTTTTTTTTTTTTTTTTTTTGAGACGGAGTCTCGCTCT
>NC_045441.1:7972219-8030306 GCF_002776525.5 Piliocolobus tephrosceles | reverse complement strand
CTGGCTCAGCCTCCCGAGTAGCTGGGACTACAGGCGCCCGCCACCTCTCCCGGCTAATTTTATTTTTTAGTAGAGACGGGGTTTCACCGGGTTAGCCACGATGGTCTCGATCTCCTGACCTCGTGATCTGCCCGTCTCGGCCTCCCAAAGTGCTAGGATTACAGGCTTGAGCCACCGTGCCCGGCCGCTTTCTTCCTTTCTAACATCTCACCCCACGTGTTAAGTGCCACCCATAGTGGTGGCTGGCCTGCCTCCTTCCCCTTCCCTTTCCCTTCCTTTCTTCCCCCCTTTCCCTTCCTTCCTTCCCCTCCCTCCCTCTCCCTCCCCTCCCTCCCCGCCTCCCCTCCCTCCCCTCCTTCCCTCCTTCCCTCCTTACTCTTCTTCCTTTGAAACAGGGTCCTTCTTTGTTACCCAGGCTGGATTGTAGTGGCGTGATCTCTGCTCACTGCAGCCTCCACCTCCTGGGTTCAAGCGATTCTCCCTCCTCAGCCTACCAAGTAGCCGGAACTGCAGGTGCACACCACCACACCTGGCTAATTTTTTTTTTTTTTTTGAGATAGAGTCTTGCTCTGTCACCCAGACTGGAGTGCACTGGTATGATCTCGGCTCACTGCAACCTCTGCCTCCCAGGTTCGAGTGATTCTCCTGCCTCAACCTCCCAAGTAGATTCGACTACAGGCACGTGCCACCATGCCTGGCTAATTTTTTTTTATTTGTATGTTTTTAGTAGAGCCGGGATTTGCCACATTGGCCAGGATGGTCTCCAACTCCTGACCTCAGAGGATCTGCCCACCTTGGCCTCACAACGTGCTGGGATTACAGGTGTGAGCCACAGCGCTGGCCATGGTGGTGATTTCATGCTTTCCTAATTAGACCTTGTTACAGATTATTGGCTGCAAAGCTTGGAAGCAGGAGTCAAATCTGATGTCCTGGTTCTGATACTTCACAGTTATGGGAACTTTGGGAAATGATGTCTGAGATGGCTCCTTCACCTGCAAAGTGGGGATATTTTTACCGTAGTATTAGATGTTGCTTCATTTAATCCTAAATATCTAAAATTCTGGGCACATAATAAATGTTTTGGGCCAGGTACAGTGGCTCATGCTCATAATTCCAGTGCTTTGAGAGGTGCAGGCAGGAGGATCACTTGAGATCAGGAGTTCAAGACCAGCATGGGCAACATAGCAGGACCGCATCTCTAAAAAAATGAAAACATTAGCTGAGTATGGTGGTACACATGTGTAGTCCCGGCTACTTGGGAGGCTGAGGTGAGAAGATTGCTTGAGCCCAGTAGTTTGAGGCTGTAGTGAGCTATGATTGTATCACTGCACCCCAGCCTGGGTGACAGTGAGACCCCATCTCTACAAAAAATTTAAAAAATTAATGAACTGTGGTAGCCTGTTCCTGTGGTCCCAGCTACTCAGGAAGCTGAGGTGGGAGGATCATTTGAGCCCAGGAAGTCAAAGCTGCAGTGAGTTGTGATTGCGCTGCTGCACTCCAGCCTGGGCAACAGTGAGACTCTGTTAAAAAAAAAAAAAAAAAAAAGGCTGGGCGCGGTGGCTCACACCTGTAATCCCAGCACTTTGGGAGGCCGAGGTGGGCGGATCACGAGGTCAAGAGTTTGAGACCATCGTGGCCAACATGGTGAAACCGCCGTCTCTCCTAAAAATACAAAAATTAACTGGGCATGGTGGTGCATGCCTGTAATCCCAGCTACTCAGGAGGCTGAGACAGGAGAATTACTTGGACCTGGGAGGCGGAGCTTGCAGTGAGCTGAGATCGCACCACTGCACTCCAGTCTGGGCAACAGAGTGAGACTCCGTTTCAAAAAAACAAAAACACAAAACCTTTTGGCCATTGCTCCCTAAATAGGCCCATAATTCTCATCTATTCCAGGCTTATAAATGCCCTATGTCTCTATTCTTGGAGACCTAGAGGTAGAATCTCATTTAAACCCAAATTTTGGTTTAACTGATGATCCTCTTGACACTGGTTATTCTAGGGACTAGGAATCTAGTTTTCAAGATGTTTAAAGGACACTGTAATCAATAGCTATGATTTTGTCTTTTTTTCTTTTTGAGATACGGTCTCCCTCTGTCACCCATGCTGGAGTGCAGTGGTACAATCATGGCTCACTGCAGCCTCAATTTCTGGGGCTCAGTGATCTTCCCACTGAGTATCTGGTACTACTATGCCCACCACCATGCCAGATCAATTTTTTTTTTTTTTTTTTTTTTTGTAGAGATAGGGTCTCACCATGTTGCTGAGGCTGGTCTCAAACTTCTGGCTCAAGCTTCAGCCTTGGCCTCCCAAAGCGTTGAGATGACAGGTGTGAGCCACTGGGCCTGGCCAATTTAGTCTTAAAAAGCAACTCTTCTCTTCCTTACATGGCAGAATTTGAGATTACTTAGAAGTAGGCTGTGCATGGTGGCTCACGCCTGTAATCCCAGCACTTTGAAAAGCCGAGGCGGGTGGGTCACCTGAGGTCAGTAGTTTGAGACCAGCCCAGCCAATATGATGAAACCCCATCTCTAAAAAAAAAAAAAAAAAAAAATATATATATATATATGTATGCATGTATAGGTATATGCATGTATATGTATATGTGTGTGTGTGTATATATATATATAAATAGCTGGGCGTGGTGGCAGGTGGCAGCTACTTGGGAGGCTGAGGCAGAAGAATTGCTTGAACCAAGAGGTGGAGGTTGCAGTGAGCTGAGATTGCACCACTGTACTCCAGCCTGGGCTACAAGAATGAAACTCCATCTCAAAAAAAAAGTTGACACATCTGGATCAGACACCAGTGTTTCCTAGCCTGAACTCCCAGTGCTGAGGCTGTCTTGCAATGCAGGTCTCTTCCCTTCCCAGGTGCGCTGAGTTCTGACGTGTTACTAGGGGTAAAGCTACCTCCAGCTTGAAGTTGTATTGAGGAAATCTAAATCCTGAGATAGTCTTAAGCTAACTTCTGTGAGGGCTCCCTGGACAACAACCGAGGGACTCCGGATTCACTGAGGTCCGTTTGTCCGCACTGGTTGGGGAAGAGGTCAATGTGACTCACAGATTGAGAGCTTTGTGAATGTTTAAACCAGGTGTCACCCTCCACCTCTCTGACTTTGAGATCAGAGAGTGGGAGAGATTGGTCAATTTCAGGAACTAATTTGCATTTCCCATGATCAGATTTGCAGACAAGGTATATAAGCTATTCTTTCCCAGGCTCTGGAGAAAACCAATGCTTTTAACGCAGGCAGAGCCACCAGGATCTGAAACCCAGAGGGATAGTGTGGATTGTTGGTTTCCTCTGCTCTGAGGCTCAGCTGACGTGCTCTCCTGTAGCTCCTGTCTTGCTGTGGGTGGCTGGAGTTTCATTTTAGGGACTTGTCCCTGGCGTGGTGACCACTGTTACTGGCAGTGCCTCTAACTCTGTTGTTCTATCTCTAATTCCCTTCTTTATTCTGGTTCTTTGCTAATTCTTGATTCTCTCAGGCCCTAATGTGAGTATCCTCAAGACTCAATCCTTGTTCTGATCTTACACAGAGCTTGTCTCTCTTCTTACAACATCAGTCTTGGCTCTAAATTACTTTTTTCAGACAGTGTCTCACTCTGTCACCCAGGCTGGAGTGTAGTGATTTGATCTCGGCTCACTGCAACCTTCTCCTCTCAAGTTCAAGCAATTATCCTGCCTCAACCTCCCAAGTAGCTGGGATTACAGGTGCCTGCCACCAAGCCCAGCTAATTTTTGTATTTTTAGTAGAGACAGGGTTTCGCCATGTTGGCCAGGTTGGTCTCGAACTCCTGACCTCAGGTGATCCACCTGTCTCAGCCTCCCAAAGTGCTGGAATTACAGGCATGAGCCACCATGCCCGGCCGGCTATAAATTCCCTGATGCAAATCTTCAAATTGTCTGCACTGCCCCTTTCAAATTTATATGTCTGAATTAGTCTTTTCTACCAAAACTATTGGCTGCTATTCACCGAAGATGAGAGTCAGTTGACTTTTTTTTTTGTTTTTTTTTTTGAGACGGAGTCTTGCTCAGTCGCCCAGGCTGGAGTGCAGTGGCGTGATCTCGGCTCACTGCAAGCTCCGCCTCCCGGGTTCCCGCCATTCTCCTGCCTCAGCCTCCCAATTAGCTGGGACTACAAGCACTCGCTGCCACGCCCGGCTAATTTTTTTGCATTTTTAGTAGAGATGGGGTTTCACCCTGTTAGCCAGGATGGTCTCGATCTCCTGACCTCGTGATCCGCCCGTCTCTGCCTCCCAAAGTGCTGGGATTACAGGCTTGAGCCACCGTGCCCGGCCTCAGTTGACTTTCTTTATCCAGTTTTCTATTTTCTATAATGTAGTCTGGAACATCTCGTATGACCAGAAACAGATGAATATTACATACCTGTAAGAAATATTCCCTGCTGCCTTGTGAACATTCAAACTTGGGGCCAGGTGCAGTGGTTCATGCCTGTAATCTCAATGCTTTGGGATGCTGAGCGGGGAAGATTGCTTGAGCCCAGGAGTTTGAAACCAGCCTGGGCAACATAGTGAGATCCCATCTCTTAAAAAAAAAAAAAAAAACAAACAAATTAGCCAGCCATGGTGGCTTACGCCTTTAGTCCCAGCTGCTCGGGAGGCTGAGGCAGGAGGATCATTTGAGCTCAAGTGGTTGAGGCTGCAGTAAGCCATGATCGCACTATTTATTGCACTCCAGCCTGGGCAACAGAGCAAGAGACTGTCTCAAAAGCAAAACAAAAACACAAAAGGAAACTCCCTGCAATTTAAAAAAAAAAAAAAAGTTGGCCTGATTTGAAAAACCACCTCTGAGGACCAACGCCCTGTCTCGTTATCACGCACCACCCTCCCCTGACAAATATTTGAGTACCTACTTTGTCATGTGTTGTGAAAGAGGTGAGAAATCCCTGCCTAAGACACACATGGTACTGTTATCACGGGGAGGAGAGGGAGACGAAGATGGACAAACCAGAAAATATCAGGCAGTGGTTAAAGCTGAGAAGAAAATAAGACTGGGAAGACAGTTAGGAAGGGCTTTCAGAGATGTTTAAGCAGAGACTGAAGAGGAGCCAAGTGTGCAGAGATCCTGGGCAGAGCAGCTCCTTCAAAGGCCCAAGTACAATGAACCTGGAATACTTGATAACGAAGCCCAGGGGTCTAGAACACAATGATCAACGAAAGAGTTGTTGGAGGTGAAGTGGGCTGGGGCTGGTGTAGAAAGTGAATTTTCTTCTAAACTCAATGGGTAGCCAGGAGAGAGTTTTTTAAGCAGGAGAGTTAGATCAGATTCTTCTTGGTTTTGTTTTTGTAGTTTTTTAACAACGTGCTTTAGAGACAGGGTCTGGCTGTGCTGTCCAGGCTGGAGTGCAGTGGTGTAATAATGGCTCGCTGCAGCCTCCAACTCCGGGGCTCAAGCAATGTGTCCACCTTGGCCTTCCAGTGCTGGAATTACAGTTGTGAGCTACCGCACCTGGCCAGAGAGAACATCTTCCTTTTTTTTTTTTTTTCCTTTTTATTTTATTTTTTGAGACAGGGTCTCACTGTCGCCCAGGATGGAGTTCAGTGGTGCAATCATGGCTCACTACAGCCTTGACTTCCTGGGCTCCAGAAATCCTCCCACCTCAGCCTGAAGTAACTGGGACTACAGGTACACACCACCACGCCCAGCTTATTTTTATATTTTTTGTAGAGACAGGGTCTTGCTTTGTTGCCCAGGCTGGTCTTGAATGCCTGGCCTTAAGCAGTTCTCCACCTTAACCTCTCAAGTTGCTGGGATTACAGGCATGAGCCACTGTGCCTGGCTAATCAGATATTTTTCTTTTCTTTTTTTTTTTTTTGAGATGGAGTCTTGTTCTGTTGCCCAGGCTGGAGTGCAGTGGTGCTATCTGAGCTCACGAGAACTTCCGCCTCCTGGATTCAAGTGATCCTCCTGCCTCAGCCTCCCAAATAGCTAGAATCGTAGGTGTCTACCACTATGCCTGGCTAATTTTTGTATTTCTAGTAGAGATGGGGTTTTCCCATGTTGCCCAGGCTGATCTTGAACTCCTGGCCTCAAGTGATCCGCCTGCCTCGGCCTCCCAAAGTGCTGGGATTATAGGCGTGAGCCACTGCGCCTGGCATGAAAGGTTTCTATATATGACAACCAGCCCATCTGCCTCATTGAGAACCCAGATGAAACCAAAGCACCTTTAAAAGGTTTCCTTTACTGCTATGCCCAGTGTTGGTCGTCTTGGTGCTCCCACAGTGCTCACAGTCTACTGAGCTGGCGTGGTGATGCTTACAGAAGCTGACATCGGGTTCGTGCCTGTCATCCCAGCACTGTGGGAGGATCACTTGAGCTCAGGAGTACAAGACCAGCCTCAGCAACATGGTGAAATGCCGACTTTACAAAAACAAACAAAAAAACAAAAAATAAACCAGGTGTGGTGGTTCAGGCCTGCAGTCCCAGCTACTCAAGAGGCTGAGGTGGGTGGATCACGTGAGTCCAGGAAGTTAAGGTTGCAGTGAGCTGTGATTGTGCCACTGCACTCCAGCCTGGGTGACAGAGTGACTCCCTGATGCCAACAAGCAGCCTTGCAGCAACGGGACATGGAACTGGAGAAGTCCAGACTGTTGTTCTTGCTGCCAGCTTGAGCCCAAGGGTTGGGGACGGGGAGTCTGTGCTGTGTATATGGGTTCTAACTCTCTGTTTCCCTGGTCTCAAAAAATAAAAAACGCTGGCTGGGCACGGTGGCTCATGTCTGTAATCCCAGCACTTTGGGAGGCTGCGGCAGGCAGATCACAAGGTCAGGAGTTCAAGACCAGCCTGGCCAACATGGTGAAACCCCCATCTCTACTAAAAATACAAAAATTAGCCGGGCATGGTGGCAGGTGCCTGTAATCCCAGCTACTTGGGAGGCTGAGGCAGGATAACTGCTTGAACCAGGGAGGTGGAGATTGCAGTGAGCTGATATCCTGCCACTGCACTTGAGCCTGGGTAACAGAGCGAGACTCCATCTCAAAAAAAAAAAAAAAAAAGGCTAGCTTCCTGGGTCTGCTGTCTGTTCCACTGTGAGCCCTTTAAGGGTTAGAGCCTGATGATACATAATAACCCACATAATGGGCGCTGAAAATTTCTTTATTCCTGTCCAACCTGCAGGTAACTTACCACTTCCAGTCAATATGCCGACCTTAGATGCTCCAGAAGACAGGCGGAGAAAATTTAAGTACTGCGGCAAAGATGCATCTGTGAGTATAAAGCACCTACCTGCTTCTATTGGGGGTCAGTACAATCTGCATAAAAAATGGGGTGAAGAGACCCGGCACGGTGGCTCATGCCTGTAATCCCAACACTTTGAGAGGCTGAGGCAGGCAGAACACGAGGTCAGGAGATTAAGACCATCCTGGTTAATATGGTGTAACCCCGTCTCTACTAAAAATACAGAAACTACCTGGGCGTGGTGGCATGCACTTGTAATCCCAGCTACTTGGGAGGCTGAGGCAGGAGAATTGCTTGAACCCAGGAAGTGGAGGTTGCAGTGAGCTGAGATCATGCCACTGCACTCCAGCCTGGGCTACAAGAGAGAAACTCCATCTCAAAAAAAAAGAGGGGAGGATGGGGAGTGGTGGTGGTGGAGAGATGGGTTGATAGGGCAAATATAGCAAAAGTTCTTTAGATAGATGCCTAGGTGTTTCCCTGAATCAACCTTTCAACTTTTCTGTATGTTTGCTATTTTCATCATAAAATATTAAAGGTGGGGAAGACAAAAGCATGTGGACTTAGGAGCCAGACAACTGTGAAATCAAATCAAAGTTTCCATGGAATCTTGCAATTATTTAATTTCAGAACCCCAGTTTCTTCATAAAACAGGGCTGCTTAGCTGGGTGTTGTGGCTCATGCCTGTGTTCCCAGCACTTTGTTTGGGAGGCCAAGGTGGGAGGATCGCTTGAGGACAGGAGTTCTAGGTCAGCCTGGGTAACATACCAAGACCTCCATCTCTACAAAAACACAAAACCAGCCAGGTGTGGTGGCATGTACCTGTAATCTCAGCTACTCTGGTGGCTGAGGCGGGAGGATTGCTTGAGCCCAGGAGTTCAAGGCTGCAGTGAACTGTGATTGTGCCACTGCACTCCAGTCTGGGTGACAGAGCCAGACCCTCTCTAAAACAAAACCAAACCAAAAACCGGGCTGGGCTGGGCGTGGTGGCTCACGCCTGTAATCCCAGCACTTTGGGAGGCTGAAGTGGGCAAATCACTTGAGGTCAGGAGTTCGAGACCAGCCTGACCAATGTGGTGAAACCCTGTCTGTACTAAAAATATAAAAAATTAGATGGGCGTGGTGGCGGAGGCCTGTAATCCCAGCTGCTTGGGGGGCTGAGGCAGAAGAACTGCTTGAACCTGGGAGGCAGAGGTTGCAGTGAGCCGAGATTGTGCCACTGCACTCCACCCTGGGCAACAGTGCGAGACTTCATCTGAAAAAAAACAAAAAACCAGGCTGCTACTTATTTCTAAGGGGCTGGATGGCTTCCCCAGGGGCCAGTATACAGGTATTTACAGCTGCTCATGTCAATGAGGCTTACCAAGGAGCTAAAACGTCAGCATATAGGTATGGCCAACAAGCATGCCTTGTAGAAATAGGGCTTGGAACTGAGAAGTCCAGGCTGTTCTTGCTGCCCGGTTGAGCCCAAGGGCGGGGGACAGTCGGGGGGGGGGGGGGGGGGGGGGGTCTGTACTGCATATATGGATTCTAACTCTCACTCAGCTTCTTCAGTAGCATAGTTTTCTGTTGCTAGCTCTGTCCTCCATCTCTTTATTTTTGCGATGAAGACTCGCTTCATAGTCCAGGCTGGAGTGCAACAGCGCAATCTCGGCTCACTGTAACCTCTGCCTCCCAGGTTCAAGCGATTCTCATGCCTCGGCCTCCCAAGTAGCTGGGATTACAGATGTGCACCATTACACTTGGCTAATTTTTTGCATTTTTAATGGAGACAGGGTTTTGCCATGTTGGCCAGGCTGGTCTCTAATTCCTGGCCTCCCAGGATCTGGGATCCCAGATCCTGGGATCATCTCCCAGGTGATCTGCCTGCCTTGGCCTCCCAAAGTGCTGGGATTACAGGCGTGAGCCACTGCACCCAGCCCCCATCTCTGTATCCTGACTGGCATCGTATAAGTTTAGCTCCACCTTGGGAATCCAAAAGCCTGATGAGGAGAATGAGGGAAGCACAGGGTCACAGCAGCCTGGTTATGCCACCATCAGGAACAAAATCACTTTTTATTTTTATTTTTATTTTTATTTTATTGAGACAAAGTCTTGCTCTGTCACCAGGCTGGAGTGCAATGGTGTGATCTCGGCTCACTGCAACCTCCACCTCCTGGATTCAAGCAATTCTCCTCCCTCAGCCTCCCAGGTAGCTGGGACTACAGGTGCCTGCCACCACGCATGGCTAATTTTTTGTGTGTGTTTTGGTAGAGGTAGGGTTTCACCATGTTGGCCAGGATGGTCTCAATCTCCTGACCTCGTGATCCCCCTGCCTCGGCCTCCCAAAGTGCTGGGATTACAGGCGTGAGCCACTGTGCCTGGCCCAGGAACCAAATCACTCTTACAGTAACCTATTCCAACAAAGAAGCTGTCTGGCTTCCAGAACCACTGCAGATGAAAGGAAATCAGTGAGAACAAAGGAATTGAGTCTTCATAGCAACAGCAAGGGCCTGCCAGAGAGAAGAGAGAAAGATACAAAAGTGTTTACAGGGAAGACCTGCCTAGTGACAGGACAACAGTGTGGTGGGCTCAGTGATTCCCAAAGATGTTCCTGCCTTGCCATACAATGCCACCACGACCCTTTTACGTTTTTTCCTTTTATTATTTGATACATGGTCTTGCTCTGTCATCCAGGCTGGAGTACAGTGGCACGATCATAGTTGACCGCATCCTCTGCCTCCCAGGCTCAAGTGATCCTCCCACCTCAGCCTCATAAGTAGCGCCATACCTGCCTAATTTTTTATTTTTCTTTGTAGGGACAGGGTCTCACTATGTTGGCCAGGCTATTCTTGAATTCCTGAGCTCGAGCAGTCCTCCTGCCTTGGCCTCCCAAAGTGCTGAGATTGCAGGCATGAGCCACTGTGCCCAGTTGATGGCCCTTTTTCAAGCAAGAATTAAGTAGCTTAAGGAAACAAAAGTATCTAATACATGGTGACTTCTTTATAATTGTTCCTGAAATGTCTTCAGCCTAAGCTCAGCTATCTAGAAAGTTAGGTCATTTCCTCAGGATTCTTAATACTATAAAGTTTGAGTCATTAACTGGCAGAGAGAGCTAGCGAGAGAGAGAGCGTGTGTTTTTTTAGAGGCAGGGTCTCACTCTATTGCCCAGTCTGGAGTGCAGTGGTACAATCATAGCTCACTGCAGCCTAGACTTCCCTGGCTCAAGGGATCCTCCCACCTCCCACCTCAGCCTCCCAAGTAGCTGGGACTACAGGTGCATGCTACCATGCCCAGCTAATTTTTTTTGGTAGAAAAAGGGTCTTGCTATGTTCCAGGCTGGTCTGGAATTCCTGGTCTCAGTGATCCTCCCACCTTGACCTCCCAAAGTGCTGGGATTAGAGGCACGAGTTACGATGCCCAGCCTCATTTTAATTTTAATCTCCCTCAGTATGTAGTTTTGGGGATGAAGGCTTTATGGCTTATAGACAGGTTTTATTAATAGTGGATATGGACCATGCACAGTTGCTCAGCCTATAATCTTAGCACTTTGGGAGACTGAGGCAGGTGGATCACTTGAGCTGAGGAATTCGAGAGCAGCCTGGCTAACATGGAGAAACCCCATCTCTACTAAAAATACAAAAATTAGCCAGGTGTGGTGACAGATGCCTGTAATCCCAGCTACTTGGGAGGCTGAGGCACAAGAATGGCTTGAACCCCAGAGGCAGAGGTTGTAGTGGGCTGAGATCATGCCACTGCACTCCAGCCTGGGTGAAAGAGTAAGACTCCATCTCAAAAAGAAAAAAAAATATAAAAAATATATAATATATAAAATATATAATATATATTTATATTATATATAAATATTTGATGTATTTGATATATTATGTAATATATAATATAAAAAATATAAAATATATATATTATTATATTATATAATATGTAAAATAATATATATCTATATATAGTGGAAATGATCAGGGTGTCTAGGACATGGGCAGTCCCCCAATTGTCCCCAGCACCACCTATCCTAGCCACCACTGAAAAGGCCTGCGCACATTCAGGAAGCAGCAATACTCTTCAGGAAATCATCAGCGTCATTGAAGATGTGTTCAGACTTAGGGCAATGGGATGCTTTGCTGAAGTGTTTTTACAGCTGAGAATCCCGGCCTGTCAAGGTTGTGCATGGTCCTGCTTTATTTTGGAAGGAAGATCAAATTATTTTCTAGACGTGGTGTAAGAGAAAAGAGGAGGTAAACAGAGCTGAGATGATTTGCTAACTGTGTGATCTGAACTCTTCCAGCCTATTGTATCTGTGAAAATGAAATTGGATGATTTGAAACATGTTTGACAAACTAAATGTGGCGTCCTCACTCCTGGGTTCTACATGTGGTGACATCCCCACTCCCGGTTCTAAATGCTCCAATTTCTTTTCCTCACTAGCTGAGGCGACAGCAGAGGATGGCGGTCAGCCTGGAGCTCCGAAAGGCCAAGAAAGATGAACAAACCTTAAAGAGAAGGAATATCACGAGCTTCTGCCCTGACACACCTGAAAAACCAGCCAAAGGGGTGGCGGTCAGTACGTAGTGTTTAGAGTAGTCTTGGGCAAAATATGTTCTTAGCAAGTGTCTCTGGCTGGATAATGTTTAATAAATTCAGAGCTTGCAAACTCTTCGGCCTTTTAAAGAAAGGAGTGAAGAGATTGTGGTTTGAGCTAAACTGCCTTTGTCAAAAGGCTAATGGCCGTTACTCCTATGGCTCTGAGTCTGTGGAATCGAGGTTCTAGTGTGGGATGGAGAAGGTGCTATTTCTTTTGTTTTACTTTTTAATTTTTTTTAATTTTTATTTTTTGAGGCAGGGTCTCATTCTATCACCCAGGACAGAGTACAGTGTCACAGTCAGAGCTCATTGCAGCCCTAACCTTCCTGGGTTCAAGCGAGCCTCCTGCCTCAGCTTCCAGCATATATGGGACTACAGGCACTCACTACCATGCCTCGTGAATTTTTGTATTTTTTGTAGAGACAGGATTTTGCCATGTTGCCCAGGATGGTCTTGAACCCCTGGACTCAAGTGACCTGCCTGCCTCAGACTCCCAAAGTGCTGGGATTACAGGTGTGAGCCACTGCACCTGGCCAAAAGTGATATTTCTTTTTTTCTTTTTTTTTTTTGAGACGGAGTCTAGCTCTGTCGCCCAGGCTGGAGCGCAGTGGCGCGATCTCAGCTCACTGCAAGCTCCGCCTCCCAGGTTTACGCCATTCTCCTGCCTCAGCCTCCCGAGTAGCTGGGACTACAGGCGCCCGCCACCTTGCCCGGCTAGTTTTTTGTATTTTTTTTTTTTTTAGTAGAGTTGGGGTTTCACCGTGTTAGCCAGGATGGTCTTGATCTCCTGACCTTGTGATCCGCCCGTCTCGGCCTCCCAAAGTGCTGGGATTACAGGCTTGAGCCACTGTGCCCAGCCCAAAAGTGATATTTCTAATTGAAAATTTACTTGCTACCCCTAAGCCTGAAAACCGAGGAAATGAGGATGGGTGAAGGTTATTTCTCAGCCCCAACCTCATTAAATGCAGATCCTGGGTTGACTTCAAGTTTAGTCTGGTTTTTGTGAATACTGAACGCCTCGACCGGGGAAGTTTTCCTTCTTAGCACCTCAATAATGGCGTCTCTGTATTCTTTTGGGGTACACCACTGTCCTACCTTAACCACCCACATGCACCCTTTTTACCCTGCTCGGCTTAGGGCTCATAGAGGGCAGAGACTGGTTCCATTTTTGTCAAGTGGGTGGGTCCTATGACACATTCCCATTCATCAGTGAAATGTGTAGTCATTCTCTGAATTGCCACAGGAGTCCGAACTAGATCTCTAATTAGCTTCATTTGTTTGGAGCAGTCCCTAGAATCCCCCCATCCAAGGAAGGTATGAAACAAAAGGAAAAAAAGGCCGGGGACAGTGGCTTATGCTTATAATCCTAGCACTTTGGGAGGACAAGGCGAGTGGATCACCTGAGGTCAGGAGTTTAAGACCAGCCTGGCCAACATGGTGAAACCCCATCTCTACTAAGAATACAAAAAATTAGCTGGGCGTGGTGGCGTGCACCTGTAATCCCAGCTGCTCAGGAGGCTGAGGCAGGAGAGTCACTTGAACCTGGGAGACGGAGGTTGCAGTGAGCCAAAATCGTGCCACTGCACTCCAACCTGGGTGACAAAGTGAGATTCCATCTCAAAAAACAACAACAAAAAACCCAAAAATAGTTGTTTTCCTTTTGGTCCTATATTAGCTTTTTAAAAAATTTATTATTTATGTACTTGTGTATTTATTTATTTATTTAAGATGGAATCTCACTCTGTTGACCAGGCTGGAGTTCAGTGGTACGATCTTGGCTCACTGCAACCTCCGCCTCCTGGGTTCACGCCATTCTCCTGCCTCAGCCTCCCGAGTAGCTGGGACTACAGGTGCCTGCCACCACACTCGACCTGTTTTTTGTATTTTTAGTAGAGATGGTATTTCACCGTGTTAGCCAGAATGGTCTTGATCCCCTGACCTCATGAACCGTCTGCCTCGGCCTCCCTGAGTGCTGGGATTACAGGCGTGAGCGACCACACCCAGTGTATTAGCATATTTTTTAAAGAAATAAAGGTATAATTCACATCAAAATTCACTCTTTACCTAACCAGTGGTTTCTAGTATAGTCACAAAGTTGTGCAACCATTGCCACTAGCTAATTCCAGAACCTATTCATCAACTCAAACAGAAACTCCACACTCATTCAGGAGTCACTCTCCATTCCTCATCCCCCACCGTCTCTGCAAACACTAGTCTACTTTCTGTCTCTCTGGAATGACCTCTTCTAGACATTCCCTATAAATGCAATCATACAACATGTGAGCTTTTGTGTTGAGCTTTTATGTTTTCAAAGTTCATCCATGTTTTAGCATGTATCAATACTTCATTCCTTTTGGGCAGAATGATATTCTGTTGTATGGAGAGACCACATTTTGTTATCCATTTATTTGTGAGATGGAGTCTTACTCTGTCACCCAGGCTGGAGTGCAATGGCACAAGCTTGGCTCACTGCAACTTTCGCTTCCCAGGATCAAGCCATTCTCCTGCCTCAGCCTCCTGAGAAGCTAGGATTACAGGCGTGTGTCACCCGCTAATTTTGTATTTTAGTAGAGACGGGGTTTCACCATGTTGGCTAGGCTGGCCTTGAACTCCTGACCTCAAGCAATCCGCCTGCCTTGGCCTCCCAAAGTGCTGGGATTACAGGCGTGAGCCACCGCGCCTGGCCTGTTTATCCATTTATTAGTTGGGGGACTTTTGAGTTGTTTCTACTTTTTGGTTATTATGATGAGTGCTGTTATTAACATCCTGTATACAAGTTTTTGTGTGGATAGGTGTCTTCAGTTCCACTGAGAATAACTGGGTTATGTACTAAGCCTATTTCACTCTTTGTGGTAGACTGTATCATGGCACCCCAAGCGTCTGCATCTTCTAATACCCACACCTGTGAATGTTACTCTGACAAAAGGGATGTAGCAGATGTGATTAAGTTAAGGATTTTTGAGATAGGTGATCCTGAATTATCTGGGTGGGCCTGGCATTCGACGATTCTTATAAGAAGAGCAATGTGATGACAAAAGCAGATGCCGGGCATGGTGGCTCATGCTTGGAATCCCAGCACATTGGGAGGCTGAAGCAGGAGGATCACTTGAGCTCAGGAGTTCAAGACCAGCCTGGCCAACATGGTGAAACTGCATCTCTATGAAAAATATAAAAATTAGCCAGGCCTGGTGGCTCATGCCTATAATCCCAGCATATTGGGAGGCTGAGGTGGGTGGATCACTTGAAGTCAGGCATTCGAGACCATGCTGGCCAACATGGTGAAACCCCGTCTCCACTAAAAATATAAAAATTAGCTGGGTGTGGTGGCATATGCCTATATTCCCAGCTACTTGGGAGGCTGAAGCAGGAGAATAGCTTGAGCAGTGAGCTGAGATTGTGCCACTGCATTCCAGCCTAAGTAACAGAGCGAGACTGTCCCCGCCACCAAAAAAAAAAAAATTCAAGTCCTTTGTCCATTTTTAAGTCAAATTATTTTTTGTTGATTATATATTCTAGATATTAAACCTTATAATTTCTAGATATTTATATATTCTAGATATTAAACCTTAGCAGATATGACTTTATATATTTATATATTCTAGATATTAAACCTTAGCAGATATGACTTGGAAATACATTCTGTTCTGTGGGTTGTCTTTTTACTTTCTTGATAGTATCCTTTAAAGCATAAAAGTTTTTAATTTAGAAGAAGTCTAGTTTATTTTCTTGGTTGTGTTTTAGGCATCATATCTAAGAATTCATTGTCTAATCCAAGGTCACAAAGATTTATGTCTATATTTCTAAGAGTATAATTTTAGCTCTTTTAGGCCTTTGAGCCATTTGGAGTTAATTTTTGTAAATGGTGAGAGTAGGAGTCCAACTTTGTGCTTTTGCATGTGATAAATAGTTGTACCAGTACAAGTATTTAGTGAGACTATTTTCTACCCATTGAATTGTCTTGGTACCTTTGTCAAAAAATCAATTGACCATGAATGTGGGGATTCATTTGTGGACTCTCAGTTCTCTTCCATTGATCTATATGTTTATTTTTATGTCATCAAAGGTTTGATTACTGTAGTTTTGTGGTAAGTTTCAAAATTGGCAAGGATAAGTCTTCCAGATTTGTTCTTTTTTCAATATAATTTTGGCTCTTCTGGATCCCTTGTATTTCCATATGAATCTTACAATCAGTTTGTCAATTTCTACAATAAAGGCAGCTCTGATTTTGATGGAGATTGCATTGAACCTATAGAAAGGAGTCATTGAACTTAAAAGGTTGGAGTATTGCCATCTTAACAATGTTAAGTCTTCCAGTCCATGAACATGGGATACCTTTTCATTTCCGTTCTCCTTATTTTTTTATTTTTTATTTTTACAGTTTGAATCATATAACTCTTGGATTTCTTTTGATAAATTTATTACTAAGCATTTTATTCTTTTTATGTTGTAAATTAAATTGCTTTATTTTGATTTTTGATCACTACTAGTGTTTAAAGATACAATTAATTTTTGTATATCAGTTCTGCAATCTAGCTGAATTTATTAGCTCTAGGCTTTTTGTGTAAATTCCTTAGGATTTTCTACATATAAGATTATGTCACTTGCAAATAGTTTTATTTCTTCCTTTCCAATCTGGATGCACTTTATTTGTTGCCTAATTAATGCATCTAGAACTTCCAATGCCATGTTGGATAACAGTGAAAAGAGTAGCATCCTTGTCTTATTCCTAATCTTGGGGGAAACCTTTTAGACTTTCACCATTAAGTGTGAGGCTACCTCTGAGTTCTTTGTAGATGCCTTTATCAGAATGAAGAAGTTTCCTTTTATTCCAGTTTGTTGAGTGGTTTTTTAAAATTATGGAAGTACGTTGAATTTTGTTAAATGTTTCTTCTGCATTGAGATTATCATGTGGGTTCCCCCCTTTATTAATACAGGGTACTATGTTGATTTTTTTCACATGTTAAATTCACTCCTGAATTCATGAGTTCAAATGCTAATTCATCATGATGACCAATATGTTGAACATATGTTTCAAAAGTTTCTGCATTCGGTTTCCTCCTATTTTGTTGAATTTCTGCATCAGTAGTTATGAGGGATATTAGTGTATACTTGTCTTACAATACCCTTGGTTTGGTATCAGAGTAATACTAGCCTCAAAGAGTGAGTGAGAATTTTTTTTTGTAAAGTTGGTAAAGTGTTTTTTTTTTTTTTTTCTTTGAGATGGAATTTCACTCTTGTCACCCAGGCTGGAGTGCAAAGGTGTGACCTTGGCTCACTGCACCTCAGCTTTTTGGCCTTGATGCTTTCTGACAAGAAATCGGCTGTTAATCTTATTGACACTTTGTACATGAATTGCTTCTCTTTTGCTGGTTTCAATGTTTTTGATTTTATAGCTTTGGCTTTCAACAGTTAGATTATAAATGTTTGGATCTTGGAATTTATTCTATTTGGAGTTCATCGAGCTTTTCGGATGTGTAGATTAATTATTCTACTGGATTTGGGAATTTCTTTGGCCATTATTTCTTTAAATATACTTTCTGCCTCTTTCTCTCTTCTCCTTCCTATTCTGCATTTGTTGGTATCCTTGATGATGTCCCACAGATCTCTAAAGATCTGTCAATTTTCATCTTCAGTCTCTTTTGTGTGTTACCTTCCTCAGACTGGATAATTGCAATTAGCCTATCTTCAGCTTCACTGCGGCTTTATTATGTCTGCTTAAATCTGCTGTTAAGCCCCTTTAGTGAATTTTTTGTTTCAGTTATTCTCCAATTCCAGAATTTGTATCTGGCTCCTTCCAGTAACTGTTATCTGTTCGCTGATAGTCTCTATTTAGTGAGACACCATTCTTGCACTTTAGTTCTTTAGTCATGGTTTAGTTCTTTGGCTAGATTTAAAATCATTTGTCTAGTTCAACATCTGGTCTCCTCAGGGACTATTTCTATTGACTGCTTTTTTCACATATATATGTATATGTGTGTGGCACACTTTCTTTGCTTGTCTCATAATCTTTGTTGAAAACTAGTCATTTAAAATAGTATCACAACTCTAGAAACCAGGTTTTTCATTGCCCCAGGGTTTGTTGTTGTTGCTGGGTGTGATCAGTAATTTCTGAATTAATTATCTAAAATCTGTACTTTTTGTGATGTGTGGCTGCTGAAGTGTCTGCTCAGTTTGCTTAGTGGTCAACTAATAATTAGAGATTTACTTTAACACTGGGAACCACAAGGAAAAGAACACTCAAATTTTGCCAAGAAACTCTATGTTGGGGGTATGCTTTCACCACGCAGCCAAGTAGTTGACAATTCTGCCATAAGCCTCTACTTCCTGTTTGCACAGAGCCTCAAGGTCAGCGAGAGGTAAGAGCTGAGGGTCTTAGTTGTGTGTGTGTGTGTGTGTGCATGTGTGTGTGTGTTTAAAGCATATGCATAGCCCTTCACATAATATTCCTTTCAAGTTTTTTTGTTAGCCTGTTTATCCCAACTCTTATTCAACCTCTCAGGTAGCTGTGAAGTTAAACAACTTCCTCTGTTTTCAACGAACATTCTTAAGGAAAAGCCTTTTCATATTGAGTAAGCTTTGAGTCAAAGTAGTCAGTAAGTGGGATCTTTCAGGAAATGACCAGACAGATCAAATAGTAATTTTCTGGGAATGAGGCTCCAAAGGAGCACCTATCTATTTTGCCTCTTCTAGTGGCTGTGAGGCTGTTGTTTTTCACAATGATTGTGGACTGTTGGTTTTCAAGGCTACCATGGAGCTGAGGGTGGACGGGAATAGGGCAAGTCAAAATGCCACAAGGCTCTCATGATTCTTACTGCAATTCAGTTGTCTTTCTTGGATAAACACTTCCTGGCTTGAATAAAACAATTGGCCGCCAGCCTTTGGTCAATTTCTACAGTGCTGAAAAAGTTGATTCTATTTTTGTCAGTTTTCTCATTGCCCCTATGGAGGAGATAATTTTTTGGACGTCCTTAGTCTGCCATTTTGTTTTGTGTTCACTAGCATGTTCTTACTGCATGGGATAATAATGTTCTGGGGATCCAAGTAATGACAGGAATTACTTCTCCCGTAAGCGTGGGAAGGGTCACACAGATCTGTGAGATCCATGGACTATTCTCCCCTCTGCAAATATAGAACAGCATGCAAGATGGGACATCCTGTTCAAGCCAGGCTGTTTTAATCAGATGGATGATGGCTAGAGTAAGTGATGTTTACAGTTCATTTTGGCAGAGAATCTGACCTGAAATGTGTTCTCTTTGCAGGTCAGCCTCACTCTGGGTGAAATAATCAAAGGTGTGAATAGCTCAGATCCAGTCCTATGTTTCCAGGCCACCCAGACAGCCAGGTATCTCCAAACAGACTTCTGCTGTTGCAGGTTCATAGTTAGCAATGAGCTCCAGTGGTGGCTGGAGCTCCAGTGGTCTATTTGGTTTCTTGGCATTGGCAACATGCCTGTAAAACATAAGAAAAGGCTGGCCCATCTGAAAGACGAAATTGCTATTCTACACTGTCCTTGAGGGCAATTTAAAAGGTACGATGTGTTGTCAGAGATGAATTGCTTAATTTACATTGGCCTCTACAGAAATTTCAACTTGTAGATAATACCTTAAAGGGGAAAATGTTGGCTTACCACTGAAAAATGCTATCGGCTGAACACTAGGATGTTAAGTAGCTCTGGCCCAGCTATGTGGCTCATCTGATAGTTAGGAATGCCAAGAACACGTATAAAAGGAGGTTTTCTTTTTTTCTCTTTTGAGACGGAGTCTCACTGTCACCCAGGCTGGAGTGCAGTGGTATGATCTTGGCTCGCTGCAACCTCCGCCTACTGGGTTCAAGTGATTCTCCTGCCTCAGCCTCCAGAGAAGCTGAGATTACAGGCATGCACCACCACACCCAGCTAATTTTTGTATTTTTAGTAGAGACGGGATTTCACCATGTTGGCCAGGCTGGTCTCCATCTCTTGACCTCCTGACCTCAAGTGATCTGCCCACCTTGGCCTCCCAAAGTACTGGGATTACAGGTGTGAGCCGTTGCACCTGGCCTAAAAGGAGGTCCTCAATACCTCCCTCACATGACCTCCCCCTCCCCACCTTCTCTTTGATTGAACAGGAAAATGCTATCCCAGGAAAAGAACCCCAATCTGAAATTGGTCATTGAAGCGGGCCTCATTCCCAGGATGGTGGAGTTCCTGAAGTCATCACTTTACCCCTGCTTGCAGTTTGAGGCTGCCTGGGCCCTGACCAACATTGCTTCGGGAACTTCGGAGCAGACTCGAGCCGTGGTAGAAGGGGGAGCCATCCAGCCCTTGATCGAGCTTCTGTCTTCCCCCAACGTGGCTGTGTGTGAACAGGCAGTGTGGGCTCTTGGTAATATAGCCGGTGAGACTCTCCCCTTAGTGGGCTAAGAAGACGGGGGGGCCAGGTGTGTAGGATACTGTAAGGGTTCTACACAGTGAACCTTTGGGTGTACTTTGGGTGAACCTTTGGGTGGGGGGGTATACTCGATGTCCCACAGTGAACCTTTGGGTGGGGGGGTATACTCGATGTCCCAGAACCCCTTGCCATGTAAATACCCAGAAGTGCTGGCAAGGGTACAATGAGCCGTTTCAAAACTCAAAGCCAGGCCAGGCATGGTGGTTCATGTCTGTAATCCTAGCATGTTGGGAGGACAAGGCGGACGGATAACTTGAGGTCAGGAGTTCAAGACCAGCCTGGCCAACATGGTGGAACCCCATCTCTACTAAATACACAAAAATTAGCCAGGTGTGGTGGCGCATGCCCTGTAGTCCCAGCTACTCAGGAGGCTGAGGCAGGAGAATCACTTGAACCTGGGAGGAGGAGGTTGCAGTGAGCAGAGATCATGCCACTGCATTCCAATGTGGGCAACAGAGGGAGATTCTGTTTCAAAACACCAAGAACGCTCAAATCCAAGTCTAGAGGGCAAATATTGAAGCTGAAACAGGATGATACAGTGTATACTGAAGCCACAGGCTAACTAGAGACATCTGCCAACACCAGGGTCCTACAGCCTCAGGGCTTAGTGGCTTCAAGAACAAGTTTTTGGCTTATGCAGTGTGGGAGTTTATGACAGACCCTTACATAACTCAGGACCCCAGAAGGACTTTGCCTTCCGTGGAAGCTGCTAAGGGAACTTGCCAAAAAAACAACAAAAAACAAAAAAACAAAACAACAACAACAACAACAAAAAAACTCCTTGGTTTGGGCTAACAAGCCTTCCCTGAAAGTGGAATCCTAAGACTACCTTTCTGAATGTGGTACTCGATGCTGTTTCCTGCATGGCGTAGTGAATTAGTGCTGTAGGGTTGGAAGCCCCCAGATTCTTCTTTTTTTTTTTTAGACAGAGTCTCGCTCTGTCGCCCGGGCTAGAGTGCAGTGGCCGGATCTCAGCTCACTGCAAGCTCCGCCTCCCGGGTTTACGCCATTCTCCTGCCTCAGCCTCCCGAGTAGCTGGGACTACAGGTGCCCGCCACCTCGCCTGGCTAGTTTTTTGTATTTTTTTTAGTAGAGACGGGGGTTCACCGTGTTAGCCAGGATGGTCTCAATCTCCTGACCTCGTGATCCGCCCGTCTAGGCCTCCCAAAGTGCTGGGATTACAGGCTTGAGCCACCGCGCCCAGCCCCAGATTCTTGACTGACATTAATCCAGTGACTTTCTAGGGAAAACTCAATTAGGTCCCTCAGGATTTTGACAAATTAAGATCAGCCAACTATTAGCATTTTCAAGTTCACAGAAGCAACAACCGCCTGTGACTGAGTCATCAGAAATGGTATGATTAGACCTCCAAGGACTCCACATATTAGAATTAGCAAACAGAATATAAAATAACCTTTAAAAGAAAACAAAAAAATGTTTGCAGAGGCTTTGGCATAGTGGCTCATGCCTTTAATCTCAGCATTTCAGGAGGTAGAGGTAGGAGGATGGCTTGAGCCCAGAGTTGAAGACCAGCCTGGGCAATGTAGTGAGACCTCATCTCTACAAAAAATGAAAGTATTCGCCAGGCATAGTGGTGCATGCCTGTACTCCCAGCTACTCAGGAGGCTGAGGTAGGAGGATTGCTTGAGGTCGAGGCTATAGTCAGCTATGATCACACTACTGTACTCCAACCTGGGCAACAGAGTGAGATCCTATTTCCCCCTCCCCTGCACCCTCCCCCACCAAAAGAAAACAACAAAACTTGTATAAGGAAAAAGTACCTATTAGAGAAGTTGTCTCTCATTTTGCTTGGTGCAGTAAAGTAGGCAAGACTGGATGGTACAATGTGACACCTTGCCTTGATGGATGACAAATACAAATAGGGACTTCTAGGGTCTAAAATTGTTATCCTAGCTAAGGTAGCCGATGGCTGGTCACCAGCACCAACGGATCCCCAGACTTTGTTCTGAGTTGCATTGGAAGTTGCTGCCCTGTGCCAAGGTCTTCTGGGAAGACAACTTGGCCTGCACCAGCCTTCGTCTTCCTGAGAACCATGCTGTGAGATGCCACCAGCCCACCTTGACTGAGTTGGCTTTCTCTACTATGCCCACAGCCTCTGCTTCTAGCAGTTGCTGCTGTGTGATGCTTGCCTGTCACATCAGGACTGTCCACCCACCAGCCACGCCACAGATCCAGAATTTAGTACGTGGCTATACTATCTACTTGCTAAACCCGGGAATGAGGTTTTATCTCTTGCCCTTTGCATGCTCTTAAAAAATTAGTCGCCCACTTCAGGATTGTCTTTGTTCTCTCTCTGAATGTCACATTCTGATCTATTTGTAGGTGACGGCCCAGAGTTCAGAGATAGCGTCATCTCAAACAATGCCATCCCACATCTGCTAGCCTTGATTTCACCCACCCTACCAGTGAGTGTCTTTTTCTTTCTCTTTTTTTTTGAATTAAAATTTTAATTTTAATAGAGTTGGGGCCTCACTGTTCTGCCCAGGCTGGTCTTGAACTCCTGGCCTCAAGTAATCCTCCTACCTCGGCCTCTCAAAGTTCTGGGATTATGGGCGTGAACCACAGTGCCAAGCCAAGGGAATGTCTTTAAATGAGAGAGAACCTCGTTAGGTAACAAATTCTAATGTTGGGAAATTGGGAAGTACTTCCAAATCAATGCTAGATCATGTGGCTGCTACCTGGCCTTTTAGGACCTTATAAACAAGGCTCAGGGCTGGGCATGGTGGCTCGTGTCTGATTCCAGTGCTTTCTAGGCCAAGACAGAAGGATCACTTGAAACCAAGAGTTCAAAACCAACCTGGCAACGTAGTGAGACCCTGCTTCTAAAAATAAAAAAATAGCTGAGCATGGTAGAGCCTACTTGTAGTCTCAGCTATGCAGGAGGCTGAGTGGGAGGATTGCTTGAGCCCAGGAGATGGAGGCTGCAGACAGCTAAGATCATACCACTGCACTCCAGTCTGGGTGACAGATTGAGACTCTGTCTCTTAAAAAAAAAAAAAAAAAAAAAAAAAAACCCAATAATAATGAGGCTTAGGACTGAGTATCATTTTAGGTAAAGATTGACTCAGCTCTGTCTTTTGGGGCCCGTAGCACTGATCCTTCTCTTTGAGGCATTGGAAAAGGCCTACAAGCTTACCATCTTGCAAAATAGATGACTGAAATCTCCATTCTAGGGTCACAGTTTAGCATATGTGCCTAGTGTTCCATTATTGGAATGCTAAGCTTGTGGGAGTTATTTATATCCTACTGCTCATGGTCATCGCCAAGGTCTGCTTTTTCACACAAAAAAAGTGCAACCTCTGGCTTAACATGGGTTAATGTCTCCCCGGTTCTGTTCATGGGGAACAGGATCTTCTTTTGAAGCTTAGAGTCAAGGTTGGTTGATTGTGGTTATTGATTGAAGAGGACTTCTGGTTTAGGAACTGGGTTCTAGGTTTGCCTCAAACAAAAATGAAGAGAAGCCAGAGGACTATGTTCAAAACCTTCAGCTGGGCACAGTGGCTCACGCCTGTAATCCAAGCACTTTGGGAGGCCGAGGTGGGTGGATCACCTGAGGTCAGGAGTTCGAGACCAGCCTGACCAATATGGCGTAATCCTATGTCTACTAAAAATACAAACACGAGCCAGCCATGGTGACACGTGCCTGTGGTCCCAGCTACTCGGGAGGCTGAGGCAGGAGAGTTGCTTGAACCCGGGAGGTGAAGGTTGCAGTGAGGCAAGATCGCGCCACCGTGCTCCAGCCTGGGCAACAGAGCAAGACTCCGTCTCAGAAACCTTCAAGATGGGAGAACAATCTGACATAGTTGAACCAAAAAAAGACTAGCCATGACCGAGAGAGTTTAACTAGAGAACACTTAAGATGGCAAGCAGGAAAAGGGCTTAGACACCTTCCTGCAGGCAATGAGGAGGCTTTGGAGGATTTTGAGGAAAGGGAGTCAAGTGGTCTGGTGTTGCAGAAAGGTCCTTCTGGCTGCCTGCTGTAGAATTATATAGCAGAGGGAGGCCGGGTGCAGTAGCTCACGCCTGTAATCCCAGCACTTTGGGAGGCCAAGGTGGGTGGGTCAAGAGATCAAGACCATCCTGGCCAACACGGTGAAACCCCGTCTCTACTAAAAATACACAAATTAGCCTGACATAGTGGCACACATCTATAGTCCTAGCTATTCGGGAGGCTGAGGCAGAGAATCACTTGAACCTGGGAGGCGGAGGTTGCAGCGAGCTGAGATTGTGCCACTGCATTCCAGCCTGGTGACAGAGCAAGACTCCATCTCAAAAAAAAAAAAAAAAAAAAAAAAATTATATAGCAGAGTGGACCTGAAGCAGGTGGGTCTGGGACATAACCATCCTAGACGTGAAAGGGAGACAGCTAGAAGCCAGAATGCCCGTAGGTTTCCGGGTAGATTGTTCAGATGATTGTCTTCCTAGAGAAAGGGGAAAAGCGCAGGAAAAAAAGAAATTGGAGCTTTCGTTGCAGGCGTGAAGTTGAGGTGAGTTAGAGACACCATTGCAGCAGAGTGGGGTTGACAGATGTGTCCTGCTAGGTGACATGTGTATACGTCACCCAGCCAGGCAAGGTCAGTTGGGGCCAGGGGTCACAGACCTGACCTGGCTGGCTGCTTGTTTTATAAATAAAGTTTTATCAAGCTGGGCGTGGTGGCGCATGTCTGTAGTCTCAGCTACTTGGGAAGCCAAGGTGAGAGGATTGCTTGAGTTTGAGGCTGCAGTGAGCTGTGATTGTACCACTGCACTCCAGCCTGGGTGACAGAGTGAGACCCTGTCTCTTAAAAAAAAAAAAAAAAAGTTTTACTGACATGCAGCCATGCTCATTTTCGTACTGTCTGGGCTATAAGGACCGTGGTTGTTGCCACAGAAGCCACAGGCTACAAATGTTTGCGATCTGGCCCTTTACAAAAAAAGCTTGCCAACCCCTGACCTAGAATGTGAGGAGAGCCTGGGACCCAGTCCTGTGGGCTCTGAGGTTCTAAAGTCAGGCAGAGCCTGTCAAAAAGACTGAGAAGAAACAGCTCATTTGGCCGTAGAAAACCAGGCTTGGTGTCACAGTTGCCAAGAAGGGCTCTTTCTTTTCTTTTTAGTTTCTTTTAGTGTTTTTTTTTTTTTTTTTTTTTTTTGAGACCGAGTCTTGCTCTGTCACCAGGCTGGAGTGCAGTGGCACAATATCGGCTCACTGCAACCTCTGCCTCCTGGGTTCAAGCGATTCTCCTGCTTCAGCCTCCCGAGTAGCTGGGATTACAGGCACGTGCCACCATGCCTGGCTAATTTTTGTATTTTTAGTAGAGATGGGGTTTCACCATCTTGGCTGGGCTGGTCTTGAACTCCTGACCTCATGATCCACCCGCCTCGGCCTCCCAAAGTGCTAGGATTACAGGTGTAAGGCACCGCGCCTGGCCAAGAGCTCCCTCGAAAGGGAAGGGCTGAGTACTAACCACAGCTGAGAGGGACAGGAACTTTAGGACCAAGAAGCAGCTGCTTGAACCCGGGAGGCGGAGGTTGCAGTGAGCTGAGATTGTGCCACTGCACTCTAGCCTGGTGACAGAGCAAGATTCCATCTCAAAAAAAAAAAAAAAGAAAAAAAAAATTATATAGCAGAGATGGTGAAGCAGGTGGGTCTGGGACGTAGGCATCCTAAACATCCTAAAGAGCCTTTAGGTCCTAAAGTGCCTTTAGGACCAAGAAGCATCCTTAACCCCAAAGAAGGGTTAGAAACATGACTAGAATGACCTGAAGAACAACTGGAGGCCAGGCGCTCATGTCTGTAACCCCAGCACTTGGGGAGGCTGAGGTGGGAGGATCCCTTGAGCCCAGGAATTTGAGACCAGCCTGGGCAACATAGCAAGACTTTTCTCTACAAAAAGCATGCCTGCAGCCACAGCTACTCAGGAGGCAGAAGTAGGAGGATCACTTGGGCCTGGGAGGTTGAGGCTATAGCGAGCTATGATCATAGCACTGTGCTGCAGCCTGGGCAACACAGTGAGACCCTGTCTCAACAAATAAAAAACTCCAACAGTTGAGAATCTGGGAGGTAGACGGTGAATACAGATGCCTCTTTGAGGGTGGACTCTGAAAGACAGAAGTAGGGTGATGGCTGAAAGGGCCAGAAAGGGAGGGGCTGACAGTCCCGGAATGTTTCCTTACTGGTGGTAGTGATTTGGGGGCAGGGATGATTCTGGGCAGAATCTTTAAAGGCAAAAAGTAAGGGCCAGGTGTGGTGACTCAGGCCTGTCATCTCAGCACTTTGGGAGGCTGAGGTGGGCAGATCACTTGAGCCCAGGAGTTGAAGTCGAGACTGGGCAACATAGCAAGATCCCTGTCTCTACTGAAACTAAAACTAATAATTATAAAAGGCCAAAAGGGATGGGATCCAGAGGCAGAGTAGGAAGACTGATCCTCAAATAGAAGAATAGAAATCTGGGGATGACATGCCGGTAGTGTTTTAGACCAGTTGGAAGACCAAGTAACTCCTGCTTGATCTTGTTGTCAATGAAAAATGGAATTAGGTCATCAAGTAGAGTGGGAAAGAACATTTTGAAAGACACGAGGAAACCTCCATCTAACGTTGGAATGTGAAATACAAAGCTCGTTCTGTATCCCTAATACTCATGACTGCCTAGAACACATTTCTATTTGTAGTTCAAAAGCTCTGGTTCAGCCCGGTACAGTGGCTCACCCCTGTAATCCCAGCACGTTGGGAGGCTGAGGCCAGCAGATCTCTTGAGGTCAGGAGTTTGAGACCAGCCTGGGCAACATGGTGAAACCCCGTCTCTACTAAAAATACAAACATTAGCTGGGCATGCGTGGTGGCGGGTGCCTGTAATCCCAGCTATTCGGGAGGCTGAGGCAGGAGAATCACTTGAACCCGGGAGGCGGAGGTTGCAGTGAGCCAAGATCGCACCACTGCACTCCAGCCTGGGCGACAGAGCAAGGCTGTCTGAAAATAGTAAAATTGTAAAAAGCTCTGGTTCATGCTGATCCATGATATTGATGGGAAATGGTAAGAACACACTGCTGTCCGCATTTTCTCGCCTTTGCACCCAATGCTGGAGGCAGTCTCCTTGTTACAGATCACATTTCTGCGGAACATCACGTGGACCTTGTCGAATCTGTGCCGAAACAAGAACCCATACCCTTGTGACTCTGCAGTGAAGCAGTTACTGCCAGCCCTCCTTCACCTCCTGCAGCACCAGGACAGTGAGATTCTCTCGGATGCCTGCTGGGCACTGTCCTACCTCACCGATGGCTGCAACAAACGCATCGGCCAAGTGGTTGACACGGGGGTCTTGCCCAGGCTGGTAGTGCTCATGACCAGCTCAGAACTCAATGTCTTGGTAAATATAATCCCGGGCCCTGAGGATTCGAGTCCTTGAGTCACAGTCACTTTAGCAGGTTTTGGAGCAAGGCTTGTCATCTGCATTTCCCTGGTCTTTGTTACTTTTTTTTTTTTTTTTTTTTTTTTTGAGACAGTCTTGCTATGTCACCCAGGCTGGAATGCAGTGGCACGCTCTCAGCTCATTGCAACTTCTGCCTCCGGGGTTCAAGCGATTCTCCTGTCTCAGCCTCACGGGTAGCAGGGATTATAGGCGCCCGCCACCATGCCTGGTTCATTTTGTACTTTCAGTAGAGACAGGGTTTCACCATGTTGGCCAGGCTAGTCTCGAACTCCTGACCTCAGGGGATCCTCCTGCCTCAGCCTCCCAAACTGCTGGGATTAGAGGCGCGAGCCACCATGCCTGCCTATCTTTGCTACTCTCTAGCCAAAAGCTTGAATCTATTTTGATGTCAAATCCTAGGGGGTGTTAAGTAACTGACTTTTTCTTAACTGGATAACTAGAAAAAGAAAAGTACCAAGTGAAATTACTTATACTCCCACCACCCAGTGAACTATTCACACACCGTCTCCTTCTAGTGGTCTATATGTGTAGACTTTAGCAAATTGACTTATACTGAATGGGTGTATAAGCTCATCATAACATTCGAATTTCTTACACAAGTATAAAAGAAAATTCCACTGGGTATACTGGTTCAAGCCTGTCTAACATTTTGGGAGGCTGAGGCAGGCAGTTTGCTCGAGGCCAAGAGTTTGAGACCAGCCTGGGAAACACAGTGAGACCCCATCTCCTTTTTAAAATAAAATTAAAAAAAGGCCAGGCATGGTGGCTCACAGCTGTCAAAATACAAAAATTTCTTTTTAAAAACACACAAAAAATTAGCTGAGTGTGGTGCTGCACAGCTGTAATTCTAGCTACTTGGGAGGCTGAGGCAGCAGAATTCCTTGAATCCAGGAGGTGGAGGTTGCAGTGAGCTGAGATCGTGCCACTGCACTCCAGCCTGGGTGACGGTGAGATTCCATCTCAAAAAAAAAAAAAAAAAAAAAAAATTAGCTGAGACCTTTAGTCTCAGTTACTGGGGAGGCAGAGTTGGGAGAATTTATTGAGCCCAGAAGTTTGAGGATGCAATGAGCTATGATGACGCACTGTACTCTAGCCAGAGTGACAGAGTGAGACGCTGGGGATTAAGAAACAAAAAAACACCCCATTATCCTCTCCCCAGTTTGTTCTCTTAGACTAGCTCAGATATAGGCAGACAGCTAGTGAAACCATTACTAATTGCTTTTCTAGGTTATTATTTTTTGTGAGACAGAGTCTGTCTCCCAGGCTGGAGTGAGTGGCTCAATCTTGGCTCACTGCAACCTCCACTTCTCAAGTTCAAGCGATTCTCCTGCCTCGGCCTGCCGAGTAGCTGGGATCACAGGCACCCACTACCACCATGCCCAGCTAATTTTTGTATTTTTAGTAGAAACAGGGTTTCACCAGGTTGGCCAGGCTGGTCCTGAACTTTTGACCTCAGGCGATCTGCCCACCTCAGCCTCCCAAAGTGCTGCGGTTACAGGCATGAGCCACTGTGCCCTGCTGCCTTGCTATGTCATTAAACATGCCACCTACCTCATATACTGCTTTGAAAGGTGGGTGCATTATATTATATTGAAGATGTCTTTATGCTGCCTGCTCTTTATTTTCTTAATCTTTTGCCTAATGTTGCATATTCTGCAGCCTTAGTGATCATCTATTTGGAGATTAGCATAGGATTTCTCAGATGTCGAGTTAGTTGGGGATAGTGCTAGGGGCATGGAGAGTATGAGATAAGAAATTTTTTTTTTTTTTTTTTTTTTGAGATGAAGTCTCACTCCGTCACCCCTGTCGCCCAGGCCGGAGTGCAGTGATGCGATCTTGGCTCCCTGCAACCTCCATCTCCTGGGTTCAAGCAATTTTCCTGCCTCAGCCTCCCAAGTAGCTAGGACTGCAGGTGTGCACCACCACACCCAGTTAATTTTTATATTTTTAGTAGAGACGGGGTTTCACCATGTTGGCCAGGCTGGTCTTGAACTCCTGGACTCAAGTAATCCACCTGCCTCGGCCTCCCAAAGTGGAGAAGCAAATTCTTTTAAGAAGTTGCTTACCCCCAGGTTCTGGGGCCTATTTGGAGCTGCCCTGGTAAGGCCATGACTGACCTGAAGTACCACTTCTACCTCTCACTTCAGTATCAGGTAAGTAGCCTAATAGGATAGGAAAATTCTAGAACTGTTGGTGGGCGCTTTATTGGGGCTGCCACTACAGCGCAGAGAAATCTGAATAAAGCCATAGTCAGTTATTGTAGGAGAGTTGTTTTAAGTTCAATCAGAGACCTGTCCTGGGGATCTTCTGAGTTATTTATGAAGGATTTTCTGATCACACCAAGAAATGGCATTGAGATCTCATGATCTCCAATTAAATATGCAACAAGCTTGACACTGGTGATAAATACTAATTCAGTCATTATTACACGATAAAAGAGTATAGTCACTGGGCACAGTAGATCACGC
Source organism: Piliocolobus tephrosceles (assembly GCF_002776525.5). Classification (NCBI taxonomy): domain Eukaryota; kingdom Metazoa; phylum Chordata; class Mammalia; order Primates; family Cercopithecidae; genus Piliocolobus; species Piliocolobus tephrosceles. The sequence goes on along the minus strand of NC_045441.1, from coordinate 8,000,210 downwards.
CTGTAATCCCAGCACTTTGGGAGGCCGAGGTGGGTAGATCACTTGAGGTCAGGAGTTTGAGACAAGCCTGGGCAACATGGTGAAACCTCGTCTCTACTAAAAATACAAACATTAGCCGGGCATGGTGGTGCACACCTGTAATCCCAGCTACTCAGGAGGCTGAGGCAGGAGAATTGCTTGAACCCAGGAGGCAGAGGTTGCAGTGACAGCTAAAATCGTACCACTGCACTCTAGCTTGGGCAACAACAAAAACCTCCCAAAAAAAAAAAAAAAAAAAAAAAAAAACTAGAGTCAGCTTAGCATTTCACGATGAAATTGAAAGCATATGAAAAGTACAGCAGTATTTCTTGGGGATTTCTATCCCACTTGAGCCAAACAAGTGGGAAGCCGGAAAGTTCCTGTAAATCACATTTAAACATCCAAGGGCCAGGCACAGTGGCTCATAATTGTAATTCCAGCACTTTGGGAAGTCAAGGCAGGATCACCTGAGACCAGCCTGGACAACATAGCAAGACCCCTGTCTCCACAAAAAAACTTAAAAATTAGCCGGGCATGGTGGCACATACGTATAGTCTCAGATACTTGGGAGGCTGAGGGAAGAGGATCACTTGAGCCCAAGAGTTGAAGGCTGCAGTGAGCTGCATTCCAGCCTGGGGGGCCATAGATGAATTGAATAAATAATGATCACAGATACAATTCCTGTTCAGTCTTCCAGACAACCATCAGCTATAGTATGACAATGTTTGGGAGGGAACAGAACTTGGTGTGAATGTTGCCTTTCCTGGGGTACACTTGAAATACTTAGACTTCTAGCCTTACTCTTCCAGACTCCTTCTCTCCGCACCGTGGGGAACATTGTCACAGGCACAGATGAGCAGACGCAGGTGGCCATCGACGCGGGCGTGCTGAACGTGCTCCCCGAGCTCCTGCAACACAACAAGCCCTCCATCCAGAAGGAGGCAGCCTGGGCCCTGAGCAACGTAGCAGCGGGGCCCCGTCACCACATCCAGCAGCTGCTTGCCTACGATGTCTTGCCTCCCTTGGTGGCCGTGCTAAAAAACGTAAGTGGCGCACACAGCAACCATGGCAAAGGACTACTTTTCAATAGCACTGGGTTGAACTCCTTCAGGAATCCAGACACAGGCATAGAAGCAGACTGAGATCACAGCAGAGCTATGAAACCTCAGTCCTAGCTCTGCCTGAAAAAAAGGAAGGGGGCGTTCCATTCTGAAGAACCCATTAAAAGATTTGGAAGATGGAACAAGTGTTGTTCAATGACAAGGTGACCCCATGGCTCAAGCATCCAGAAAGCTCAAGAGCTAGTAAATATTGGCTTATGTCTAAGTGGTATTCAAAGATAAATGCCATCTATTCTCTCCCTACTAAAAGAGGGTGGAGCTTTTATTTTAGCAGGACAAACTAGAGTCAGCTTAGCATTTCATGAGGAAATTGAAAAAACTAGAGTCAGCTTAGCATTTCATGATGAAATTGAAAGCATATGAAAAGTACAGCAGTATTTCTTGGGGATTTCTATCCCACTTGAGCCAAACAAGTGGGAAGCCGGAAAGTTCCTATAAATCACATTTAAACATCCAAGGGCCAGGCACAGTGGCTCATGATTGTAATTCCAGCACTTTGGGAAGTCAAGGCAGGATCACCTGAGACCAGCCTGGACAACATAGCAAGACCCCACAAAAAACCTTAAAAATTAGCCGGGCATGGTGGCACATACGTATAGTCTCAGGTACTTGGGAGGCTGAGGGAAGAGGATCACTTGAGCCCAAGAGTTGAAGGCTACAGTGAGCTGCATTCCAGCCTGGATATAACAGTAAGACCCTCTCCCTTAAAGTAAAAAGGCCATAGATGAATTGAATAAATAATGATCACAGATACAATTCCTGTTCAGTCTTCCAGACAACCATCAGCTATAGTATGACAATGTTTGGGTTGCTGTGGTGATATCATACACGGAATCACCTGTGGTGGTGTGATATCATACACGGAATGATATCACTGTGGTGATATCATACACGGAAGGAAAAAGCCAAGTTAAATTGAAAGTGGTAATGTCAAAATTGAAATCTAAACGTAGAAATACAATAAGGCAGGCTGAGTGCAGTGGCTCATGGCTGTAATTCCAACATTTTGGGAGGCCCAGTCAGGTTGATAGATTGAGCTCAGGAGTTTGAGGCCAGCCCGGGTGATTTGGTGAAATTTTCTCTACAAAAAGTATATACAAAAATTAGCCAGGCATGGTGGCATATGCCTGTGGTCCCAGCTACTTCAGAGGCTAAGGTTGGAGGATCAATTGAGCCCAGGAGGTCAAGGCTGCCGTGAGCTAGGATCACACCACTGCACTGTAGCCTGTGTGACACAGTGAGACCCTGTCTCAAAAAAAAAAAAAAAAAAAAAAGATTGGGGGCAGGCACAGTGGCTTATGCCCGTAATCCCAGCACTTTGGGATGCCAAGACAAGTGGATCACCTGAGATCAGGAGTTTGATACCAGCCTGGCCAACATGGTGAAACCCCATCCTTATTCAAAATACAAAAAATTAGCCAGGTGTGATAGTCGGTGCCTGTAATCCCAGCTACTTGGGAGTCTAAGACAGGAGAATCACTTGAACCTGGGGGGTGGAGGTTGCAGTGAGCCAATAACGTGCCACTGCACTCCAGCCTGGGCAGCAAGAGGAAAACTGTCTCAAAAACAAACAAAAAAAAACTTCATTATTTCTCCTGATTTGCATTCCCCTTTTGCAGAGCACGACTATCCTTTGCATTTTTCTTTTTGCTACCTTTAAAGGAATGAGCTATGTTTAAACCATCTATAGTCAAGAGTGGTTACCTTGCACTGGGGGTGGGGAGGCAGATGGAGTCTCATGGGCTTGAGGAGAAGCTACTGGCGGTGTTCTTGTTCTCAGGCTGGGTGGTGAGTTCCCAGGGTGCACCAGGTATGACAAGCTGGGCAAGAAAGAAAGGCCAGGTGTGTTGCCCACATTTATAGCATCTTCTGATCTATTCAGTACTTCTGGTCCTGCACACCCCTGTGAATCTGTACATATTCTAGTGAGAAATATCTAGTTATAAATCAAAGAACACTTATATTTCAAGTGGTATCTTTTGAACTATAACTTGCTTGGAGCCATAAGTTATTTGTTTTGTTTTTGTTTTGTTTTTACACTGAGGTCAGTTTTCCCCAGCCATAAATTGGGAATAAATCCTGCCCAGGAATAGAAGAGTAGAAGATAAATTCCTCCTGTATCTCTGGCCGAGTGCACTTTATAAATGCAAAGATTTACTGAGCAATTTTTTTTTTTTGGGGGGGGGAGACAGAGTCCCGCTCTGTCACCCAGACTGGAGTGCAGTGGGACAATTTCGGCTCACTGCAACCTCCTCCTCCTGGGTTCGAGCGATTCTCCTTCCTCAGCCTGCTGAGTAACTGGGATTACAGGTGCATGCCTCCATGCCTGGCTAATGTTTTTAAATTTTAGTAGAGACAGGGTTTCACCATGTTGCCCATGCTGGTCTCTAACACCTGAGCTCAGACAATCCGCCTGCCTCGGCCTCCCAAAATGCTGGGATTGCAGGTGTGAGTCGCTGCGCCCGATGTGAGTGATATTTTGTCTGTCACGTCTGGGCTGGCTTGGTCCCTTAGGTTGTATCTGTGTGCCCAGCCTTACAGCTTCTTGGCCAAAGCTTTATTAGATCAGAAAGACTAAAAATGCAGACATAGGTTACTGTCATCTAAACCCAAAGTGTAACTCCTAGTCTATGTAGATTACCTGAATTGGTTAATGTCAGTTTCAATTTTTCCCTGTAGCCTGATATGGGCAAATGAGTCTATTTGATCTTAGGGCTTCCCTCTAAGACCCCACCTGAGTCTGCCTGCCTGCTTCTTGACTTTCCAAAGATGTCGTCTTCTGATCAAGAATTAGAGGCAGGGGCTGGGCATGGCGGCTCATGCCTATAATCGCAACACTGTGAGAGGCCGAGATGGGAGGATCACTTGAGGTCAGGAATTTGAGACCAGCCTGGCCAACATGGTGAAACCCCATCTCTACTAAAAATACAAAAACTAGCCAGATGTGGTGGTGAGTGCCTGCAATCCCAGCTACTTGGGAGGCTGAGGCAGGAGAATCGCTTGAGCCTGGGAGGTGGAGGTTGCAGTGAGCTGAGACTGTACCACTGCACTCCAGCCTGGGTGACAGAGTGAGCGGGGGTGGGGGGGGGGCGGGAAGAAAAAGAACTAGAGGCAGGTAGCCAAGGCATTCTATGTAAATTGTACATGCAGTCCTGGCTGTCACCAGCCTCTCGAGAAAGTGAACCAAGTTGGTGTCCTATATTTAGGTTCTTCAGGATCTATAGAGAATGTAAACATCCTTGTTCTGCAGGGAGAATTTAAAGTCCAGAAAGAGGCTGTATGGATGGTGGCGAACTTTGCAACAGGGGCCACCATGGATCAGCTGATCCAGCTCGTCCACTCTGGGGTCCTGGAGCCGCTGGTGAATCTGCTCACCGCCCCAGATGTTAAAATTGTTCTCATCATCCTCGATGTCATCTCTTGCATCCTCCAGGTGAGCTGTTCTGAACAGGTTGGTTTGTAAATAGCTGTCTCCAACTGGATACAGGCATTTAATGTGGCTCTTAAAACTCAAGTTGCACTTTGGGAGGCTGAGGCGGGTGGATCACCTGAAGTCAGGAGTTTGAGGCCAGCCTGGCCAACATAGTGAAACCTTGTCTCTACTAAAATTACAAAAATTAGCCAGAATGGTAGTGCACGCCTGTATCCTAGCTACTCGGGAGGCTGAGGTGGGAGAGTCACTTGAACCCGGGAGGCAGAGGTTGCAGTGAGCCGAGATGGTGCCACTGTACTCCAGCCCGGGTGACAGAGCCAGACTCCGTCTCAAAACAAAACCCAAGTTGGATTATTTCTCTTCCCCCAATCCCTCCACCCTCCTCCGTCCATGTGTCCTGTGGATAAACACAAAAGGAGCCATCTCAAAGGACCATGGTCTTCGTTTTCTCAAACAGATGTCTGTGGGCCAGATATTTTTTCAGATGCTCAGACTATGACAGTCCTTGCTGTAATGGACATTACGTATGAGTGGGGAGACAGAGGACAGAAACATGAGGTAGGGAGTTACGGATAAAGTAAATCAGATAAAGGGGCAGTCACTAACAGTTCAGGGTGGGGAGTGGCTACAGCTGTCTTTTTATACAGACAGAGGGGCAGACAGACACACACAGAGACAGACACAGAGACAGACACACACAGAGACAGACACAGACAGAGACACAGAGACAGACATACACAGAGACACAGACAGAGACAGACGGAGACAGACAGACGGAGACAGAGACGGAGAGACAGACAGAGACAGACAGGATCTCTGCTCTGTCATCTAGGTTGGAGTGCTGTGATTCTAGCTCACTGCAGCCTTGATCTCCCGGGCTCAAGCAATCCTCCCACCTCAGCTACCTGAATTGCTGGCAGTATAACCAGATGCCACCACGCCTGGCCAATGTTTGTATTTCTAGTAGAGACGGGGTCTCTCTTTTACCCAGACTGTTCTCTAACTCGTGGGCTCAAGTCATCCTCCCACCTCAGCCTCCCAAAGTGCTAGGATTACAGGTGTGAGCCACCATGCCTGGCCAAGAGGATTGGCTTCTGAGGAGGCTCACATGATGGCTGGGAAGTCACTTGGACACGTGGACCTTCTCCATTGGGCTGCCTGAGTGTCCTCACGTCACGCAGCTGGCTTCCTATGGAGTAAGGGGTCTAAAAGCAAGGTGAAGGCCTCAATGTCCTTCATGACCTGACCTTGGAGGTCACATTCTGTCACTTCCACAACATCCTATTGCTTATACAGGTCACCCCCATTCAGTGTGAGTAGGGAACTACACAGGGTTTGGGCAGCAGGGGTCAGGGATCATCAGGGCAATCTCAGAGGCTAGCTAGATTCATTTGGTTAGGGTCCTTTTAAAAAATTAATATTTTTTGCCTGGGCATGGTGGCTCACACCTGTAATCCCAGCACTTTGGGAGGCCGAGGTGTGCAGACCACCTGAGGTCAGGATTTCAAGACAAGCCTGGCCAGCATTGTGAAACCCCATGTCTACAAAAAAATTAGCCAGGCACAGTGGCTCATGCCAATAATCCCAGCTACTCAGGAAGATGAGGCATTAGAATCACTTGAACCCAGGAGGTGGAGGTTGCAGTGAGCCGAGATCAAGCTACTGTACTCCAGCTTGGGCGACAGAGCAAGAGTCTGTCTCTATAAATAAATTATAAATATAAATATAAATATAACAGGATCTCACTCTGTCACCCAGGCTAGAATGCAGTGGCGTGATCTCAGCTCACTACAGCCTCAACTTCTTAGGTTCAGGTAATCCTCCCACCTCAGCCTTCCAAGTAGCTGGGATTACAGGCTTGTGCTACCACACCCATCTAATTTTTGTATTTTTAGCAGAGGTGGGGTCTTGCTATGTTGCCCACGCTGGTCTCAAACTCCTGGGCTCAAGTGATCCTCTCACCTCGGCCTCCCAAAGTTCTAGGATTACAGGAATGGGCCACCATGTCCAACTTAGTTAAGGTTCTTTTATAGGTGGCAAAACCATCTGAAAAGCTTCAAAGTAACATTAGGGAGCTCCTTTTAGAAACCCACTTTAAGCATCTTTTTAATGTAATTTTCTTGAAAAGAATGATCTGAGTCAAGACTAGATTTGAAACTCAACCCAATGACATCCTGAAACTTGGAGCAAACGACACAGATAAAGAATAGATATTTGGGCCAAGTGCACTGGCTTATGCTTATAATCCCAGCACTTTGGGAGGCAGAGGCAGGCAGATCATCTGAGGTTAGGAGTTCGAGACCAGCCTGGCCAACATGGCGAAACCCCATCTCTACAAAAATACAAAAAAGTTAGACTGGCATGGCACGTGCCTGTAGTCCCAGCAACTTGGGAGGCTGGGGCAGGAGAATTTCTTGAACCTGGGAGGTAGAGAGTGTAGTGAGCCAAGATTACACCACTGCGCTCCAGCCTGGGCTATAGAGCAAGACTCTGTCTCAAAAAAAAAAAAAAAAGAAAAGGTTTTTGGGCCAAATGCAGTGGCTCATGCCTGTGATCCCAGCACTTTGGGAGACCAAGGCAGGAGGATCGCTTGAGGCCAGGAGTTGGAGACTAATCTGGGTAATGCAGCAAGATCTTGTCTCTACACAAAATGTTAACAAAATTGTGATACCTTCTGAGTCTTTTCCTATGTATCTTCTTTATTTATTAATTTTTTTTGAGACTGAGTCTCATGCTGTCATACAGGCTGGAGTGTAATGGTGCAATCTCAGCTCACTGCAACCTTTGCCTCCTGGTTCAAACAATTCTTGTGCCTCAGCCTCCTGAGTAGCTGGGATTACAGGCGCTTGCCACCACACCCAGCTAATTTTTGTATTTTTAGTAGAGATGAGGTTTCACCGTGTTGGCCAGGCTGGTCTCAAGCTCCTGACCTCAAGTGATCCGCCTGCCTTGGCCTCCCAAAGTGCTGGGATTACAGGCATGAGCCACTGTGCCCGGCCCTGTATTTATGATATGTGTCTGTATATCGTGGATACCTGAAATGGGAGGAAGATCATGTAATTTTCAACCAATTTGGGAAGAGTGAAATTGCAACTATCCATTCAGGAATGGTAGCCTTTGTTCTGCTTCTACTGAGGGCAGCTCCCTTGAGGACTGGCAGAGGTCCCACCCCACAAGGTCTCCTGCTGGGGGTCTCATGTCCCCTTATACTTGGTCACAGGCGGCAGAGAAACTGTCTGAGAAGGAAAACCTGTGTCTTCTGATAGAAGAACTTGGTGGGATTGATAGAATTGAGGCTTTACAACTGCATGAGAACCGTCAAATTGGCCGGGCGGCTTTGAACATCATCGAGAAGCACTTTGGTGAGGTAAGTGACTTAGGAGTGCAAAGGAGTGTCCAGGGGTCCTGGTGGGGCAGCTCTGCAGTGGGTGACCCTGCCGGGGCCTGGGCTATTGCGTGTGGCAGGTGACTGGGCGGGTGGGCTTCTCTCCCGCCACATCCTCTGAAGTTGATGTGTCTCCCCTACCCCTGCTGTATCAGGTCATCTTTGAGTAGTGGCCTCTTGGTGCCTGGAAGCTATTCTAATTCCTTAAGAGCTTGTCCCGCTGCCTCTGGCTTAAAACTTCACTTTACTGGTCTCCTTTTTGGGAGAGGTATGGCAGGGGAGAGGATTTGATGCTAAAGTGACTTTATTTATTTATTTATTTATAGATAGATAGATAGATGGTTTCCCTCTGTTGCCCTGGTGGGAGGGCAGAGGCGCCATCTCGGCTCACTGCAACTTCTGCCTCCCAGATTCAGTTGATTCTTGAGCCTCCGCGACCTGAGTGGCTGGGATTAGAGAGATGTACCACCACGCCCAGCTAATCTTTAGTAGAGACAGGGTTTCCCTATGTTAGCCAGGCTGGTCTCAAACTCCTGGCTTCAAGTGATCCACCTGCCTCGGTGTAATCCCAAGGTGCTGGGATCACAGGCGTAAGCGACTACGCCCGGCCCATCTCCACAACAGTTTTTATCTTCTCAAACTGAAACTCCCTACCCGTTAACTACGAAGTCCCCAACACACCTTTCCCCTAGCCCTTTCAGTAGCCATCGTTTTGCTTTCTGTCTCTATGAATTTGACTATTCTAGGGACCTCATGAGTGGAATTGTATAGTATTTGTCCTTTTGTGCTGATGTATTTCCACTTGGCATACGGTCTTCAAGGTTCATCCGTGTTGTAGCATGTCAGGATTGCTTTCCTTTTTAAGGCTGAATAATAACTCTATTGAATATATATATGCTGCATTGTATTTATTCATTTACCTGTCAATGGACATGTGAGTTTCTTCTACCATTTGGCTATGGTGAATACGCTGCTATGAACGTGGGTGTGTAAGCCTGTTACAGTCCCTACTTCCAATTTTTTTTTTTTTTTTTAAAGACAGGGCCCTGCTCTGTCACCCAGGCTGGAAGGCAGTGGCAGCAATGATTGCTCACTGTAGCCTTGACTTCCTTGGACTCAAGCAATCCTCCTACCTAAGCCTCCCAAGTAGCTGGGACTACAGGCATGCACCACCATGCCAGCAGCTAACTTTTGTATTTTTTTTTAATAGAGATGGGGTTTCTTCATGTTGTCCAGGTTGGTCTAAAACTCCTGAGCTCAAGCAAGCCACCTGTCTTGGCCTCCCAAAGTGCCAGGATTATAGGTGTGTGCCAACACACCTGGCCCAGTTCTTTGGAGTATATATCCAGAGTTGAATTGCTAGATTATATGGTAATTCCATTTTGAATTTTTGAAGAACTACCATGCTCTTTTCCATAGTGGATGTACCATTTCACATCCCTACCAACAATGCATGAGGATTCCAATTTCTCCACACCCTTGCCAACACTTGTTATTTTCTGGGTGTTTCGGTAATTGCTATCCTCATGGGTATAAAGTGGTATCTCATTGTGGTTTGATTTGCACTTATATCAGAAATTTTTCATATGAGGAAGGCAACCTCACATTTCTTTCATGACCAGATCAACATGGGGCTAGAAGTTTACAGAGTGACATTTCTCTTAAGTGTCAAAGGTGACTTAACAGCAAAATAAAGGACCATACAATCAATACGACCAGGTGGATGGTGTGGTTAGCTGGGGCAGTTAATCTTGATTTGGGACCAAGAAGATGCTCTCTGCTGGGAGCAGTGGCTCACGTCTGTAATCCCAGCACTTTGGGAGGCCAAGGCAGGCCTCCCTCGAGGTTAGGGGTTCGAGACCAGCCTGGCCAACATGGCGAAACCCCATATCTACTAAAAATACAAAATTAGCTGAATGTAGTGGTTTGTGCCTATAATTCCAGCTACTCAGGAGGCTGAGGCAGGAGAATCACTTGAACCCCAGAACAGAGATTGCAGTGAGCCAGGATGGTGCCACTGTATTCCAGCCTGGGCAACACGGCAAAACTCCATCTCTGAGAAGAAAAAAAAAAAACTCTCAAGCCAGGTGTGGTAGCTCACGCCTGTAATTGCAGCACTTTGGGAGGCTAAGGTGGGTGGATTGCTTGAGCCTAGGAGCTCTGAGACCAGCCTGGGCAAAATAGCAAGACCCCATATCCACAAGAAATACAAAAATTAGCCAGGCGTAATGGCATGTGCCTGTAATCCCAGTTACTCAGGAGGCTGCAGTGGGAGGATTGCTTGAGCTGAGATTGTGCCACTGCACTCCAACCTGGGCAACAGCATGAGACCTTTTTTTTTTCTTTTTTTTTTTTTGAGATGGAGTCTTGCTCTGTCACCCAGGCTGGAGTGCAGTGGTGCAATGTCAGCTCACTGCAAGCTCCACCTCCCAGGTTCATGCCATTCTCCTGCCTCAGCCTCCCAAGTAGCTGGGACCACAGGCACCCGCCGCCACCATGCCAGGCTAATTTTTGTATTTTTAGTAGAGATGAGGTTTCACCATGTTAGCCAGGATAGTCTCGATCTCCTGACCTCGTGATCTGCCCGTCTCAGCCTCCCAAAGTGCTGGGACTACAGGCGTGAGCCACCGTGCCTGGCCGAGACTGTTTTAAAAAATAAAAAAAAGTTCTCAAAGGAGACCAGACCTAGAATGGGTGATAATGGTGATAAGTATTTTCCAGGTTAATGGTTCCTATGAAAACCTCATAAATAATCTCAGATGGGTGCAGTGGCTCGCACGTGTAATCCCAGCACTTCGGGAGGCCGAGGTAGGTGGATCACCAGAGATCAGGAGTTCGAGACCAGCCTGGCCAACACGGCGAAGCCCCGTGTCTACTAAAAATACAAAAATTAACTGGGTGTGGTGACAGGCACCCATAATTCCAGCTACTTAGGAGGCTGAGGCAGGAGAATCACTTGAACCTGGAAAGCAGAGGTTGCAGTGAGCTGCGATCATGCCACCGCAGTCCAGCCTGGGCGACAGAGGGAGACGCCATCCCAAATAAATAAAAAGACACTCATCTTTTAAAGGGGGTTCGATCCCTGGGGCTTATCCAAGAATTCCAGGGTAAAGATTTCTGGACTAGAAGTAGTAGCTATACCCATCATTTGATTACTCATTGTCAGGACAGTGTTCTATGTCTATCAAAACTGCATTAAAAACAACCTACTCACAAAAGGACAAATATTACGTGATTCCACTTAGCTGTGGTACCTAGAGTCATCAAATTCATAGAAACAAAGTAGAACGGTGTTTACCAGGTGCTGGATGGAGGAGGGAATGAGCAGTGATTTAATATAGTGATCCCAACCTTTTTGACAGTAGGGACCAGTTTTGGTTTTTTTTGTTGTTGTTGTTTGTTTGTTTTGAGATGGAGTCTCGCTCAGTCACCCAGGCTGGAGTGCAGTGGCGTGATCTTGGCTCACTGTAAGCGCCACCTCCCAGGTTCATGCCATTCTCCTGCCTCAGCCTCCCGAGTAGCTGGGACCACAGGCACCCACTGCCACCACACCAGGCTAATTTTTTGTATTTTTAGTACAGACAGGGTTTCACCATGTTAGCCAGGATGGTCTCGATCTCCTGATCTCGGGATCCACCCACCTCGGCCTCCCAAAGTGCTGGGATTACAGGCGTGAGCCACTATGCCCGGCAGGGACCAGTTTTTATAAAAGACAAATTTTCTACAGACTGGGGAGTTAGGGGATAGTTTTGGGATGATTCAAGAGCATTACATTTATTGTGTACTTTATATTATTATTACATGGTAATGTATAATGAAATAATTATACAGCTCATCATCATGCAGAATCAGTGGGAGCCCTCAGCTTTTTTCCTGCAGGTAGACAGTCCCATCTGGGGGTGACAGGAGACAGTGACAGATCATCAGGCATTAGATTCTCATAAGGAGCATGTAACCTGGTTCCCTGGCATGTGCAGTTCACAGTAGGGTTTGTGCTGCTATGAGAATCTAATGCTGCCACTGATCTGACAGGAGGCAGAGCTCAGATGGTAATGTGAGCCATGGGGAGCGGCTGTAAATAGAGATGAAGCTTCACTTGCTGGTCTGCTGCTCACCTTCTGTTGTGTGGCCCAGTTCCTAATAGGCCATGGACTGGGGAGGGGGCGGTGGTTGGGGACTCCTGATGTAATAGGTACAAAGCTTCAGTTGTGCAAGATGAAAAAGTTCCAGAGGTGGGTGGTGGTGATGATTGCACAACAGTGTGAATGTACTTAATTGCTACTGAGCTACCTGCTTTAAACATGGTTAAAGAGGGTCGATTTGGTTACAAGGTGCATTTTGCCAAATGTGCAGTGATAATGTGCTGAGAATCCTGGAGGTATAACAGTATCTGTTCTCTCCTGAAGGAAGAAGATGAGAGCCTAACTTTACTGAGCCAAGTCCTAGACCAAGATTATGAATTTATAGATTATGAATGCTTAGCAAAAAAATAGCCAAGCTCCATAACTCCTAAGCCAACAACCCAATGCTAAAGGATAACTTCCTTAAGAAGCAGCAGTCCTCTATCTTAGTGTAACCCAAGTGTAACCCAAATGTGAAGCTTTTAAAACTTGACATTAATAAAATGTTCAACACTTTCACCTTTCTCTATCTGAACTTCAGATAAACCCCTTGCTTCTTAAAACCATGTGGAAGTCATTTCCTAAGAATGTTTGTTTGTTTAGGCCGGGCGTGGTGGCTCACACCTGTAATCCCAGCACTTTGGAAGGCCAAGGCGGGTGGATCACCTGAGGTCAGGAGTTTGAGACCAGCCTGGCCAATATGGTGAAACTCTGTCTCTGCTAAAAATACAAAAAATTAGCCAGGTGTGGTGACGCATGCCTGTAATTCCAGCTATTTGGGAGGCTGAGGCAGGAGAATTGCTTGAACCCGGGAGGGCGGAGGTTGCAGTGAACTGAGATCGAGCCATTGTACTCCAGCCTGGGCAACAAGAGTGAAACTCTATCTCAAAATAAAAAATAAAGAGTGTTTGTTTAGTAATTGCCTTTTAAAAGGTCTTAAAGTAAAACCTTCAAGACAGAGTAGAATGGTCTTATAGCTATCTGGACAGACTTTGTTTTTCTTTTTCTCCTTTTTTTTTTTGAGATGGAGTTTCGCTCTTGTCACCCAGGCTGGAGTGCAATGGTATGATCTAGGCTCACTGCAACCTCTGTCTCCCAGGTTCCAGTGATTTTCCTGCTTCTCCTGCCAAATAGCTGGGACTATAGGTGCCTGCCACCATGCCAGGCTAATTTTTGTATTTTTGGTAGAGACGGCATTTTACCATGTTGACCAGGCTGGTCTCAAACTCATGACCTCAGGTGATCCACCCATCTCAGTCTCCCAAAGTGCTGGGACTACAGGCAAGAGCCACCACGCCCGGCCGCTACACAGACTTTGACTTGCAGATACAATATCATTGGTTCTTGGTGCTGCAGGGACAGTGTTACTGGCCTTCTTTCCTCTGGCAATTAATATCCTGACACTGACAAGATCTAAGATAATTTTCTCTAGAAACTCAATCTCTCTTATTCTTCCTAGAAAGGGAGAGAGTTGAGAGAGAGTGTGTGTGTGTGTGTGTGTGTGTGTTTCTATTTTTCAGGACAACACAACCATATGCAGGTAACCTTCTAAACAATTTTGTAGAGATGGGGTCTTACCATGTTGTCCAGGTTAGTCTCAAATTGCTGGCCTTAAGCCATTGTCTCTCTCTGGCTTCCCCAAGTGCTGGGATTACAGGCATGAGCCACTGCACCTGGCCTACATTTTATATTTGAACCATGACTTGTATACTTAGTTTTCATAACTTAAATGAACTTTGATACAATGTACATTTACAGAGCTATAGATATTTAAAATAAGGGAGGACCCATGCCAGCTCCACCCTATCCCCAGAGGCCAGAACTTTCTGCCCTTTGGTCTGTTTAGTCTATGCTTTCATAATTCTAAACATCATGCTTCTGCTACATTTGAAGATGATGTTCGAATTTACAGAAGAGGTAGCCATTTTTATACCTTCCCTGTCTTCCCATCATAGATATCTAATTTTTGTTAGCTTGATGTCCAGGCTTTATCGTAATGATGTGAATTATATTCAGAAGTATGTTTTCCTTAGCATTAATCCACACCTTCGCTCGTATGCTTTGTTTTTTTTTTTTTTTTTTTTTTTTTTTACCTTGGGCTTACCTCCTATCAAATTCTTTGCTACAAGTGTCAACCTCCTGCTGAATGTAATACATCAGTAATCTACCAACATGCTTGTCATCCGCACCCACTGGAGAGTTCTCTGTCATGCTCCAGCCTGAAATAGTTGCCCCCATCCTCTGGTACACATCTGTTGTCCCGAGATCAGCTTTTACCATCATCTTGGGGGCTCCATTCACTTTTCCCGGGTCAGTTTCCCTGTTTCCAGGATCTCATGCCTGCCTACTCTTGTTTCCCCCTTTATTTTAGGGACAAGGTCTCCCTCTGTCGCCCAGACTGGAGTGCAGTGGCACCATCACAGCTCAGCTCGGGGTAGCCTTGCTACAGCAATCCTCCTGCTTCAGCCTCCTGAGTAGCTGGGTGTACAGGTTTGTGCCACTATGCTCAGCTAATTGTTTAAATAATTTGGCTTTTAAAATTTTAATTTGGCTTTGGGAAGCCTAAGGCAAGAGGATTGCTTGAGCCAGGAAGTTTAAGGCTGCAGTGAGCTATGATGGCGCCACTGCACACCAGCCTGGGCTACGAAGTGAGACCCTGTCTCCAAAATAAGTGATGGCATGAGGTAGGCATGGGATTCAGGAAACAGGAAAGCTGACCTTGAATTCCTGGGATCAAGCGATCCTCCTGCCTTGGCTTCTCAATAGTGCTGGGATTACAGGCGTGAGCCACTGAGACCCACTGGCTTTTAATATGCATGTCTTTTTGGAGAGAGGGTGCATGGGAGGTTAAATTTCAGACATTGCTCGTCCAAAAATATGTACTTGATTTTTTATTTTTATTTTTGAGACAGAGTCTTGCTCTGTTATCCAGACGAGCGCAGTGGCATGATCTCGGCCCACTGGAACCTCCACCTCCTGGGTTCAAGTGATTCTACTGCCTCAGCCTCCTGAGTAGCTGGAATTACAGGCAGCACCTGCCAACATGCCCAGCTAATTTTTGTGTGTGTGTTTTTTTTTTTAAAGTAGAGATAGGTTTTCGCCATGTTGAACAGGCTGGTCTTGAACTCCTGACCTCCCTGGGATTACAGGATGTGAGCCACTGCACCCAACTTTGAAAACATGTACTTTATTTTGACTCCTGGTTAATAATCCAGCTGCAGAGAGTGTTCTAGACTGGAAACTATGACCTTCAGAATGTTGCAAGCATCGATCATTATATTCTAGTTTTCAGTGTTGGGTTCAAAGTCTTCTACTCTGATCGCCAATTATTTTGTGCATGACTCTATTCCCCTGTCTCAACTCCACTGACTGAAGTTTGTAGGTTGTGTCTCCAGTATTAAATGTGCTGTCCTGAATAGAAACTTATTTTCTGTACAACCAAATATGAGCCTTGCAGTCTAGAATTATGTCCTCTAATTTTTTAAAATCAAGAGCTTGGAACAGTGGCTCACGCCTATAATTCCAGCACTTTGGGAGGCTGAGGTGGGAGGATCCCTTGAGTCCAGGAGTTTGAGACCAGCCTGGGCAACATAGTGAGACTCCATCTCTAAAAAGAAAAAGAGAAAAAATAGAATTATCTCCCCTGCCACCACCATTTTTTTTTTTTCCACTGAAACTGATTCATTTTCTTGTCCCATTCTCTATTTTCCATCTTTATCTTTTACTTTCTGGGGCTTTCTTCCAGGCTTTTCATTTCTGTAGTCACTTAATTGGAGACACTGTTTACACAGGTTTCCCTTTTCAAGCCTCCTTCTTCATTATTGCAAGATCCTATCTCTGTGCTATTGACCTAGCTTTGTTTGTGCATTGATTCTTGGGGAGTGTCTGTTAGTTTGGTGTGCCCATGGCAAAGGCTTCCATCAGATGTCTGGTGTCCTTGGATCTCTGCTTATAATAGAAAGGTCCTGGGGCTGATTGGAGCCGTGAGCGGGGCCTGTCATTGGTGAACATTTGCTGGGTGACCGCACAGGAACCCGGTCATTCCAACAAGTGATCCCAACATTTTTTTTTTTTTTTTTTTTTTTTTTGAGACAAAGTCTTGTTCTTTCACCCAGGCTGGAGTGCAGTGGCGCGATCTCAGCTCACTGCAACGTCCGCCTCCCGGGTAACTGGGATTATAGGCTCGTGGCACCATGGCCAGGTAATTTTTGTATTTTTGGTAGAGATGAGGTTTCACCATGTTGGCCAGGATGGTCTCAATCTCTTGACCTTGTGATCCGCCCACCTTGGCCTCCAAAAGTGCTGGGATTACAGGTGTGAGCCACCGCGATTCCATTAATGGAGAGTTCAGGATGGGAAGCAAACTAATGTCAAGGGCTAGATATGCTTTAAAGTTCTTTGAAGTAGGTGGCGGTGCATCCATGTCAAAGATAAGGAAACACAGCCGGGACTGGTGGTGTGCGCCTGTGGTCCCAGCTACTCAGGAGGCCAAAGTGGAAGAATCGCTTGAGACCAGGGGTTTGAAACCAGCCTAGGCATCATAGCAAGATCCCATCTCTACAAAAAATTTTAAAAATTAGCTGGATGGGGTGGTGCACACCTGTGGTTCTAGCTACTTGGGAGCCTGAGGTGGGAGGATCACTTGAGCCCAGGAAGTTGAGGCAGCTGTGAGCCACAATCCTGCCACTGTACCCCAGCCTGGGTGACAGAACCAGACCTACCTCTTTAAAAAAAAAAAAAGTCCCAGGGCAGTAAAGATGAACACCAAGTAAGAGCAGGGCCAGGATTTACCCTGCTGGTCTGAAAGCACATGTTTTGTGTGTTGGGGGTGGGGGAGGGAGGGTTTTGCTCTGTTAGAGATACTAACCCCCTATTCCCACATCCCTCAGAGTGCTGGCTATGGCCACTTGTCTGAGAGCCATCCAAGAACATGGTAAAAATGCAGAATTCTTGCACCTCAGACAGACTCTGGGGTTAGAACCTAAGTATCAATGTGTTTAACCAGCTTCTCAGGGGCATTTGAGAGGCAAATGCTAAAGCAGATGAAGTTCCTGCCCTCAAGAGGTTTAGATTCTAGTTAGGGAGACAGACAATAAACCAATGTAAGGTAAGTCAAGTTCCAGGAAGAAAAAGCAGAATAAGAAAACATGACGAGAGTGTCTTAGACTTGGGGAAGACAGCATCTGAGGGAGCAAAACTGAGAAAAATGAGTATTTTGCTTACTGAACAACCTGACCTTGGCCGGGTGTGGTGGTTCACACCTGTAATCCCAACACTTTGGGAGGCTGAGGTGGGCAGACCACTTGAGGTCAGGAGTTCGAGACCAGCCTGGCCAACATGGCGAAACCCCCATCTCTACTAAAAATACAAAAAGTAGCCAGGCATGTTGGTGCATGCCTGTAATTCCAGCTACTCGGGCGGCTGAGATTTTGGACACAATGGACTGGTTTTGTGGAAGGCAATTTTTCCACAGACAGGGAGCTGCTGGGGAGAGAATGGTTTGGGGATAATTCAAGACATTCCATTTATTGTATAGTTTATTATTACATTGTAATACATAATGAAACAATTCTGTTACCATCATGTAGGATCAGTAGGAGCTTGAGCTTGTTTTCCTGCAACTAGATGGTCCCGTCTGGGGGTGATGGGAGAGAGGGACAGAGCATCAGGCATTAGATTCTCATAAAGAGGCTGGGCACAGTGGCTCATAACTGTAATCCTAGCACTTTGGGAGGCCAAGGTGGGCAGATCACCTGAGGTCAGGAATTCGAGACCAGCCTGGCCAACATGGCGAAACCCTGTCTCTACTAAAAATGCAAAAAGAAAAAAAAAAATTAGCTGGGCATAATGGCATGAGCTTGTAGTCCTAGCTACTTAAGAGGCTGAGGCAGGAGAATTGCTTGAACCCGGGAGGTGGAGGTTGCAGCGAGCCAAGGTTGCGCCAGTATACTCTAGCCTTTTTTTTTTTTTTTTTTTTTTTACCTTATCTGAAAAATTCTGAGGAGCATGTAACCGAGATCCCTTGCACACACAGTTCACAATAGGGTTCTCTCTCCTATGGGAATCTTATGCCACAGTTAATCTGACAGGAGGTGGAGCTCAGCTTCGCTCACCTGCTGCTCATCTCCTGCTGGGTGGCCCGGTTCCTGTCAGGCTATGGACTGGTCTAGGGGTTGGGGACCGCTGTGCTAAGGCAAGGCTGGCCCTGAAGGAGGTGAAAGTAGTTCTGCAAATTTCTGGGAAAGGCATCCCAGGCAGAGGAGACAGCAGGGCCAGGGCACGGAGGTGGGAGCTGGCTCCAGGTGTGCGAGCAGCAGCCTCCGTGGCTGGAGCGAGGTGGAGTTGGGGTATGAGAGGCTGAGGTTTGAGAGCATCACATCAGGGGGCCTTGTAAGCTAAGATGCAGACTTTGAATTTTATTTTAAATATTATGAGAGGCCAGGCATGGTGGCTCATACCTGAAATCCCAGCACTTTGGGAGGCCGAGGTAGGTGGATCTCTTGAGTCCAGGAATTTGAGACCAATTTAGCCAACATGGTGAAACCCTGTCTCTACTAAAAATGCAAAACTTAGCTGGGAGTCATGGTGTGTATCTGTAATCCCAGCTGTTTGGAAGGCTGAGGCATAAGAATTGCTTGAACCTGGGAGGTAGAGGTTGCAGTGAGCTGAGATGTCATTGCTTTCCAGCCTGGGTGACAGAGCAAGACTCCATCTCAAAAACAAACACCAAAACCAAAAAAAACAATACTATGGGAAAACACAGGAGCATTTGCAGTAGGGGGTGATGGATCCTAACAGTTTAGAAGGGTCTGTGACTGCTGTGGGCAGCTGAAGTGGAAGCTGAAGAAGGAGTTAGACTGTTGGAACCATCATAGGCTGAGTGAGAAAAGGAGGATCAGATGAGATGGAAGTGTGTTGGCGCCACAGCCTGCAGAGTTCCTGGTTTGTTCCCACTTCAAAGGACAAGCTGCTATGACACTCACTGTTCATGCCTTCTTATTCTTTTAGAGATGGGGTCTCGCTCTGCTGCCCAGGCTGGAATATAGTGGTGTAATCACAACTCACCGCATCCTTGACTTCCTGGGCTCGAGCGATCCTTCTGCCTCAGACTCCAGAGTAGCTGGGACCACAGGTGCATGCCACCATACCAGGCTAATTTTGTTTTACTTTTTGTAGAGATGGGGTCTTGCTATGTTACCCAGGCTGGTCTTGAACTCCTGATCTCAAGCAATCTTCCGGCCTCAACCTCCCAAAGTGCTGGGATTACAGGCATGAGCCACCATGCCCAGACTCATATTTCTTTCTCACAATTCCATGTCTAACAAAACTCTAAAGCTAGACGTTTTCCTATGTGTCACTGGGCAGAAAGCAAATACTGGGAACACATGTCTTGTAGGAGAGGGGTTGTCTGCAGTGGCATTCCTACAGCCTTGGTCAAAGAGCTTCGTCCCACCGGATTTAACTAGAATCTCCCAAACACAAGTGACTTTTGGTCCCCTTCACTTTTCATATAACACCTGTGAATACAGAACGTTCTTCAGAAAAAGCTGTGTGGGCGATGGTCAGAAGGGGAGTAACTAGACTGGGCATGGTGGCTCACGCCTGTAATCCCAGCACTTTGGGAGGCTGAGGTGGGCGGATCATGAGGTCAGGAGTTTAAGACCAGCCTGGCCGACATGGTGAAACCCTGTCTACTAAAGATACAAAAAATTAACTGGGCATGGTGGCACGTGCCTGTAATCCCAGCTACTTGGGAGGCTGAGGTAGGAAAATCACTTCAACCTGGGAGGTAGAGGTTGCAGTGAGCCGAGATTGTGCCATTGCATTCCAACTTGGGCAACAGGGTGAAACTGTCTCAAAAAAATAAATTAATAAAAATAGGCCAGGCATGGTGGCTCATGCCTGTAATCCCAGCACTTTGGAAGCCCAAGGCGGGTGGATCACCTAACGTCAGGAGCTCGAGACCAGCCTAACCAACATGGTGACACCCAGTTTCTACTAAAAATACAAAAATTAGCCACGCGTGGTGATGCACACCTGTAATCCCAGCTACTCAGGAGACTGATGCAGGAGAATTGCTTGAACATGGGCGCAGAGGTTGCAGTGAGCCGAGATTGTGCCACTGCACTGCAGCCTGGGTGATACCATCTCAAAAGTAACTGGGATGGAAAGGATCTAGAAACATAGTAGGTGCTAGGCAATGTGGTCATGGATATGAGATGTTGAAAGGGATTAAACTGGGCGTGCTGATGTGTACCTGTAACCCCAGTGTATTAGTCTGTTTTGGCATTGCTATAAATAAATACCTGAGTCTGGGTGGTTTATAAAGAAAAGATGTTTAATTGGCTCATGATTCTGCAGACTGCACAGGAAGCACGGCTGGGGAGGCCTTAGGAAATTTTCAATCATGGCAGAAGGTGAAGGGGAGGCAGGCATGTCTTACATGGCCAGAGCAGGAGGAAGAGAGAGAAGAGGGAGGTGCTACACACTTTTAAACAACCAAATCTCATGAAAACCCACCATGACAAGAAAAGCAAGGGGGAAATCTGCCTCCATGATCCAATCACCACCTACCAGGCCCCACCTCCAACACTGGAGATTACTGTTTGACATGAGATTTGGTTGGAGACGCAAATCCAAACCCTATCACCCAGTTACCTGGGAAGCTGAAGCTGGAGGATCCCTTGAGCCCAGGAGTTCAAGTCCAGCCTGGACAACATAGCAAGACCCTGTCTCAAAGGGATTGGGCTTGATTTGCACAAGTTGAGTGTAGAGATTAAGCTAAATTATGGCTCAAAAGTGTCACACCAAAAGATGCCCAAAGCAGGTCTTTGGTGGCCTTTGATAAATGAAGAGAAAAGGTGTTTGGGTGTTCGTCTAAAATACTGCTGGAAGACAGTTCACCTGCACCAACTTCTCATTTAGTGATGAGAGCAAGTCTATGATTGAATGGACACTGGGGCCTGCAATTAGTATCTTCATCTCCTCCTGCAGTGATTATCTGTCTACTGCTGAGGGCTATGCTGGGGGTGGGGGCACTCCTTGAGGGGCTGTGCCATCCCACATGGAGATGGGGCACCTGGGAGACTCCACTTTGTACCCTCTTTCCTCACCAACTCAAGATACCCTAGGTGGCAAATCTTCGCCAAGCATGTTCTTTGAGACTTTCTTTTTAGACAAGGCCTCGTTCTGTCGTCCAAGCTGGAGTACGGTGGCTGTGAGCGGGGCCTGTCATTGGTGGACATCTGCTGGGTGACCACACAGGAACCTGGCCATTCCAACAAGTGATCCCAATAATCAGAGCTGCAGATCTTATTTTATTTTTATTTTTTGAGGCAAAGTCTCATTCTGTCACCCAGGCTGGAGTTCAGTGGCATGATCTTGGCTCACTGCAACCTCTACCTCCCAGGCTGAAGTGATCTTCCTGCCTCATCCTCCTGAGTAGCTGGGATTACAGGCACACGCCACTACGCTCGGCTTCCCTAGTAACTGGGACAACAGGCACGTACTACCATACCTGGCTAATTTTTGTATTTTTAGCAGACAGGGTTTTGCCATGTTGACCAGGCTGGTCTCGAGACTCCTGACCTCAGGTGATCCTCCTGCCTTGGCCTCCCAAAGTGCTGGGATTACAGGCGTGAGCCACCGCGCCTGGTCTGAGACTTTGAATCTTAAACCCAGGGGCTGGGGACAGAAGAAATAGCTCATGTGTCTTTGATGACTCCAGTGGCAAGCCTTGCCATGGACATTTCCAGTGGCTGCCTGCATCCTGCCTCTCCAGGCCTCCTTTCTGGTCTTAGGCGCTCTCCCATACTCTTTCAAGAAATTCTTTTTAAGTAGCCAGAGTGGGTTCCTGTTGCTTGAAATGGAAGGATCTTAAGTGATGTCCATGAGGAGTAGAAAATGATACCATAACTCAAGACAATATTTAAATCCAAAAGATCTGTTAAGTTCCATTCTGTCAAAATAGAGACAGTGTATAACAATGGAATTTTTACATTAAATAATGTTAAATAGGTAATATTAGTTATATATAAAATACACATTAGGCCAGGCATGGTGGCTTATACCTATAATCTCAGCACTTTGGGAGGCTGAGGTGGGAGAATCACTTGAGGCCATGAGTTCAAGACCAGCCTGGGCAACACAGCATTACCCCATCTCTATAAAAATAAAACATTAGCTGGGCGTGGTGGTGAGGATCTGTAGCCCTAGCTACTCAGGAGGCTGAGGTGGAAGGATCACTTGAACCAAGGAGTTCAAGGTTACAGTGAGCTACAATTGCACCACTGCACTCCAGCCTGGGCAACAAAGTGAGACCCTGTCTCAAAAAATGTGTGTATACACAGCTCATATATTTATAATGCATGTATAATACATGTATATTATATATATACATATATTACACATTTAACAACAGAAAAGATGGTCCTATGACCTCAACACAATAATTTTTGTTTGCATTGCTTTTCTAGTTTGAATTTACATACACTTTTTTCTTTCTGAGGCGGAGTTTTGCTCTTGTTGCTCAGGCTGGAATGCAATGGCGTGATCTCAGCTCGTCGCAACCTCCGCCTCCTAGATTCAAGTGATCCTCCTGCCTCAGCTTCCCGAGTAGCTGGGATTACAGGAGTGCGCCACGACACCCGGCTAATTTTTGTATTTTTAGTAGAGGTAGGGTTTCTCCATGTTGATCAGGTTGGTCTTGAACTCAGGACCTCAGGTGATCTGCCTGCCTTGGCTTCCCAAAGTGCCGGGATTACAGACGTGAGCCACCTCACCCAGCCTTACATATACTTTTTTAAAGAATCGGATTGGAATGCAGATTCTTTTCCAATATCTTAAAGCGTTATCCCCCCTATTCGTAGAGTGTAGTTGAAGGGAGGCAGAAAGGTAAGATGGTTTACAAAGATTCGTCTTTGAGAAAAAAATTTTTTAATTAAAAAAGCTGGAAGCCCTGTTGAGCTTAGTCACTGTTGTCCAAGTGATCTAACCTTGTTGACTCAAAATACTGTCAACCTCTTTTTTTCTTCTCTCTCGGTTAACTCTTCTTTGCTAAAATTGCATGACAAACGAGCCTTTGTAGTTTGAAGATACTAATACTGACTTGCCTAGCAAGGTTTAAAAAAAGGAGCAATTTGCCTTTTGTACATGGTCTGGGTGCAAAGAGATGGTGTTAGTCACCTTCTGGCTGGGTGCCCACATGCTTAGACTCGGGGAGTTGGGATGACTGGCGAGGCAACAGAGAGGAAGGAAGGCGTGAATGGCTGTAGGTTGGCTTACGGTGTGAACACTGAACTGGAACAACTTTGACCTTTTGCATTTGCCCAGAAATTGTCATGTACCTCGAATAACACAATTCTCAGCTGGGCATGGTGACTCATGCCTGTTATCCCAGCATTTTGGGAGGCCAAGGCAGGTGGATCACCTGAGGTGGAGAGTTCAAGACCAGCCTGGCCAACATAATAAGACCCCGTCTCTGCTAAAAGTACAAAATTAGCTGGGCATGGTGGCACATGCCTGTAATCCCCATTACTCAGAAAGCAAGCCTGGAGAATCACTTGAATCCGGGAAGCAGAGGTTGCAGTGAGCTAAGATTGCACCACTGCACTCCAGCCTGGGCCACAAGAGTGAAACTCCGTCTCAAAAAAAAAAAAAAAAAAAAAAAAAATGTAATTCTCTTGGTTAGCCATGCACACTGCGTAACTTATCTGCTGTTTTTTTCCTGAAACGTGGACTGTGTTAATGATAATGGCATGTACTATAAGGCAGCATAGGTTGCTTTAAGGCATAAAAGAATAACTTGACTTGGAGCCATGAGCCCTGGGGTCAGTCCTACTCTTTTTCTAAATAGCCGAAGCCTGGACATGTCATGTAATTTCACTGTTAAGTGCTTTATCTGTGGATTCTTTTCCGTCAGTTCCTTCGGGCTTCAGTTTTTTTTTTTTTTTTTTTTCATCTGTAAAAGAAGGGGTTCAAATGTCAAACAAGGCGATGCAAAAATGGTTATCCTGAATTTCTGAGTAAACTGGAGCTCATAGGGTTAGCCAACTTGCCCTTCATCTTTCAGTAAGTGGCAGACAGGGAATCACTAATAACTAATTCAAAGCGTCATGAATTAGTTATTTGCTATATAACACTTTCCCAGAAACTTAACAGCTAAAAAAAAAATATTACACATAGTTTCTGTAAGGCAAGAATCTGGGGACAGTTTAGGTGGTTCTGGCTCGAGGTCTTTTACGAGGTTGGACTTAAGCTGTCAGCCAGAATTGTGGTCTCACCTGAAGGCTCAACTGGGAGAGGACCTACTTACAATGGTAGTATGTGGTAATTAGAGGATTTCAGTTCCTCAGTGGCTCATGGCTGGAGATTTCAGTTCCACACTACATAGGCTTTCCCTTGGGCTTCCTGAATCTCCCATGATAGGGAAGTTTACTTCTCCCAGAGCAAGTTGATCAGAGAGAGAGAATGTGTGTGTTTGTGTACATGGGAGAGAGAATCCCCAAGACAGAAGCCATGATCCTTCATAACCTAATCTTAGAAGGTGTGGTGGCTCGTGCCTGTAATCCCAGCACTTTGAGAAGCTAAGGTGGGCACATCACTTGAGGTTAGGAGCTCAAGATCAGCCTGGTAAACATGGTGAAACCCTGTCTTTACTAAAAAAATACAAAAATAAGTCAGGTGTGGTGTGGTGGCACATGCCTGTAGTCCCAGCTACTCGGGAGGCTAAGGCAGGAGGACTGCTTGAACCCAGGAGGTTGCAGTGAGCTGGGATCATGCCACTGCACCACTGCACTCCAGTCTGGGTGACAGAGCAAGACTCTCTTTCAAAAAAAAAAAAAAAAAAAAGGCAGCATACAATCACTCTGCTATACACTAACCTTGTAGGATGTGGGAGGGGCTATGCAGAGGTGTGAAGACCAGAAGACAGAGGTCATTGGGAACCATCTTGGAGGCTGGCTTCCCCACTCATCCACTTCACTCTGGAGTGGATCATTTGTTCTAATTTGAAAAGACATCATTTAAATGATAGCCTAGGGTCACTGAAGTCTCAGCAAAGAAATAGAATCAAATGTAAATGTTAGAGCTGAAAAATACAATAACTGGAATTTAAAATTTACTGGATGATGGCTGGGTGCAGTGACTCAAACCTGAATCCCAGCACTTTGGGAGGCCAAGGCAGGAGGCTTGCTTGAGCCCAGGAGTTCAAAACGCACCTGGGCAATATAGCAAGACCCTGTCTCATAAATAAATACAATTTACTGAATGGGGTTACCAGCAGAATGGAGGAAACAGGAAAGAATCCATGAACTTGAAGATAAAACAATAGGAAGCTGCAATTAAACCTCTAGATGCAACTACCAATTTATAAGTAATACAAAAGATAGAGGAGAAACGCTAAGCTACACTCCAGAAAAGCGAGCAGCAGACTCCAGACTGAGAAACCCTTCTCTCCTCCTCCTAATATATTCCAACTAAAAAATTGCTTGGGAGTAGGGGAACCTATACGTTTAGACTTAAATGACGTATTGACTAACCAGAGTGGGCCTCATTTGTTTTCTGATACCACCAAACAATTGAGAAAATAAAACACATATGACATTTATGAGACAATTGGAAACTTCAGCATTGGATGGAAGTTTGATGATGAAGAATTATTGGGTATTTTGGTTTAATCATCATATTGGGGCTATGTGAATTAGAAAGAAAGTCCTTTCAGAGAAATCGGAATGATCATAGATGCAATGATGTGATGTTCGGGATTTGTTTCAAAGTAATGTGGGAAGACGGAAGTGAAAGAGATACACGCATGGGGTGGAATTGGCAATGTGGTCATGGTTACCAGGGCTGGTGGTGGGTCTATGAGGAGTTATATACTATTCTGTTTCTTTCTGTGGGTGGTTGAAGTTATCCATAATGGAAGGTTGAAAAGACAAAAAGCTGTTATATCCCCCTATTCCAGGAGGCTGACCAACTGCCCCCTGCCCCACCTGGCAGTAAACTGGAAGTTTGTTCTGTTTTTTTTTTTTATTTTTATTTTTTTTTTTATTTGAGAGAGGGTCTCCCTGTGTCGCCCAGGCTGGAGTGAAGTAGCACTATCATAGCCCAGTACAGCCTTGAACTCCTGGGCTCAAGGAACCTTCCCACCTCAGCCTCCCAAGTAGCTGGGACTATAGGCATGCACTACCATGCCTGGCTAATGACATTTCTTTTATGAAGCAAAACATAGGATGTGGCTGGGCATGGTGGCTCATGCCGGTAATCCCAACACTTTGGGAGCCTGAGGCGGGTGGATCACCTGAGGTCAGGAGTTCGAGACCAGCCTGACCAACATGGTGAAACCCCCTCCTCTACCCAAAATACAAAAATTAGCCGTGCATGGTCATGTGCACCTGTAGTCCCAACTACTCAGGAGGCTGAGACAGGAGAATCGCTTGAACCTGGGAGGCAGAGGTTGCAGTGAGCCAAGATTGCACCACTACACTCCAGTCTGGGTGACAGAGCTAGACTCCATCTCAGGAAAAAAAAAAAAAAGATGTTGTTTATATACATACCAAGAACAAAAAGGATTATTCGAAATTAAAAATGATAGTAGAACTGGGCTGAGTGTGGTGGCTCACACCCATAATCCCAGCACTTTGGGAGGCCGAGGGGGGATCACTTGAAGTCAGGAGTTCGAGACAAGGCTGGCCAACATGGTGAAGCCCTATCTTTACTAAAAATACAAAAATTAACTGGGCGTGGTGGTGCACACCTATAGTCCCACAGCTACTCAGGAGGGTGAGGCATGAGAATGGCTTGAACTCGGGAGGTTCAGGTTGCAGTGAGCCGAGATCTTGCCAGTGCACTCCAGCCTGGGCAACAGAGTGAGACTCCATCTAAAAAATAATAATAAAAAGATAATAGAAATGAAAATAGTAGAATTGGAAGATGAAATTGAGGGTATTTCCCATAAAGTAGAACAAAATAGCAAAAACAGAAAAGATGAAATCATATAAAGTCCAGAACTGGAGGTCTGAAATCTGAACAGAAGAGTTCCAGAAGTAGAGAAAAAATATATAGAGGAAAGAAAATTATCAGATGAAAGCATTTCCCCAAAGAGAAGAAAACTGATCTCCACCTTTAAAGGATCCCGTGACTAGCCCAGAAAAATGGATGAAAGCTGATTTATACCAAAGCATGTCATTGTGAAAATTTAAAACTCTGATTAAAAAAATAAGATCCATTTGGGTGTGGTGGTTCATGCCTGTAATCCCAGCACTTTGGGAGGCTGAGGTGGGAGGATCGCTTGAGGCCAGGAGTACCAGACCAGCGTGGGCAACATAGGGAGACCCATCTCTATTAAAAAAATTTTTTTAATTAGCCAAATGTGGTGGCATGTACCTGTAGTCCCAGCTACTCAGGAGGCCAGGAGTTCAAGACCAACCTGGGCAACATGAGACCCATCTCTACAAAAAGTCAAAAAAAATTAGCCAGGTGTGGTAGCACTTGCCTGTAGTCTCAGCTATTCAGGAGGCTGAGGTAGGAGGATTGCTTAAGTCCAGGAGGTCGAGGCTGCAGTGAGCTGTGATCACATCACTACACTCCAGCCTGGGTGACGGTAAGACCCTGTATCAAAAAACAAAACCTACATTTAGGCCAGGCGCGGTGGCTCAAGCCTGTAATCCCAGCACTTTGGGAGGCCGAGGCGGGCGGATCACGAGGTCAGGAGATCAAGACCATCCTGGCTAACACGGTGAAACCCCGTCTCTACTAAAAAATACAAACAACTAGCCGGGCGAGGTGGCAGGCGCCTGTAGTCCCAGCTACTCGGGAGGCTGAGGCAGGAGAATGGCATGAACTCGGGAGGCGGAGCTTGCAGTGAACTGAGATCCGGCCACTGCACTCCAGCCCGGGCCACAGAGAGAGACTC
>NC_045441.1:7957730-7972119 GCF_002776525.5 Piliocolobus tephrosceles | reverse complement strand
AAAAAAAAAAAAAAAAAAAAAAAAAAAAAACAACTACATCTAGAGTGTAAAAATAAGTCATATATGAAAGATCAAGAATCACAATGGCTTGCTTTCTTACCTGACAGTCAAGAAATTTTAAAATCACATCCATCGGGCATTCTGTTAGCTAATCTATTCATAGGAGAATTCTAACAGGAACACACAGATATATAGAAGAAATCTAAATGAGTTGTCCTGAAAAATCAACATGGGTTCCGGTTCCCATTCTTAAATATGAAAGATCAGACACAAGAAGAAAATTGGGGATGGTGCAGTGGCTCACGCCTATAATCCCAGCACTTTGAGAGGCCAAGGCAGGTGGAATCACCTGAGGTTGGGTGTTCAAGACCAGCCTGACCAACATGGAGAAACCCCATTTCTACTAAAAATACAAAATTAGCCAGGTGTGGTAGTACATGCCTGTAATCCCAGCTACTTGGGAGACTGAGGTAGGAGAATCACTTGAACCCTGGAGGCAGAGGTTGCAGTCAAGCAAGATCGTGCCAGCCTGGAAAATAAGAACAAAACTCCTTGAAAAAAAAAAAATCAGCATGATGAAAAAGAAAAAGGTAAGTGAACAAAACAACCATTTCCCAGAAGAAACAGTCATAAGAGAATCGGGGGAAATTAAAACCAACATCCTCTAATTTATATTCTCAACAGATTTGAGAAGATTCTGCGGCCATAAAACAAAAGATGCCATGATAAAGGAACAATCTCAGAAATTAAATGATTACCAGAAAAAAAATTCAAGAGACAGTTTTGAAGATAAATCTTTCAGAATATAGACCAGAAAGTTAAAAAGAGATGAAAGTTTGGGGAGAAGAAAGAAAGTCAATTCAGGAGGCTCAACATCTGAGTAACTGAAGTTCTAGAAAAAGACAAAAGAGAAAACATAGGGAAAGACATTATCAAAGAAATCCTGGAAGAAAATTTATCAGAATTGAGGCCAGGCATGGTGGATCATGCCTGTAATCCTGGCACTGTGGGAGGCCGAGGGGGGTGGATCATTTGAAGTCAGGAGTTTGAGACCAGCTTGGCCAACATGGTGAAACCCTGTGTCTACTAAAAATACAAAAATTTGCTGGGTGTGGTGGCAGGCACCTGTAATCCCAGTTACTTGGGAGGCTAAGGCAGGAGAATCACCTGAACCTGGGAGGTGGAGGTTGCAGTGAGCTAAAATTGTGCCATTGCACTCCAGTCTGGGTGACGAGAGCAAAACTCTCTGAAAAAAAAAAAAAAAAAAAGTATCAGAATTGAAAAAAGTAAATCTCTAGGCTGAAAGGGTTCATTGGATGCCAAGCAGAACAAATAAAAAAAAAAAAAAATCAATCCCTGGATTCAATGCTGTGAAATTTCAGAATACCAAGAATAAACAGAAGATTCTTTCCAGAAAGAAAAAATAGATCACCTATAAAAGAATGAGAATCAGACTGGCATCAGATTTCTCTTTGTGGACTGAATGATAGAAAAATTCCAAGTCCTGAGGGAAAATTAGAACCATACATTTAGAACCATAAATTATTTAGAACCATATAGCCATATAAGACAGAATCATATTTTCAGATATAAACTCAGAAAGATTACATTTCAAGTACTAAGGAAGTTACTTGAGAATGTACTCCATCAAGAAAGGAAGTAAATACCCCACCTCCCAAAAAAAGATAAAATACAAGAAATGGTGAAACCAACCTAGAAGTCCACTGAAAAATAATCCTAAAATGAGAGTTGGACAGTGAACCTGGAAGGCTGTTTTTTCCATATTAGAACAGACAGGCAGCGAGCTCCAGGTAGACTATCTTCAACAAGAAGAATGAAGTTGGTTCATTCTTCTTGAGGGAAGGATGAAATTGATTCCAAGTAATAGACTAAGATGCCAGATTATACTAATGACATGACAAAACATAAATCTGGTCTGGGCATAGTAACTCATGTCTGTAATCCCAGCACTTTGGGAGGCCAAGGCAGGCAGATTGCTGGAGCCCAGGAGGTTGAGACCAGACTGGGCAACATGGTGAAAACCCATCTCTATAAAAATTACAAAAAAAAAAAAAAAAAAAAATTAGCTGAGTGTGGTGGCATGCACTGTTAGTCCCAGCTACTCGGAAGGCTGAGGTGAGAGGATCATGTGAGCCCAGGAAGTTGAGGCTGCAGTGAGCTGTGATCATGCCACTACACTCCAGCCTGGGCAACAGAGCAAGATCCTATCTCAAAGCCAAGAACAACTCCATAAATTTGTTTCTTCTACCAATAAGAGGAAAATAAGGCAATTAGAAACAAGGAAAAAAAACGTGTAAGAAAACTCCAGGTCCAAATATGAAGCCAACTGAAATGTGGTGTGATTTTGACCTTGATTCTGAAACAATCCATTTATAGAGTCAACAGACAAACCAGGGAAGTCAGCAATGCGCACAGAAGAGAATGTGACTGTTGTCATCCTTGACATTGTCAACGTTCAGCTGAGAAGGATGAAGGTGGGAGTATAGACTGGAACAGATGGTTCAGTGCCAATATCTTTGTCTAACATGGAGGAGATCATAAGTTACAAGCTGATAGGAAACACAGGTTCAAAAAAATATTTAAAAGTACAAATAGAAGAACTGAAAATAGTAACTATAAAAATGGAGGCAGGAAGAGGGAAGTGTTAGTCACCTAACTCCTCATCTTTCATAAATGAAGAGCCAACAGATAATGTCCTAAATTGGTGAATCAATAAATATATGTGCACATGTCTATATATATACACACACACATATATATAAATAAACTTTTATAAAAAGTATATATGTGTTAGTATATGTATAGAAAATAATTCTGGAAGCATGTTCACCAAACTGCTGGCTTCCGACTAGGAGACAGAATTGAGGGGGTGTGTCAATTTTGTCATTGGTAGCTTTTTAGTGATTTAAAATTTAGGAAAACCTCACATACATTAAAACTGTGTAATTTCATGGTGTATATTACATGAACATAGACTCAAGACTCACGCCTGTAATCCCAGCACTTTGGGAGGTTGAGGTGGGTGGATCATGAGGTCAGGAAATCGAGACCAGCTTGGCCAACATGGTGAAACCCTGTCTCTACTAAAAAAACCAAAAGCCGGGTGTGGTGGCGCGCACCTGTAATCCCAGCTACTCAGGAGGCTGAGGCAGGAGAATCACTTGAACCCAGGAGGTGGAGGTTGCAGTGAGCTGAGATCGTGCCATTGCACTCCAGCCTGGGTGACAGAGCAAGACTCCGTCTCGAGAGAAAAAAAAAAGACCTAAGTTTCTGAAGCATAACTACATATAGTGAAAGTCTGATAAATGACCTGAAATTCTGATAAATGACCTGGGAGTTACCTGTAATAAAAAGGCATTTTTGCTGGGTGTGGTGGCTCACACATGTAATCCCAGCACTTTGGGAGGCCAAGGGGGATAGATCACTTGAGGTCAGGAGTTCAAGACCAGCCTGGTCAATGGTGAAACCCTGTCTCTACTAAAAATAGATAAATTAGCCAGGTGTGGTGGTGGGCACCTGTAGTCCTAGTTACTCGGGAGGCTGAGGCGTGAGAATCACTTTAGCCCAGAAGACAGCGGTTGCAGTGAGCTGAGATCATGCCACTGCACTCCAGCCTGGGTGACAGAGAGAGACACTCTCTCTAAAAAGAAAAAAAAGAAACTGTGTAAGCTACTCTCATTTTTGGTGAATTATTAATGGAAAAAATATGCTGTATCCCTGATTTACTTGTCTTTCAGAAGTGTGATTATTTAGAAACATTTAATGTTTTTTTGGGAGGGGAAGGGGGATCATAACATTTAACAATTATTAAAAATTATGGAAACTGTTTTCTTTTTTTTTTTTTTTTTAGAGACTCACGCTCTGTCACCCAGGCTGAAGTGCAGTAGTGTGATCATGATCATGGCTCACTGCAGCCTTGAACTCCTGGGCTCAAATGATCCTCCCACCTCAGCCTCCCAAATAGCAGGGACTACAGGCATAAGCAACCACATCTGGCCGATTTTTATTTTTATTTTTTATTTTGTTTGTAGAGATGAGGTCTTGCTGTGGTGCCCAGGCTGGTCTTGAATTCCTGGTTTCAAGCAATCCTTTCACCTCGGCCCCGTAAAGTGCTGGGATTACAGGGAGGAGCCACTGCCCCCATCTGGAACCTTTATTATTTGTAAAGTTCTGGTCACTATCTTTGCATTCCATTCAGTAAATATATGAAGGAAACCAAAGTCTCTTTTTGGACACTTGCAGGTTTACTCAAAGATCAAGAGATCAAGAACAATTTATTTTATTTTATTTTATTTTTGAGACAGAGTCTCGCTCTTTCACCCAGGCTGGAGTGCAGTGGTACAATCTTGGCTCACTGCAACCTCCACCTCCTGGATTCAAGTGATTCTCCTGCCTCAACCTCCCGAGTAGCTGGGATTACAGGCACGTGCCAACATGCCTGGCTAATTTTATTATTATTATTATTATACTTTAAGTTCTAGGGTACATGTGCACAACGTGCAGGTTTGTTACATATGTATATATGTGCCATGTTGGTGTGCTGCACCCATTAACTCGTCATTTACATTAGGTATACCTCCTAATGCTATCCCTTCCCCCACTCCCTCCCCACAATAGGACCCGGTGTGTGATGCTTCCCTTCCTGTGTCCAAGTGATCTCATTGTTCAATTCCCACCTATGAGTGAGAACATGCGGTATTTGGTTTTCTGTTCTTGCAATAGTTTGCTGAGAATGATGGTTTCCAGCCGCATCCGTGTCCCTACAAAGGACATGAACTCATCCTTTTTTATGGCTGCATAGTATTCCATGGTGTATATATGCCACATTTTCTTAATCCAGTCTGTCACTGATGGACATTTGGGTTGATTCCAAGTCTTTGCTATTGTGAATAGTGCTAATTTTTTGTATTTTTAGCAGAGATGGGGCTTCGTCATGTTGGCCAGGCTGGTCTTGAACTCCTGATCTCAGGTGATCTGTCCGCCTCGGCCTCCCGACGTGCTGGGATTACAAGCATGAGCCACTGCACCTGGCCAAAAATGATCATTTATATAACACTTCTACAAAGAACTTTCATAGACATCGTCTCCTATACCAGTAATGCTTACAATAGCTGTATGATGTTGGTATCACCTCTGTTTTACAGATAACAAAACTCGAATCTTAGAATTTAAGGGAATCTGTTGATGCCAAATTCATGCCAGGGAGTTAATTGTTCAGGGATTACTATTTTTTTTTTTTTTTGAGACGGAGTCTCGCTCTGTCACGCAGGCTGGAGTGCAGTGACCGGATCTCAGCTCACTGCAAGCTCCGCCTCCCAGGTTTACACCATTCTCCTGCCTCAGCCTCCCAAGTAGCTGGGACTACAGGCGCCCGCCACCTTGCCCGGCTAGATTTTTGTATTTTTTAGTAGAGACAGGGTTTCACTGTGTTAGCCAGGATGGTCTCGATCTCCTGACCTCGTGATCCGCCTGCCTCGGCCTCCCAAAGTGCTGGGATTACAGGCTTGAGCCACCGTGCCCGGCCTATTTTTTTTTTTTTTTTTTTGAGACCAAGTCTCGCTCTCTGTTGCCCAGGCTGGAGGGCAGTGGTGCAATCCCAGCTCACTGC
Organism: Piliocolobus tephrosceles; assembly: GCF_002776525.5. Classification (NCBI taxonomy): domain Eukaryota; kingdom Metazoa; phylum Chordata; class Mammalia; order Primates; family Cercopithecidae; genus Piliocolobus; species Piliocolobus tephrosceles. The sequence goes on along the minus strand of NC_045441.1, from coordinate 7,966,490 downwards.
AACCTCCGCTTCCCAGGTTCAAGCGATTCTCCTGCCTCAGCCTCCCGAGTAGCTAGGATTACAAACAAGGGCCACCACGGTCAACTAATTTTTGTATTTTTAGTAGAGTTGAGGTTTCACATGTTGGCCAGGCTGGTCTTGAATTCCTGACCTCAAGCAATCTGCCTGCCTTGGCTTCCCAAAGTGCTGGGATTACAGGTGTGAGCCACTGTGCCCAGTCCCAAATACCATATTCAGAGCAACGGTAGGTTTGTATCTTTTTAAAGTTACTCACTGTGTTGGTACCAATCCCCCAACCACTTCCTTTCTCCTCCCACTTATGTAAAAATTATTCTGCAAAGGATTGCATTTAAGGACAGGAACTCCTTCAGGGAAAGATGTGTTAGTCCAAAAGATTCCATGAAACATCCTATAATCCTCATCCCCTTTGCAAGGTAAGCATTCTCCTAAGACCAGTCTGTTGTCATAGAAGTATGCCATTCTGACACATGGTGGCTTATCGCAATTAACATTTAAACCTTAATTTTTGTCAATGAATTGAGAATTCGACCATAATCTATGAATTCAGCAAAAGTAAGTTGAAAAATAAAACTGTTTTCCCATTTGATTCTGAGGACTCTCTCTTTTTTTTTTTTTTTTGAGACGGAGTCTCACTCTGTCGCCCAGGCTGGAGTGCAGTGGCAGGGTCTTGGCTCACTGCAAGCTCTGCCTTCCAGGTTCACGCCATTCTCCTGCCTCAGCCTCCCTAGTAGCTGGGACTACAGGCCTCTGCCACCACACCCGGCTAAATTTTTGTATTTTTAGTAGGGACGGGGTTTCACCGTGTTAGCCAGAATGGTCTCGATCTCCTGACCTCGTGATCAACCTGCCTTGGCCTCCCCAAGTGCTGGGATTACAGGCGTGAGCCACCGCGCCCGGCCAGTACTCTCACTTATTAAAGAGAGGCACGGCAGCCCTCATCCTGCACTCAGTGAAGACATCACAGGCCTTGCTCTCTGAGCAGATTGCAATGTCTAAAATGATTATACCTCTAAGTGACAACCCGAGATGAAAACTCACAGCAGAAATACATGCGGCTGGTAGAGACGGAACTGCTCAAGCCTGTTAAATAGCAAAGGTTGGGGCCGCCTTACAAGAAATAAAGTTACCAAAGATATGTCCCAGGTATTTTTAAATTGGTAAGGTTCCTGAATTAACCACTGTTAATTTTTGAATCTCTTTAGACACCGTGTAAGCAGCAAAAACACCAAACATCAGGTCACTTTCCACATAGAATCCTGGTGAACGCACCAAACATTTCCCTTTGTATGCCCATATCTAAGGCATATTGATGTCCACAGAGAAAGGGACGGTTCAGTTGGACCCTTCTGCCACATTTTTACTTTTTTTTTTTTTTTTTGAGATGGAGTCTCGCTCTGTCGGGAGTGCAGTAGCACAATCTTGGCTCACTGCAGCTTCCGCCTCCTGAGTTCAAGCAATTCTCCTGCCTCAGCCTCCCGCGTAACTGGGATTACAAGCACCTGCCACCATGCCTGGCTAATTTTTTTTTTTTTTTTTTGGGAGACGGTCTCGCTCTGTTGCCCAGGCTGGAGTGCAGTGGCACGATCTCGGCTCACTGCAACCTGTGCTTCCTGGGTTCACACCATTCTCCTGCCTCAGCCTCCCGAGTAGCTGGGACTACAGGCACATGCCACCATGCCCGGCATTTTTTTGTATTTTTAGTAGAGACGGTGTTTCACTGTGTTAGCCAGGATGGTCTCGATCTCCTGACCTCGTGACCTGCCCGCCTCGGCCTCCCAAAGTGCTGGGGTTATAGGCGTGAGCCACCATGCCTGGCCTATACATTGTTTTAATGATGCGTTTATGTGATTGGCTCCATGACTAGAAGTGAACCACAAAATAACGGGGACTATATCTTGTTGATCTTTTAAAATTCCTTGCATGTTACCACATTGCCTGATACATAGGAGGTTCTTAGTGTTCGTGGCCAGATTCAGTGGCTCACACCTATAATCCCAGCACTTTGAGAGGCTGAGGCAGGAGGACTGCTTGAGCTCAGGGGTTTGAGACCAGCCTGGGCAACATAGGGAGACCCTGTCTCTAGAAAAAAATTTTTTTTTTTTTTTTTAATTAGCCAGGCATGGTGGTGTGATCCCCAGCTACTCAGGATTGGGAGGCTGAGGCTGGAGGATCAGTCAAACCCAGAAAGTTGAGATTGCAGTGAGTTATGATCGCACCACTGCACTCTAGCCTGGGCAACAGGGCTGTCTCAAAAAAAAAAAAAAAAAAAAAAAGTTTGCTTACTATTCTACAGTACAAAGAGAGGAACAATGAATTAATATTACTAATAGTCGCATACAAATGACAAAATTGTGTTTTCTAGAATATGGTTCCTGGGGAGAAAAAAATCAAAATTTTAAAACCATTCTACGGATTAAGTCCTAGGCAGATGGAGGACTGATGCAGGCTAAAGAGACAGACAGACAGATGGTGTTGGCTATCAGCACAATGCAGGCACCGGAAAAAAGGGCAGGAACCTGGATTGGAGATCTCTCTCCTTGAAAAACCTTCATCATGTTCGCTAAGCAGGAATAGTAACTAATAATTACCTAGCATCCCTCCCTCACACAAACCAGATGCCGTTAAACCTCAAATTAACTTAATTTGTTTATGTGAATGCCTTTAATGAATGAATGCCTTTGGTAGTAGGGGAATCTTTGTCACATTGATCCATACTTGGTTCTATTTTTGCACAATCAGGGTAAGATTAGAGCCTCGCCAGGACTCAGCAGAAGGATGAGTTTGATTTAAATATTCTGCAAATGCATAGGGGAATGATTTGGTTACGGGTTCCGCACAACTGCACGACTAGAGAATTGGGTCACCCCTTTGCCAGCAGGAACAATGGTGAATATTTGCCAGAGCTGGGCACTCAACTACCGTTCTTCTTAATTAGTACAAAAATGTCTGGCTGGGCATGATGGTTCGTGCCTGTAATCCCAGCAGTTTGGGAGGCTGAGGCTGGCGGATCACCTGAGGTCAGGAGTTCGAGACCATCCTGGCCAACATGGAGAAACCCCATCTCTACTAAAAAATACAAAAATTAGCCAGGCATAGTGGCGCATGCCATATTCCCAACTACTCGGGAGGCTGAGGCAGGAGAATCGCTTGAACTGGAGAGGTGGAAGTTGTGGTGAGCTGAGATTGCGCCATTGCACTCCAGCCTGGGCAACAAGAGTGAAACACCGTCTCAAAAAAAAAAAAAAATGTCTGATTCATGAAGTTTCCATTTTGTTTAATGTCACCACGGCTGTAATCCCAGCACTTTGGGTGGCCGATGTGGCAAGATCACTTGAGGTCAAGAGTTCGAGACCAGCCTGGCCAACATGGCAAAACCCTGTCTCTACTAAAAATATAAAAATTAGCCAGGCTTGGTGGTGCGCGCCTGTAGTCTCAGCTACTCAGGAGGCTGAGGTGGGAGAATTGCTTGAGCTGAGGAGGTCAAGGCTGCCCGGAACTATGATTGCACCACTGCACCCCAGCCTGAGCAACAGAACAAGACCCTGTCTGAAAAACAGAAAAAAAGGCCAGGCGTGGTGGCTCATGCCTGTAATCCCAGCACTTTGGGAGGCTGAGGCAGGTGGATCATATGAAGTCAGGAGTTCGAGACTAGTCTGGCCAACATGGCAAAACCCTGTCTCTACTAAAAATACAAAAATTAGCGGGGCATGATGGCATGTGCCTGTGGTCCGTCCGAGCTACTCGGGAGGCTGAGGCAGGAGAATCGCTTGAACCCGGGGGGTGGGGAGGTTGCAGGTTGCACGTGAGCCGAGATCCTGCCGCTGTACTCCAGCCTGGGTGACAGAGCAAGACTCCATCTGAAAAACAAAACAAAACTTGATGTTCAGATGAAAAGCAAAAGAAGCCTAGACCCTAGATAAAGAAGATTTTAAAGGCTAATATGATTTGGCTACTGGCCTCAGAGGCACCAGCTCAGGAACAGAAATGTGCTCTCAAGAGGCCTTCCCTATAACTGTTCACTCCCGCCAGGGACCCTCTACACAAAATCCCAGATTTTCTCAGGGTAAGAAGCTTCACTAGGAGCTTTTGGAGCAAAGGCAACCACACACATACTAATAAGAACTGCCATTTACCAAGAGCTTGCTGTATTGGCATGCTAAATCTACATTCATGATTTAAGCCCCACCAATAACTTTCAGAGAGAAGTATTATCTCCGTTTTACAGATGAGCAAAGTGAGGCTTGGAGAATTTTAATATCTTATTTCAGCACCGGCTGGTGATGTGATGGAGGTTGGGTAGAGTGTGGGCCTCCATGGGTCATAGTCGTCCTCTTTTCAGCACACCCGCTACCTTTCAAAAGGGTTATTATTGTCTTGGATCCTGAACACATATATACGGGATATGCTCAACGTCATTTGCTTGATAATTTCCTTTAGAAAAAAATTACTGTGGCTGGGCATGGTGGCTCATGCCTGAAATCACAGCACTTTGGGAGGCCGAGGCAAGCGGATCACTTGAGGTCAGGAGTTCAAGACCAGCCCAGCCAACATAGTGAAATCTCATCTCTACTAACTACTAAAAATACAAAAATTAGCTAAGTGTGATGGTGCACACTTGTAATCCCAGCTACTTGGAAGCCTGAGGCAGGAGAATCGCTTGAACCTGGGAGGTGGAGGTTGCTGTGAGCAAAGATGGTGTCATTGCACACTCCAGCCTGGGCGACAGGGCAAGACTCCGTCTCAAAAAACAAAAAACAAACAACAAACAAAAACAGAAAAAGAAAGGTTCTTGGGCTGAGTGCAGTGGCTCATGCCTGCCATTTGTGAGGCTGAAGCAGGAGGATCACTTGAGGCAACTAGCCTGGCCGACAGAGTGAGACCCTGTGTGTTTAAAAAATAAAAAACTTAGCCAGGTGTGTTTGGTGGCACATGCCTGTAGTCCCGTCCCAGGTACTTGGGAGGCTGAGGTGGGAGGATCGCTTGAGCCCAGGAGTTTGAGGCTGAAGTCAACCATGATCACAGCACTGCCTTCCAGCCTGGGTGACAGAGTGAAACTCTCTCTTTTAAAGAATAAAAAACGAGGCCGGGCGCAGTGGCTCAAGCCTGTAATCCCAGCACTTTGGGAGGCCGAGACGGGCGGATCACGAGGTCAGGAGATCGAGACCATCCTGGTTAACACAGAGAAACCCCATCTCTACTAAAAAATAGAAAAAACTAGCCGGGCGAGGTGGCGAGCGCCTGTAGTCCCAGCTACTCAGGAGGCTGAGGCAGGAGAATGGCGTGAACCCGGGAGGCGGAGCTTGCAGTGAGCTGAGATCTGGCCACTGCACCCCAGTCGGGGGGACAACGAAAACCCCAACCTAAAAAAAAAAAAAAAAGAATAAAAAATGAGTTGCTAATCTAGGGACTACAGGCCCTTAGAGGATTCAGAAATTGGTTTCAGTTGATCATAAACCCGCTGAAATCAGAAGCAAATTTTGATGTGTATTTGCACATGTGAATTTTTCTGAAGGAAGGAGTCCAGAGTTTCCATCAGATTGTCAAAGAGGTTTGGGACTCAGAAACTGGTTAAGAACTACTACAGTCAGATCCTAAGGCAGATTTGCCCACTGGAAAATATTTCAAATGCTCAATAACACTGACACAGGGAACTGACACATTTCTGGGAAATAAAAGCAGTCTAATCCTACCTAGAAAGCAGGGTCAAAACTGCTCTGTGTAAAGCCATTGCAAAGAGGACACTCGAAGAGGCTCACTGAGTTCCATCTCTGTTTCAGCAGAACTGTTTGACATTTTGCATCTGTTTGTTCCAGATAGCTTTAGAAGATCGTATTTTTGAGGAACGTGATACATGATGAAAGGAAGTGAAGATGGTATATCTTAAGTTCAATATGATAGTGTCTGATGATTTTTAAGTGGGCAAATGCGTTTTGTTGTTTTTAATCACCTTTTTTGTTTTATTAAAGACATGGGGTCTCATTCTGTGATCTAGGCTGGAACGCAGTGGCACAATCATAGCTCACGGCAGCCTTGAGCTACTGGGCTCAAGCCTTCCTCCCACCTCGGCCTCCTGAGTAGCTGGGACTACAGGCATGCACCACCTTGCCCAGATAATTTTTAAATTTTTTGTAGAGATGGGGTCTCATTATGTTGCCCAGGCTTTTATTAAAAAAAAAAAAAATTTTTTTTTGAGATAGAGGCTTGCTCTTTGTCACCCACGCTGGAGTGCAGTGGTGCAATCTCGGGTCACTGCAACCTCCGCCTCCTGGGTTCAAGCGATTCTCCTGCCTTAGCCTACCGAGTAGCTGGGATTACAGGTATGCACCACCATGCCCAGCTAATTTTTGTATTTTTAGTAGAGACAGGGTTTTATCATGTTGGCCAGGCTGGTCTCAAACTCCTGACCTCAGGTGATCCATCCGCCTTGGCCTCCCAAAGTGCTGGGATTACAGGTGTGAGCCACTGTGCCTTTGATCAACTTTTAATGGAGTAAGTTGCATGGATACAGTATACAAGCAACTCCATGAGTACACTTTTATTGAAAATGGTGCTGGAAAATGCATTCACATTCATGCCTTTGTACAGCTGTTCCTTCTATCTATAATGCCCTTCCTCACCACTTTGCCCAGCAAACTTGAACATTGGCTTTAAGCTCTAGATTAAAGTCATCTGTGACTTGAGATGTCTCCATTTCTCTTCTTATGCAGAATTGTTCTGTCTTCTACATTCTAGCCTGCTATACACATCCCCATCACTGTATCATTGTCGGTTGCTCCTGTCTGTTTCATCCACTTAACTGAGCCTCTGGAATGCTGAAGCTGTAATGGATTTATTTTGTGTTCCTTGTTCCTAGCCACATAGTAGGTGGCCGATGTTTGCTGAATGAGTAAAACACTAGCTTCCAGGTAGGAAGATCCCCTTTGTGCAGCTGTGGTGAAAGATACTATTGGGAATATCTAGCAATTTCAGATGGTCCCAATTTATGATGGTTTGACTTACAAGTTTTTGATGTTATGGTAGGAAAGTGATACACATTCAGTAGAAACCATACTTCAAATTTCAAATTTTGATTCAAAATTCTTTACAATAACTTCATTGTAAAATAGGGTTTGTGTTAGATGTTTTTGCCCCACCGTATGGTAATGAAAGTGTTCTGTGTACACTTAAGGTAGGCTGGGCTAAGCCATAATGGCTGGTAGCTTAGGTGTAGTCAATGCATTTTCTGTTTTTTTTTTTTTTTTAAGACAGTGTCTTGCTCTGTTGCCCAGGCTGAAGTGCAGTGGCACAATCTCGCCTCACTGCAACGTCTGCCTCCTGAGTTTAAGTGATTTTTGTGCCTCAGCCTCCCGAGTAGCTGGGACTACAGGTGCACACCACCACACCCAGCTAACTTTTGTATTTTTGGTAGACAGGGTTTCACCATGTTAGCCAGGCTGGTCTTGAACTCCTGACCTCAGGTGATCCTCCTGCCTTTGCCTCCTAAAGTGCTGGGATTACAGGTGTGAGCCACCATGCCCAGCCTCCGCAAATGCATTTTTGACATGATATTTTCAACATAGTATGGGTTTATCAGAATGTAACCCCATTGTATGTCAAGGAGCATCTGTACTTGTTGAGTGAACAAAATGCCTTTCAGAAACCTCCAGAAGCAACCTCCTGACTCAAAGAGTAAGGAAACAGTCAAGCCAAGGAAGAACTAGCCATCAGGGCAGGGAGAAAAGCAACAAAATTGATCAATGAAAGGTTTCTAGATCAGAACACCTGGGAATAAGAACAGGAGCCTGCACCCAGGTAAGCAGAGAGTGATTTTTGGTTTTGTTTAGAGAGGAGACTCTTTGAATAGGGGAATAAAGAGGAGGGAGAAATACTAAGGGGATTGGCAGAAGAATGGGGATTACCTGGGAGCATTCGAGACTGGATGGATTAACTCAGACCCAGGTATTCACTCTCTGTGACAATCATCTACGAATGGAAACAGCTGGATTGTGGCTCTACTGCTATTGCTTAAACATTGCTTGTATTCTTGGGTTTTTCTTGAGGATAATTGAAAGAGCTGCAAGGTGCCACAGAAATGACCCAGGACCATCCCTTTATTTGACAGATGTGATGCCTTGAATCCTGCCCAGGAGAGACTGCTTTCACTAGGCTCATCCTGAGGCAGGCAGGCATGTCTAGGTGCTCTATGTAGAAGGTTCACAGAAGACTGTGACCTCAGGACAGGCCCAAGGCTGCAGGGGATGGTAGCAATGGCCCAGAGCGTACTTTCTTTGGGACACACACACACACACACACACACACGGTATTAAAATAATTTGTTCAAGTTGATTGATGAAGAATCAAAAAAAATATAATAATTTGTACATGAAAATGGGTAGTGGGGGCTGGGAGTGGTGGCTTACGCCTGAAATCCCAGCACTTTGGGAGGCTGAAGTGGGCAGATCACCTGAGCTCAGGAGTTTGAGACCAGCCTGGCCAAAACAGTGAAACCCCATCTCAACCAAAAACACAAAAATTAGCTGGGTGTGGTGGCTAACGCCTGTAATCCCAGCTATCTGGGAGGCTGAGGCATGAGAATCGCTTGAACCTGGGAGGTGGAGGTTGCAGTGAGCCAAGATCATGCCACTGCACTCCAGCCTTGGTGACAGAGTGAGACCCTGTCTCAAAAGAAAAAAAAAAAAAAAGGTAGTGGGTAAAAAACAAGTTTGATAAACCTAGCTTTCCCTCTTTCTAATAACATAT
>NC_045441.1:7878304-7952730 GCF_002776525.5 Piliocolobus tephrosceles | reverse complement strand
AGCGGCGAGGGCGGCGGGCGTCCGGCTCTGAGGTGGTGGAGGCGGCGACGGCGGCGGCGGCGGCGGCTCGGGACTGGGCTCGGCTGGGAGGAGCGAGGGTCAGAGCGCCTCAGCGAGCGCCGATCTCCCGGCTCGACCATCCGCCTGCCGCCCGGACGCCTGGGCCGCGGAGTTTGTGTCCCGGCTCGGACCCCGGCGCCCAGCCCGGAGCCGTAACCTTGAGGCGGCGGCGGCGGGGCCGGGCCGGGCCGGGCCGGGGGGCGGCGGCGCTGGATCCGCGGCTGCCCGATCGTTGGCGGGAGATGTCGAACCCCGGGACACGCAGGAACGGCTCCAGCATCAAGATCCGTCTGACAGGTACGGCCGGCGGGAGGCCCACCCGCGCCCCTGCGCCCCTGCGCCCCCTCGCCCTCCCTGGAATTCCCCGCCGGGCGCCCTTGGAAGCGGCCCTCCCCCACGCCGGCCGTTGTCCCAGGACCTCGTCACCCCCTTCGGCGTGCGCCCCTTGCTTCTCCCTCCCGGCCCCGCCCCCTCGCCGTTGCCCGGCCCCGCCCCCTGGCCGCTCGCGGCCCTTCTGTCTCCCGTTCCCCCGCACCTGCCCCCTCGCGTCTCCGTCCTGGCCCCGCCCCTCTCATTTCCATTCCTGGCCCCGCCCCTTGTATCTCCTTCCCTGGCCCCGCCCCTTGCATCACCTTCCAGTCCCTGTCCCCTCACCTCTCCCCGGCTCCACCCCTTGCCTCTCGCTTCCCTTCCTCTCCCTAACACCTGACCCCTCGCTTCTCCCTCCAGGCCCCGCTCCCTGGTGTTCTTCTCATTTCCCCACCTTTACCCCGCCCCCCCCACCCGCCCCCTCGCCCCTCCCCGCCCCCGCCCCCTCGCCCCTGTCTGCCCCCGCCTCCTTACTTCTCTCTGGCCCCGCCCCCTCGCTTCTCCCTGGGTCCGGCTCCCTTGCTTCTCTCTGGTTCCGCCCCCTCACTTCTTTCCTAGCCTGAGCCTTCACTTCTTCCTGGTCCCGCCTCCTCACTTCTTTCCTAGCCTCGGCCCTCACTTCTTCCTGGTCCCACCCCCTCGCTTCTTCATTCCTGGCCCAGTCCCTTTGCTTCTCTCCTTTTTTTCTCTCCTCCGCCGTTTTTACCCCCTCCATCCTTCTCCTCGCTTCCCAACCTCTCCGCCCACCTGCCCCCTCGCTTTTCCCTCCTGGCCTCGCCTCTGTTCCCCTGGTCCCATCCCTCACTTCTCACCACTTTCCCATCCTCTCTCTTGCTTTCCTGTTTCCCCTCCCACCTGCTCCCTCCCTTCATCCTCCTGGTCCTTCCCACCCGCTTCTCCCCCACTTCCATCCTCTCTTTTGCTGTCTCCCCTTCCACTTGCCCCTTGCTTCTACCCTCCTGCCCCCACCCACCCGCTTCTCACCCCCTCAATCCTTTTTCGTTTCTCCCTCACCCCCTACACCGTCCTCATTTCCTTCTTCCACTAGCCCCGCCCCCACTTTCAAGCCCCGCCCTCATTCCTACCTAGCCCCGCCCCCTCACTGCTGTCTGGCTGGGCCTCCACCCTTTCTTTCCTTCAGCCTGAAATTCCTCAATCCTATCTTGTAGCTGCTCCCAGTCCTGCTCTCCTCACTTCCCCCTGGTCCAGCCCTCGTCAGTCTCAGTCTGGGCCACTTCCTGTCTCTTAGGCCAGACCGCTAGCTACTTTTGACTCGGCTTCTTCAATTTTTACCTTTTCTGCATTTTGTTTCACCATCACCCTCACACTTAGCAACCCTGAGCGCCCGTGAGACGCTGATCCCCACTCCCACACTGGAGGCTTTGGAAGCTGCCCACACGCAAGCTCCTTGATTCATTTCGTCTTCAGTGAAAAGCCCGTGTTTCCTGGGTGGCTCTGTAGTGCCACCTTCAAGGGTGAGCGCAACGCTCTGCCGTGGGCCTGCGACTTGGTGGAGTGGATGTGATGCCAACCTGTCTCCCCAGCGGGCTCCAGAGGTTCTGGACCAGGCTGCATCCTCGTCTTCCCTTTCTCACTCTCCTTGGTACTACTGTCTTCCCAGTTTCAATTCATCCCTAAAGCAGGATGGCCGTGTTGCAAATGTGGCTCTGCTCCGGGACTTTCCAAACTCGAATGTTTCCAGCTCTGGAAAGAAACTAAAAAGTTCATTCTAATCCCCGTCAGGGATTTTCCCCTGGATTTTTCTGTTCAGTGGCTCAGTCGGGTGAGAACTCCAAAGTCCTGGTCTGGGCAGGTCCTTTCAAAGAGAGAATGAGCGTTTTGAACACTTTATGGCAGATGCGCAGCCATAAAGTCATCGGTAAAATCCATGCAAGCAATGGGTAATTTTTTGAAAACTAAAATTTACTTTGAGAGCCCATAGTTGTTGCATGGCCTAACTTTTGTCTTAAGAGAAGGTTTTGTTTTTTGTATAAAGATATGAGATAATGATTTGGACCCAGACCCAGACCCAGACCCTGGTTTTGTAATGTAGGAGGTAGTTTCCTCTGGGATCTTTGCTTCTGGGGAAATAGATTTCTTCAAGCCAGGGCTGATAGGAAACACTTCTCACTCTGTAGATACAATGTAGATACGTTTTTATTTATGTGGTAACATAAAAGTAACATTTTTGAGATTGTAATACTTGGAAAGCTGTTAACTTGGTTCTGATTTACAACTCAGTCTGTAATTGACATATTGGTTTCAGTTATCTTGTTAAAAGCGAAAGCAACTGATTTTGTGTTTTGTTAGAAATATGATGAGTGTTTTAGAAGGAATAGGTTTTAATTGAAATGTTTATGTCCGGTATATATATATTAATTAATCCTAGTTGCCAAGCCTGGGTCTTGAAAGGGAGGACTTGGTTTGTCCTCCTCCCAAATTATTTTTGGATTCAGGAATTTAGATTATCGATGCAAGAATGCTTTCAGGAATTTTTGGATGACATTTGATAGGGAAGGGTCAGGTGATGAGTGTTCTTTCTGAAACACCTTTTCCCTTTCCCTTTCCCTTTCAGTAGATGTTATGAATGGTTTGAGAGGATCTGTGAGTGCGATCATCCTTACAATACGATTGCGGTTTAGCGGTGATGGTGTACACATGCAATGCCAGTACATGGAACCTTAGTTTACCTCGGAAGGTTTGAACTAGAAAGTTTGTTGACAGCGGAATAGGTTTTGGCCTCATCTTTTTGGTTACGGGAAGTTTGAACTCTCACTTCTGGGATATTGAGTAACAATCTTTCAGAAGTTGAATACTTTTGTTACAGGTTGCAGAGTTTATTTCCATGTTTGATATTTGAAAAAAAAAAAAAGAACTTTAAAAAAATGAGGGATATTTCAACCAGTCAATGAACATACACAGAGCGAAATTCAGTGCAAAGAGAGTGAAGATGGCTGGGCGCGGTGGCTCACACCTGAAATCCCAGCCCTTTGGGAGGCTGAGGCGGATCACGAGGTCAGGAGATTGAGACCATCCTGGCTAACACGGTGAAATCACATTTCTACTAGAAATACAAAAAATTAGCGGGGTGTGGTGGCACGCGCCTGTAATCCCAGCACTTTGGGAGGCTGAGATGGGGCAGATCATGAGGTCAGGAGATTGAGACCATCCTAGCTAACATGGATGAAACCCCGTCTCTACTAGAAAGACAAAAAATTAGCTGGGGGTAGTGGCACGCGCCTGTAGTCCCAGCTTTTTGGAAGGCTGGGGCAGGAGAATAGCTTGAACCCGGGAGGTGGAGCTTGCAGTGAACCGAGATTGCGCCACTGCACTTCAGCCTGGGTGACAGAGCGAGACTCTGTCTCAAAAAGAAAAAAAAAGAAAAAAAAAAGCTGAAGAGACTACATTTAGAACTTTGGGGTCCACAATTCTATTTGGGGGTGAATAGGGCATTAGATTTAGAGTTAGGAGACCTGGATTCTAGACAGATCTCTCATTAACTATGTGTTAGGGAACAAGTTATTTAACCTTTTTGGGTCTCAGTTTCTTTATATATCAAATGAGATTTCAGCTCTGTTATAATACTCTTTGATCCTCCTTCTCACAGGACATATCAATTTGGCTACCTACTTATTTCAAATCACCGTTGGGCACTTAGGCTTACTAGTGTTCTTAATCCTGATATTCAGAAAAGTGTGTTGGAGTGTAGCACATGTGTTTGATTTATGCCAAGCATTAATTTTGTGTATTGATTACATTTATGACTTTATTTCTTCATGTGAGATTGTTTTTGAAAACTGTTGGATAATATGTTGAACTGCTTTGGCAACCTGGTCTAAACAGAAGAATATTTGAACCTTTATATTTAAAATAATATCATTTTAATGAATGTTTTTGTGGTATTTTAGTAGGAAAATAGTTTTTAAATTGTTTCAGTAGGTTTGGGGGCATAATATATCCAGAATCAAGTGATCTTTGTTAAAGAGCATTATCTTGTAGTCATTGGAGTTCACTGGCAAATCAAACACTTTAGAAACATTTTGATTGAAGAATCAAGCAGGTTTTGCAAAAACTTTGTTCTTATGTGGTACACAAATGAATCCCAGACACATTGTTTAGGCCACTTTAGGTAAAAGAATGGAATTCAGGGTTCTACGATGCTCTTCAGGAAAATTAAATTTTATTGTAATGTCAACCAATTAGTTGAAATACCAAGTGCCTAAACTTTTTTTGCTTTTATGCATTGAAATACTCTCAGATGTCTTGGTGTTTTTATATCTTTTGGAGCATGACTACATATTGTGAAGTAAGAAAAACTCTAATTCCAAATAGAGAGGGACAAAGAGGCTTTCCTTCATAGCATGTGGAAATATGAGGTTGTTTTTTAAATTGTAGCACATGAGATACAAGGGTGACTTGTGTTTTGGCATTCAGATGGTGCAACTTTGAGTGAAATAGTTGTAGTAATAGCTGTTGATGACGTTGATTCATCAATTATAGGTGTCTCAATTGATTCAAAATAGTTAAGTTTCTCAAGAAAGATTAAGAAAATTGTTAAGACTGTTGACTTTGTCAATTTGTACCAGCTAAGAACCTCACTTATGTAAGGCAGGCCAAACTTTTGTTTCAAAAACCATATAACACAGTTGTTGTGATAAGACGGAGTAAGTGGTCAGTTTTTAGCTCCCTTTGCATTTACATTTTCCTTAGGGTTTGCCTCAAGTTTAGGAAAATACAGTTAAGGCAGTTCTTTGAGCTGAATTATTGGAAGGTGTAGGATGGGTTAGAACAAATGCTGTTGCAAAACTTGAATTGCAATTATACTTTAAGAAGAATCCCATTCTGCCAAATAGAGGTTTTTATCATTGATTTTGTGATTTGATCACATTTGCGTTGCCTTTTAAAACAACTTTCTTTTTTCAAATACATTTTTTTTTTCCTTTTAATCTTCTTGGCCCACCCAACTGACTTTAGACATGAAATTTTTCATATGCTTTATTTCTATCTCCATTTTTACAGTAGTTGTGATTTATCAAACTTTTTTACTTCAAGCCCATCTGTCAGAGTTTAAACCCTCTAGTCTTAGTTTAAACGACATACAAAAGTGATTTCGGAATGTTGGGTTTTTCTTTCTCTTTCACAAATTTTCATTTTCTTGGTTCAGGCACAATGTCAGGTTCTAGTGTGGAACATTGGGTGAAAGAAAGGAGGTTTTGGAGGCTGTGTTATTTATGAAATATTTCCTCATGGATTAAGAAAGAAAAAAAGACAAAAAGACAAATAATGTTTCAATATCACCTCAGTGATCCAGTTAACTAGACTGGCTGTTTTGTACAACATTGTGGGCACTGGTTAACAGTTAAAATAGCTGAATTGTGCATTTTATTGAGTGGTTCAGAAAAGCCTCAAATGGATGAAAGAAATTGGTATCTTCGCCATGCTCTGATTTGCTGGGTAAGAAAGCTAACTTATAGGATGCTTATTTGGATCAGTTTTTTATAATTTCAAAACCATTTTAGAGGCTACTTTTTAAAAAACAAATAAGGAATATACAATTTTTTTTTTTTTTGGTCACTGAACAAGTTAAATTACTGGTTTGTTATTTTGTGAGTGAGTTTGTAAGTGAAAGCCTCCAACCTAAATTAGCTTCTTGTCCAGGGAACTCATTCTGACTGACTAAAGTCCCTAAGGCCTTTCTAGTTAAAGGAAAGCCATGGAGCTGTGTTTAAAAAACAAAAGCACATAGCCATGTGGCTTGGGCATATCTTCTTTTTAAAATGTCAGTATTACTGTTTTGTCTGCAGATGCAATTTAATTCATTTAGATATTTAAACCAAGTGGAATGTTGTTTCCACATTTCTGGACTAATGGGGGGAAAATCCTTGTATTCTTTTAAAACAAGGCTTAAATAATGTACAATGAGCCTGTCTGGTGACGCGCCCCACTCTGTAATTCCAGCTGTGTTCACCTCCACTGCAGCTGAAAGGAATTCTAATTGGCTGAGGAATGTCAGCAACATCGTTTATCACTGAACAGGAACCTATCCTCCTGGCTGCTGGGTGATGCATTTCAGATGTTTTAAGCTCCTGAGCCCAACTTGGGGCTTGCTTTCAGGCATCTGTAAGAGCATGTCATGAAGCTGCAGATTGTAGACGGCAGCCTGTGTTCTTCTTTGTACGCTGGGCATCCGCTGAGTTTTCTAAAGGGCATGATGGTTTCTTATGGCTCCAACACTGGATTGGGGATCAGAAGGTCTGAATTTGATTTCTAATTCACACAAGTACCACAGTGAAGAAAGGGGAGGGGGTGCATAGAGCTATAATCGTTTCATGATTCAGTTTTCCTATCTTTAATGCCAGAGATCTGTCTTTTTAGATTACAAAGGGACCTGCTAGAGATGGATTAAATATTTTATGAATTATTTATAGAGTATCACAATGTGAATACGGTCATAGATTCCTGTTATTTCTTATTCCTAAATAACCAGGTAAATAATAAAGCTAATAATGTACTTTTACATTGAAGAAAATCTATAGAACCGATTAATGAACATGGAAAAATAATACAATGAATTGATAAATTCTCTATGTATTCAGAAAGTTCCTTAGAGAAATAGTGTTAGAAGCCAAAACCAGCATTATCTTTATTTTATTTTATGTTTTTCCCAGGCCAGGTAATGTGCCATGGGACAGCCTCATGTTTATTTTTTGTTTTGTTTGGAGACGGGGTCTCGCTCTGTTACTCAGGCTGGGGTGCAGTGGCATGATCATGACTTACTGCAGCCTCTACTTTCTGGGTTCCAGTGATCCTCCCACCTCAGCCTCCCAAGTAGCTGAGACTACAGGCATGTGCCACCATGGCCGGCTAATCATCGTAGCTTTGGTAGAGAAGGGGTTTGGCCATGTTGCCTGGCTGGTCTTGAATTCGTGAGCTTAAGCAGTCTACCTGCCTCAGCCTCCCAAAGTGCTATAATTATAGGCATGAGCCACTGCACCTAGCCCGCATCATCTTTAAATGATGAAATTGTGGAAGCATTCCCATTAAAATCAGGAACAATGCAGGGATGTACACTGTCAAAATAGTTACTATTAATAACTAGAGAAAGACATCAGAAAGCGGGAAACAAAATTGCTGTTATTTACAGATGTTATGTTATATCTTTAAAAGCCCAAAAGATCAGCTGAAAAACAATGATAAATAATAAAAAAACTTTAGCTGGATGGAAAATTGCTCCATGGCAAAAATAGGATAAAATCAACATGCAAAGACAACCTAGGAAAAACAATCTATGATGGATATGAAAATGAAAGTGTGGTTTTCCTAACATATAAAGAGCCTTCAAACTCAATTAGGGAAAGGCCAGTACCTAATAGGCAAAGGATATGGGCAATTCACAGAAAAGAAAACAGAAATGGATTTGAAACATGTGAAAAGACAACCCTATTTTCTCTCTTCTTTCCTTTCCTTTTCTTTTTTAGAGATGGGGTCTTGCTCTGTTGCCCAGGCTAGACTAGAGGACACTGGTGTGATCATAGTTCACTGCAGCCTGGAACTCCTGGGCTCAAGCAAACATCCGTGTCCTGGGTAGCTGGGACTACAAGTATATGCCACTGTGCCCTGTTCTCTCTAATGCCCATTTTCTTTCTTTAAGAAATTATTTTTCATTGATAATCAGCCCTATTCGTACTAAACAAACTACAAATTAAAAGTAAGAATGAAACAATTTTTCATCTAGAAGAATGGCAGACCAAACAGTTTGAAAATTTTCTGTGATGAGACAAGGGTGTGGAAGAACAGGTCTTTTACCCTGGTGGTTGAGAATATAAATTGATAGAGTAGGTACAGTTCAGTTTGGTACTATCTATCAGATCATACATGTTTATGGTCTTTGATCTAGCAAGTCTACATGTCGGACTTTTATGGGTGTATTCACACATTTATGTAAAGTCTGGTATGCAAAATCATTGCAGCATGGATTGAAATTACAAAAGACTGAAATCAACGTGAGTGTGTATCAGCAGGGACCAGTTAAGTAAATTGTTGTGTATCCCAGTGATGCGTAGCTCTTTAAAATAGTAAGATAGCGTTTTATATTCTGATATGGAACATTCTCCAAGATTCATTATTGAGTGGGGGGAAAAAGTGTGATTCAAAACAGAGACTAGTGTGTGTACTATTTGAATAATAAAACAAGAAATAAAAATAAAGGGGGAAATTTATAGATAGGTCTGTATAGAATATGACTGGAAGATGTTGACTGTTGATTTCTTCTGAAGAGATTCTCCTGTTCTCCTCTTCAGACGAAAGAGAGAGAGGAGAGAGGGAGAGAGGAGAGAAAAGAGAGAAGAGAGGGCAACTTTTCATTATATGCCTTTTGTAATATTTAATCTCCTCCCTTCCCTCCCCCTCTTGAGCGTATATTGCTTTTCGACAATTAAAAAGATTAAAAAGCTCTTAAATAGATAAGAATTTCTTACTGCAACTAGTAAGTACACTAACTGCCAGTAGGAATTGTTTTGAAATGTAGACATTCTGAAAAATCAAAATGATTGTGCCGAATGTATTTTAAAAGGCTAAAATATTATAGCATTTCAAAGTATATACTCATGTTTATAAGGACTTCCTCACTTGGAAGACTCCTGGGTTCTACAGAATAAAATTCTTGGCTACTCGTCTTATAGTTCTGAACAGACTTATTTTCCCAGAGAGTATGTTTATTATATGATAGCGAGATGCCTGACCCCCCCAAAAAAGCTTGTTCTATCATATTAAAATAAGGCAAAATGATTACTTTCAGATTAAGAAATTTGGAGACCTTAGATCTTGTTTATATAGTGAGTTCTTTAAAAAAACTGAGGTTTGGTTCTGAATAATAGTGGTTTACGTAATTTATTTAGAATGTCATTTACGGTTATCACTGACCTATTTTTATAAAATAATCTCATCCCTAAAGTAGGAGCAAAATGCTCATTTGCATAAGCCATTAATAATAATTTAGTATTTTTCCAAGTATTTATAGTCAACATGTTTGCCATGAACTTTTTGAAGGGATTATTTTTAATTTTAGAAGTGCTTTAAAAAGCAATATTGGCATCTGACTCTGGAGAAGTAGAAAACATGGTAACCTCAATGTCATATATTGACTTTTTTCCCCTTTTAGGTCTTTGGGGTAAAAAATCCAAAGTTTACTCTATTTTATTTCTACATATATTACCTACAAATTGTAGAGGTGAGACCTGCTTGCTGCCTGTTCATACCTGTCAGTGACACTAATGCCTCACGTCTGTACAGCGTTTCATAGTCTCCAAAGGGTTCTCACATGGTTCCTCACTTGAGCCTGGTGAGGAAATACCTATACACATGGGTTTAAGTTTTAGGCCGTTGTAAAACTCTGGTATAATATCAAAACCAGGAAATTGCTCACAGATTCTAAGGATTGGGGAAAAGAGAAAAATAAACAAATTGCTCAGGAGTAGAATTTGCAAAAAAAAGCGAAACAAAACCAAAAAAAACTCTGGAAATAAGGCACATTAAGCCTTACAGAGCGACACCCTGTCTCAAAAAAAAAAAAAAAAAAAAAAAAAAAAAAGTAGTGGAGAAGCACTTTTCCTGATCTAGGTCAAGAAATAGAATATTGCTGGTGCTTGGAACATCCCCACAATCCTGAAAATACCTCCTTCTCACTTTCTGCCTCCCTGAAACCCCCAAAGATAACCACAGTCCTGACTTGTAACGGCCTGTTTTTGAACTTTGTATTAATGGAATCACACCGCATGCAACTGGTTTCTTTAGTTCACTGTTATTTTTGTGAGATTTATCCATATCGTTATGTGTGATTGTACATCAGTCATTCTCTTTGCTGTTCAGTATCCCATTATGGGCATATACCAAAATTTATCCCTTTACCTGTTGATGGGCAGAGTCCTTTCTAGTTTTGGCTTTTAAGACTAGTGCCGTTTGGCATTTTCATGTATGTGTCTTTTGGTGAGTATTTGCATACACTTCTGTTGGGTGTGTACTCACGAGTAGAATAACTGGACTGTGGAATAGGCATATGTTCAACTGTAGTGAAACTTGCCAAATGCTTTTCCAAAGTGGTTGTACCAATTTACATTTTCCACCAGTAGCATATGAGAGTTCCAGGTGCTCCTTTGCCAACCTGGGTGTTTTCTTTTTCATTTTAATCCTTTCCTTGAGTGTGGATTGGTGTGACACATTGCGCTTCTACTTCCTACTTTCTCCAATCTATACCTTAAATGGCAGCCTTAGAAATCTTTTTTTTTTTTTTCTAATTTTGAAGTAATGATAGATTCACAGGAGATGGGAGAGAAATGTACCGGGAGGTCCTGTGTACCCTTCACTCAGCCTCCCCCAATTTTAGTGTTTTGTATAATTATGGTGTAATATCAAAACCAGGAACCTGTTCACACGTTCTAAGGATTGGGAAAAAGGGCAAAATAACACAAGCAAAAAGCCCCGGGAAACTGTTTACATTGGTGCAATCCAGAGCTTAGTCAGATTTCACTAGCTCTGTGTGCCCTGTGTGTGGGTGTGGCTTTGTGTGCACTGTGTGTGTGTGTAACAGTCTATGCAGTTTGATCCCATGTACAAATTCATGTCACCACCATTGCAGTCAAGATGCCCAGCTGCACCATCACCCCAGGCTCCTTGGAGCTATCCCTTTCTAGCTGCATCCACCCCTCCCCAGTCCCTGGGACCCTGGCAGCTACTAAACTGTAATCGCCAAATCTTTTAAGAGCATAAATCAGATCGTGTCATTTCCTTCCTTAAAGCCCTCCAGCAGCTTCCTGCTCAGAATAAAATCAAACGCCCTCTCTGATCCTGCCATCTTCCTCTCTGGCCGCCTCTGTGCCAGGTTCTGCCTTATTCTCCACCCCAGTCCTTAAATGTGGTGAGTTTAATCCTGCTTAAGGGCTTTTGTGTGAATTAGTCCTCTGTGTGTGTGTGTGTGTGTGTGTGTGTGTCCGTGTGTCTGTGTGATGTTATGATACTCTTCCTCTCCACTTCTCAATGGCTTCTTCCTGTCATTCAGGCCTTCAGCGTAAATAAATATCATCAGCTCAAGGAGACCCTCCCTGACCATCCCATCATAGTCGCTCCCTCACTCACCACCAGGCAGACTATTCTGCTGTCTTCACAGCACTCACCGCTTCATGGTATTTTTGTTTGGTTGTTCGGCCATCATCCATCTACCAATGTCCAATCAATATTTATTTTCTGTCTCTGCTTTTGGTAGTCAGGTTCCGTGAAGCTAGGGTCCTTGCTGTCTGTTTACTTCTGTATCCCCTTAAACACTGCTTGGCACCTGCTGGTGCTCACAAATACCTGGTGAATGAGAGGATTAATGCCCTCCTTGTTTATTGGATCTCCTGGTCGCCTCTGAGTTGGGCATCGGAGGACACCTCTCTCGGAGGCAGCATTGTGTTCATAGCCACTTCTTGTTATATGAGCGGGGATTAGAGATCAAGCAATTACAGGTTGTTGTCAGCCAGGCTTGGGGTTTCTTTGACTATGTGATACCCTAAAAGCCGAGTCTACTGTATCTTGGGCTTCTGGGCTATTCCAGGGGCTTGATCCAAAGCCTGAAATTTTAATTTTGGAATTTGGTGCATCTTCGTAGCCTTTGGTTTCCTGGTCTTTTCCTTAGCCTCTCCCTCAGGGCTGTTGGGGATAACTGTTTGGGCTGGAGAGACATCACTCATTTGCCCCTTGCCCAAGCTTTGCGGTTACCTCTTGAATAGCGTTTCCCATTTTCAGGCTGTGAATACTGGACCTGACTGCTTGGGAGAGACCTGGGGAAGGCTTCTTTTTCTCACCTTACCCCACAGCCTTATCTCCTGCTAAGTCGTCTCTCTCTCTCTCGCTCTTTCTTTCCTTCCTGCATTTTGTAGCAGAAAGGGCCTCTTTTCCTTCCTTTTCACTACATTTTCTTTGAGACAGGATCTTATTCTGTCGCCCAGGCTGGAGTACAATGGCACAGTCATAGCCCACTGCAGCCTCAGACTCCTGGGCTCAAGTCATCCCCCACCTCAGCATGAGCCAGCATGCCCAGCTAATTGTTAAACTTTTTGTAGAGATGTGGTCTCACTATATTGCCTAGGCTTGTCCAGAACTCCTGGCTTCAAGTGATCCTTCCATCTCGGTCTCCGAAAGTATAGGATTGCAGGCAAGAACCATCCGCCTACCCATTTCCTTGATTCTTTCCTACCAGGTCCCTTAGTGTTCCTTGTAGTCTCGGTGGCTGCATCAGATCACAGTCTGATTGTTTCTTTCCCTGATAATAAAGATAATTAAATTCTCAGGTCGGGTGAGGAGGGTGTTCATTGGTTTTCACCCTGCCTCCTTTCTTCAACTAATTTCCCCATTTTTAGTTCTGTCTTTTATTTACAATATCGCACTTTCTAATGTTGCTGTTGTTTAAAAGCAGGATACCTTCAGATGTAAGTAGCAGAAAACCTAGGTTAAATTGGCTCAGTAGAGAGAATTTTAGTGAATTCACTGAAAAGCGCAAGTCATTCCTGTGGCAAAGCAAGGACCTGGTTTCTCTCGGTATCTCAGTGTTGTGACCTCAGCACCATTCATGACCATGTCTTCCCCTTGTGCTCAAAAGGTGGCTGCCGGCAGCTCCGTGGCTGTTTGCTTGCAGCTTTAAATCCACCAGAAAAGTTAAAAGTCTGCTTCTTCAACAGCTCAGTCCTGGGATAGAAGGCCTGGAGTCAAATCCTCTTGTCTCATTGGCCTAATTTGGGTCAAGTGTTCATTGCTGAACTAACCACTGTGGCTGGGATGATGGGATGTGCTAGTTGGACAATCAGGTTCCATCTTTGAATCTAATCAGGGATTAGTCCCACTCACAATACAGACTTGGGTTATTTGGAGGAACAGGAATGTGGATGCCAGGTGGGCAATCAATAAATGACTAGATGACACCCATTGTTTTCTTTTAAAATTTATAATGTTAGCTTCATTATGCTGAGTCAAAGGAAGGTACAGCTACCATTTAATGCACTTCTGAAAAAGAGGTATACCTTCTTTGTGGTAGTATGAAGCAAAAGATATATTTTGGTAAAAGTGCCAAGAATTTTTGACCAAGGGTTAGGAGTGGTACCTTTATACGTGAACTTAGCCTCATAAATTTTGTTGTCAGTTTGTACTGCAGAATGTTACTGGATTGTTGTATAATGTTATTTTATTTCGGACTTTTTTTTTTTTTTTTTCTTTTTTGAGACAGAGTTTCACTCTTGTCGTCCAGGCTGGAGTGCAATGGTGCAATCTCAGCTCACTGCAAACTCCGCCTTCCGGGTTCAAGCGATTCTCATGCCTCAGCCTCCCGAGTAGCTGGAACTACAGGCATATGCCACCATGCCTGGCTAATGTTTTGTATTTTTAGTAGAGATGGGGTTTTACCATGTTGGCCAGCCTGGTCTTGAACTCCTGACCTCATGTGATTGGCCCGCCTTGGCCTCCCAAAGTGCTGGGATTACAGGTGTGAGCCACTATATCCAGCCTATTTGGGAGTATTTTTAAACAAAATTCGGGTACAGATTATGGGAATACATTCTTAAATTGTTTCTCTAGAGATAACAGGGCAGTTTTAAGAAAGAAAAATACATGCTAATTATCTGTAAATTGAATTCAGGATGTGTAGAAAGAAAAATAATTTAGTTGTTATGCAATAATATAATGTTTATAAGATAAGTGATTACCAGCCCTACCCTATAATAAATTCTTTGAATTAATGTCTGTTCTTTATATCTGGAGCTCTGTATTTTCACTTCTATATTCTTAAAAAAAAAAAAAAAAAAAGTTCTTGTAAGATGCTTTGCTGAAGTTCGAACCTGTGTTCCAGGAATGATTGAATCCTACAGACCCCCAAGCTCTTCCGTCGGTGGAATCAGTGAGGTGGAATGATTAAGGGCTGGGCTGGAGCCAGCCTGTGCCTTTACACAAATGACTTCATTTCTTAGTTTCCTTAGCTATAAAAGTGGGGGAAGGCTGGGAGTAGTGGCTCATACCTGTAATCCCAATATTTGGGGAGGTTGAGGTGGAAGGATGACTTGAGCCCAGGAGTTTGAGACCAGCTGGGGCAATACAACAAGACCCCATCTCAACAAAAATAAAAAAAAAAATTAGCTGGGCGTGGTGGTGCACACCTGTAGTCCAAGCTACTTGGGAGGCTTAGGTGGGAGAATTTTTTGGGCTCAAGAGGCTGAGGCTGCAATGAGCTGTGATTGTGCCACTGCACTCTACTCTAGCCTGGGTGACAGAGTGAGACTGTCTGAAAATCCACATGCACTGTCTGGTACGTAATGTGTTCAGTATGTGTTAGCTAATAGTAACATGGTCTTATTTCAATGAGTCTAAGATGACCACTTGCAAGTCATGTCATTGTTTTATGTACTGCTTAAAAAGAAACACAGGTAATTGGATTGCAAAATGTGATTCATTGGAGGATTTCAAAAAATATGAAAAAATGTGTCTTGAAATCAATGATATACGGTTTTAGGGCTGCCTCTGACTTGGAAGTCCTGGGAATTGTTTGCATACCCATAAATATACACCATCTGTCTTGGTTTAAACATAATAGAGTATGATCTAAAGTTTCTTTTCATTTTTGTTTTTGTTCTAAACTTAACATGGAATTTGGCCTCATGTGTTGCAACACTGGAAATTTAATAATCACTAATTTATTCTGTAGGCTTAAATAATGGATTATATGACACCCAAGATTGGCTTGGCAACTTCAGTTATTTACTTTTCTTCAGCAATTTAGAAAAAATATGAGACATATTTTTGGAAATTGTTCCTATTGCTTGAATAAACCTGTTTGGGAGGTAAAGGCAGGCTAAATGGTAGTGCCTGTAACCTCTTAGAGTAGCAGGAACTACTGGCAGAAAGCCTGCTTAGGTAAACACCTTTGATACACCCAGCACGTTCAGTTTAGAAAGTACAATACTGATACTTGAAAGCAATGCGTGGTAGTTGATTTTCCACTAAAATTTAAATGTGGACAGTGTATTATGGAGCTTGAATGATAGTCACAGGCTATTTAAGGACCAACTTGCAGAGTAAAAAGTTGCTATGTAATGCGCTTAGCATAAGTTTAGAAGTAAAACCCACAAGGATAGCACATAGCCTTATGAGAGTGCCATTTCCCTTAGGAGCCTGGTATTTAGAATATTATGAATGGGATAGTTTATTATAAGTCTGGGTTTTTTTTTTTAAAGGCTTGCTTTTTGATATTAATATTGAAATGAATTATGGAAGCCTTTTTGGAGCCTTGACCTGTTTACTGACTGCATTATTCATGGCTTAATCTTATCAGCCAAATGTCAGCAGGATTCTACTTTTAAGACAACCACATGAGAAGAACAGATGTGCCATTGGGTCATCTTGTCATAAGCCGCAGAGGCTATCTCCTGGCACATCTGGCATGTGATGTATTTAAGTATTATTTGAGGGTTTTGAGGTATAATTTTGTAAAAGACTGTACCCTGGTACATGCCATATCTTAATGCATTCTGAAACAGCAATATTATTATTGCTTTTGGAAACCCCAGGGGGTTTATTTACTGTATCTTGCATAGGGTTCAGCTGAACGGTACAAAAAATACATTTTTATTTTAGAAAAGGAGTTTTCGTTTAGAAAATGGAACCTGAATTGAAATAAAAGTAAACTTATTCTCAAAAGGAGACAGTTTATCGATTTAAGTACATTTCGTATCGCCTGTGTAGTAGTGTTGTTTATATTTAGAATAGACGCAAGCCAGTCCACGCTCTCTCAGCAAGACTTTACAAAAGGATATGATTTTGTCACAGTTTCTCCAGGTGTTTCACTTCAAGCAGTATGAGTCAAGGATTTGGTATTTCTCATACTAGAATAAATTGGATTTTATTCAGGAAAAAACCCCAACTTGTTAATTTGAAGTGCATATCTCAAAGCCTAAAAATTATTTGAGTTAGTATTTTTAAGTAGATAATACATACATGTGGTATAAAAGGGTTATCGTGAAAAACAAGTCTCCTTTCCGCTCTGTCCCTTGTTAACCAGCTTGCTCCAGAGAAAGACCTGTTCTTTTTTTTTATTTAAAAATTTTTTTTACAGATGGGGTCTTGCTATGTTGACCAGGCTGGTTTTGAACTCCTGGCCTCAAGTGATCCTCCCATCTCGGCCTTCTAGAGTGCTAGGATTACAGGCGTGAGCCACCACGTCCGGCCGAGCTTTTCTTACTATGGTATTCTTGTGTTCTTCCAGAGATTTTTTTAAATGCCTCGTCCTTTTCTCCCTCCCTCCCTCCCTCTTTTTCTTTTAACACAGATGGGAGCATTGTGTATGCATTGTTGTATACTTGTTTTTTGCACATACAGATCAGAGATTTCTCCATATCCTTACCTCCTGATTTGCCTCCGTGGCAGGAACCTTCACTATGCAATGACTATCCCTGTGCTCGTCAACATTCCCGCGTGACCTTGCAGTTAGGTGGGACCATGTAACTACTTCTGGTTAGCAAACTGTGAGAAGTGAGTGTCCCACTTCGGGGCTGAAGCACTAGGAACCTCCAGCTCTGCGACAGAAGCTGTGTGTCATGTGGTGGGGCCTCTATCAGCCTAGATCCCTGAGTGATTATGTGAAGCCGAAGCCGGCCCTTCCTCCCTGGCCCCTGCTCAGACCCAGCCTATGCTGAACACGTAGTTGAGCAAGAAATAAACTCTGTTACGTTAATTTGTTTCTACATCACACAGCTCCTCCTGATATAGCCAATTTCTTTTTAATAGCTGTGAAATTCATAACACTTTGAATGAACCCAGTTCAGATTATCAAATAGCTTAAGAACAAAAGAGCATCTAATTAAAGAATAATAACTTTAAATATACAAATACCAGATCAATGCATCTTATCCCAATGTGTTACCACACAAATATCTGTATACATAATTTCTAACTAAACTTTTTAATTTTTTTAAAATTTATTTTTTTGAGATGGTGTCTCGCTCTGTTGCCCAGGCTGGAGTGCAGTGGCGCAATCTCAGCTCACTGCAACCTCCGTCTCCCAGGTTCAAGCAGTTCTCCTGCCTCAGCCTCCAAGTAGCTGGGACTACAGGCGCACGCCACCACGCCCGGCCAATCTTTACACTTGTAGTAGAGATGGGGTTTCACCATGTTGGCCAGGCCGGTCTTGAACTCCTGACCTCATGATCCACGTGCCTCAGCCTCCCAAAGTGCTGGGATTACAGGTGTGAGCCACCGCACCTGGCCAAGCCTATAATTAAAAAAAAAAAAGAAAAAAAGGAATATACGCTTATTGAAAAATATAAAGGAGAAATAAGTATTATTTGAAATAAGTCTTGATTCCTTAATATTAAGGCTTATAATTTTTGCATTAGAATTTGATATTAATTTTCTAGTCATTCTAAAGGAAGGTAAATACCAAAGCCATACATGCTCCCTGTTCTCATTGAATACTGCAGTCAAGAGAGAGGAGTATTAAAAAAGACTGTCTCTATGAGAAACTTAACAGCCATAGGGAAATGGGACATTCGCTCTAAATAGTTAAGTAACAATACAAAACGCCCCTGAGTCTAGCTGCTGGGGAGGCCAAATGTGAACTGGCTCTAGAAAGATCTGGGTGGGCTGAGAGACCACGTGGTAATAGCATAAGCGAAGACAAAGTGGACATGAGTCTGACTGCTTTGAAGGTCATACTGACAGAAGAGGTGCCAGGCAGGTAGAGGGAAGAGAGGACACGTGGCTTCTGTAGAAGTCATGAGATGTCGGGGAGATTGGATCAGGAAATGAGATGATAAATTGTAATTTTATAGGCCTGCTGGGTAGAAAGTAGGGACTTTTCCTTTCATGCCCTGAGGACAGCATGGAAACCAGGGACTGAGTAGCGTGGTAAGGAAGGGCCAGGTGCTGGAGGCAAGTGGCCTGGGTTCCAGTCCTGGCTTTGCCACTTTCTAGCCATGGAAAGTGCCGGGAGGGTGCACGGGGTAAGTGTATAGGTAACGTGAGCTGTGATGGTGACTGCTGTTGTGCTACTTGGGAAGGAAGCTGGTGACACAGAGCAACACCTAATGAGGGAATAAATTAGGCCCCATTCACAAAGTAAGTGTGCTACTGTGTTTACACAAATGCTGGATGATAGTCTTTCTAGGGTGTTTCACAAGCACTCCTTTATTGGGCACAAAGTTTAGACTAAGTGCTTTACAAAGATTCTTTAAAAACAAAAAACAAAAACATTTATTGGCTGGGCACAGTGACTCATGCCTGTAATCCCAGCATTTCGGGAGGCTGAGGTGGGAGGATGGCTTGAACCCAGGAGCTCAAGACCAGCTGGGGCAACATAGTGAGAACCTCCCATCTTTAAAAAAAAAAACTAAAACAATAAATTAGCCAGGCATGGTGGTGCATGCTTGTAGTCCTAGCTACTTGGGAGGCTGAGGCAGGAGGATCTCTTGAACCCAGGAGTTTGAGGCTGCAGTGAGCCATGATGGTGCTACTGAATTCCAGCCTGGACAACAGAGTAAGACCCTGTCTCGAATGAATGAATGAACGAATGAATGAAAATTTTTATTGAATAACTACTATGTTCTAGGTGTCTGGCAAGTAGAGTACTGGACATAATAAACAGGGTAGAGACCAGAGGAAGTAAACACTGTTTATCCATTCTGTACGTTGTTACTAAGTTAATGTCAGGTTTCTATTTGGCCCTTGAAAAACCACTCCAAGTAGATAAGAAGTGTCTGTAAGTAAGTTAAATTTTTGTATGATGACGGATGTCTTGATAAAGCGCAGTGGCATTCAGAGGGAGGTTTAGCTGGCCCTGCCCTGGATGTCCTTGCTTTAGTATCTTGCTGCTTTATTGTAACATGCTTTCTTAAAACCTTCTTAAAAGTACTAATTGGATCCCAACTGTGGCTCCTCCAGTCAATGGTAAGTTAGTATTTGTGTAGTGACTTTTTTTTCCTTTTTGACACTGAGCCTACTTCCATTTACAATCAGATGCTGCTTAAAATCTTTTTGTGGGCAAAGTAGGTCAAACCTAAAGTGCACAGAAGGGAACTGCTCAGGTAGAGAGGCAGATTCTGTAGAAGCTCCTGTCCCGTTTTCCCTTCACTTGGTTCTGCCCCTGGATCACTTTTGCTAGAGCTGTACAACCTTCATGCCCAAAGCTTGGAGTCTCTCCAAAAGTATTCTAGAATGAGATTCTGCCACGTGCTAGCATTAAAGCTTGAGTGTTGGGACTTTGGAGTGCCCCTTCTGCCCTTTGGCCTTTTTAAATGGAATCTGGGCGAAGCTGGTAAGCTATGCCTTACTATTCTAAGGTGACCACCACTTGGACTATGGGTTTAAGAGTGCTGCTAACCTGGATTTCCAGTTCAGCTCTGCTGCTTGCTAGGGGGGGTGACTTTAGACAAGAATAATAAAGCTATTTGTCAATTATCGAAGCTTTTTACCATTTGCCAGGCAGCAATGATGCCAAGCACTTTTTATGGGTTATATTTCCTCCTCTTGATAAACTCACAAGGTAGATCGTATTCTTGTCCCTATTTTTGAGATGGTGAAATGCAATGGAGTCAGCCAACCCAGTTCCACCACATACCAGTAGCCCTGGCCAAATCGTGTGCTTCATCTTTAAGCCTCAGACAAGACCTACCCCATCAGGTTGTTGCAAGGAACAAGTGAAGTAACCTGGCACCCAGCTGTTGCCCAGCACATGTTAGGGGCTGGCTTGCCTAAGGCTTCACTGAGAGTATTTTGCAAGTGGACTAAAGTTGAACTGCTTTGGGAAGATATTTGGCTTCTTTGTAAGCTGGAGTAAAGATCGTTTCTAAATCTAGTTCTTTTCCTTTTTGTCTCCAGATTAAACTCTTACTATCTTTCAGTTAGGAGCTCTCATGTTTAGCCAACGTTCTCAGAAAGTGATCAGTTCAAGGGCTGTGGCATGGAGGGGAAATGATGCAAGCTTTATTATGATACAGATGAGTAACCGTATAAAATGGAAAAGAATATTTGTTCTCCCCACATTCCCATCCTCTCTTTCAACCTAATACTTATCTATCTATCTATTTTGAATTATTTGAGGCCGGGTCTCTGTCACCTACGCTAGAGTGCAGTGGTGCAGTCATAGCTCACTGCAGCCTCAGCCTCCTGGACTCAAGCAGATCTTCCCACCTTGACGTCCTGAGTAGCTGGGACTACAGGTGTGCCCTATCATGCCTGGCTAATTTTTTAATTTTTTGTAGAGACCGGGTCTCACAGTGTTGCCCAGGCTTGTCTCAAACTCCTGGTCTCTAGTGATCCTGAGCCTCCCAAAGTGCTGGAATTATAGGCGTAAGCCACCACACCCTGGCCATAATATTTATTTTTTTATTGCCATTTATAACTTGGCTTACACCGTTACTGGCTATTTACTAAAAATCAGAGCAAACTTTGCCTTATTATTATGTATTGCATATATATTTTTGAAAGGTCACTCTGTGATTGTAGTTTCACTAAAAAAAAAAAAAAATAAATAAAAGTTTTGGTGACTTCCAGAAGTTTGGGAATTCTTGGTTTAGGCTAGCCCTGTGCTATGTTTCTATTTGGCTCTGTCCTCAGGCCTTGCCACCATTCTCTTTCGGTGAAAGAACTTGGCTTCACTTTCTGTTCAGGTTCATGAACCTGCCTGTCACTTTGAGGCAGCATTTGGGATTCTGCTTCATTAGCCTTTGAACTCATGAACCCAGTTGAGAGGATTTGCTACTATAGACAATTGTTGGATCTTCAAGATATTTTGAACAGTTCCCAAGTACAACACCAGTGGTTGTCCAAAAGACATAGAGTAGTGATGTGAAATTATGATTATGTTAAAAAAAAAAAAAAAAAAACCCTGTGGTATGGTTGACGTCAGTGCTATGGAGTGAGCCTTTTAGTAGTGCAGTCAAGGACACTGACGCTTTTTTTTTTTTTTGAAATGGAATCTTACTCTATCACCCAGGCTGGAGTGCAATGGTGCCACCTCAGCTCACTGCAATGTCTGCCTCCCAGGTTCAAGCAATTCTCTGGCCTCAGCCACCCAAGTAGCTGGGATTATAGGTGCCCGCCACCATGCCTGACTAATTTTGTATTTTTTAGTAGAGATGGGGTTTCACCATGTTGGCCAGGCCGGTCTTGAACTCCTGACTTCAGGTGATCCACCCGCCTCGGCCTCCCAAAGTGCTGGGATTACAGGTGTGAGTCGCTGTGCCTGGCCTTTTTGTTTTGTTTTGTTTTTTGTTTTGAGACAGAGTCTCACTCTATTGCCCAGGCTGGAGTGCAGTGGCCCAGTCTAGGCTCACTGCAACCTCTGCCTCCCGGGTTCAAGTGACTCTTCTGCCTCAGCCTCCCAAATAGCTGGGATCACAGGCATAAGCCCACCACGCCTAGTTAATTTTGTATTTTTAGTAAAGATGGACTTTCACCATGTTGCCCAGGCTGGTCTTGAACTCTTGACTTCAGATGATCCACCCGCCTCAGCCTCCCAAAGTGCTGGGATTACAGGCGTGAGCCACTTGCCCGGCCTAACATTTCAAAATGCTAAAAACAGGTTCTTCTAGTCTTTTCCTTGTGTCCAGCATCGTTTGTTGCTGACAGTATCAAGCAGCTACCAAGATGGCGCAGTGAAGATGATGCGCAGTGGAGACTCTGTTCCCCTTGCCACTCCCTGGTTCCTGCAGAGTTCTGTTGGGAACTCGTTGGAAGAATAGTTTTCCCCTTAAGTTTGAGGAGCTTGGCTTGGGTGTGGTGCGTCCCTGCACCATGTGTACAGTTTCCAGACTGCTATGATTTTATCTCTCAGCAATGCGCCAGGAGGTTTTAGTGAAAATTTAAAAACCGCCAAATCGCCTATCAAACTGAGTTTGAAAAGAGACGTCTTGGGAAAGGACAAGCTAAGTATTCTAAGTGGTCTACGATCCAAAGCATTTCCTGGGCTGAGTGTTTATCAAAGCTGAGCTTTACTTCCAAACTAAGCTTGAGAAGGATCTGGGAGTGTTTCCCAGCTGACTGGGGGCGGGGAGAAGAGGAGGATGCGAGTCTTAAAGAACAGAGAAAATATCACTCTCTTATCTTTTACACAGTTATCTGCTGAAATCTGTCTACAGATATGGCTTGCAAACTAGGTGTTGTTTTGGAGGAGAGAGAGGATAGGTCTGCTAAGTGTTAATTTAGAAATTATATATAATATTTTAATTTTATTTTGGGAATGGAACACTAGGTAAGATTAGCTTTTAAATGGATCAGATTTACTCTTCAAGGTTAGAAAAATGCATAGAAAATAGCATTATTTCCCTGTTAATTCTCATTAATCTCAACTCACATCAGTTTTTTTTTTTTTTTTTTTTGCTTTGACTCTTATCTCAGAATTCAAGGTCTAAATTGACATATTTGGGAAGAGCAGGGTGTTGGGGAAACAGAACTGGTAAGTAGATGGTTTTCCCCTCCCATCTGACTCAGTGTTAGAGAACGCTGTTTGAGATAGTGTTGATTTCAATATCTTGATGCCCGATTTTATCATTACAGACATCCTGGTATACGGAATAGCTTATTTGCTCCCTTAATAGAAATCTTGTAAAGAAAATCCATCTTATTTTACCGTCTCTTTCCCTAAAAGTTTTTGTATATCACCCCTTTATCAAGAATGAAGATGTTGGGGATGCCAGAAAAAACAACAGCAACAACAAATCTCTTTGAGCTAAATAGTGCCAGCTTCACTTCCCTCAATGATGACACATTTATCTGTATTTTAAAGTTGGTTTTTTTTTTTCCCTTTCCCACTACACTGCTCTGCATGTGGGTTCCCTAGCTGAGAAGCTGCCATTGATGGTGAAAGACTTTCATCTAAATTTAGATTCTCTTCAGAGGTTTCGTAGAATACTTCCTTAAATTAAGCCACAGACTGCAAACGCTGCTGCTGAGTAGGGCTTCCAGGTTTGTTATTTTTTTTTTTTTTTTTTCAGCTCTAGAAATACAGAAGACAGGGCAGGAAGGACTGGCTCTCACTCCTGGCTTCTTTGGGAGATTCTGCCATTGTAGACAGAAGCAGTACAGCTTCTGTCATGAATTTAAAACTCAGGAGAGAGGATTTGGTGGTAATCTGATGTAAGTGGAAAACAATCACGACTCTGAGGGAGTGTGGGTTGCTTTGGTTGGGTTGTGTTGTAGGTTGTAGGTGGTAATAGACAATGATAGGGCATCTTTTTGTCTGATGCCTGTAAGTGTACCTAGAGACTTTTAAGCCATACTTGTTAGTTCATTCTTGCATTACCATAAAGAAATACCTGAGACTGAATAATTTACAAAGAAAAGACGTTTGATTAGCTCATGGTCCTGCAGACTGTACACGAAGCATGGTGGTGTCATCTGCTCAGCTTCTGGGGAGGCCTCAGGAAGTTTCCAATCATGGCAGAAGACAAAGAGAGAGCAGGCATCACATGGTGAGGGAAGGGGTGAGGTGCCAGGCTCCTTAAACAACCAGATCTCATGTGAACTACCAGATCAAGAACTCATTCATTACCTTGGCACCAACCCATTCATGAAGGATCCGCCCCCATGACCCAATATCTCCCAGTAGGCCCCACCTCCAGCACTGGAAGTCACATTTCAATATGAGATTTGGAGAGGACACATGTCCAAACCATATCACCATGAGTTAAACCAATACATCGAATTTTTAGGGACAGTTGGAAGATCTTCAGAGTCAAGATAGAAGAGTTGAAAATGGTGTGTTGGACTAGAACCATGAGTATTTTATACAGTCTGTCTTTCTCCTTGAATTATAGAAATGGTGTTTGAAGGCTCCTTTCAATATAGAGAACTCCCTTACCTGTCAGTGCCCAGAGGCCCCTGACTGGAGAGATCTGAAGTGGGAGGAGGAAGGTGCCCAGGTTTTGCTGTCCCTGGAGAGCCATGGGTCCTGAGGATTGCTTGCTGGGCAGGCTTATCGTTGGGCAAGCTATTGTCACATACACAGCCTTCCAGCTTCTATTATGACGCATTGCACTGTTTACATACTCTTGTGTTTGGGCAATGCCTAATTGTATTTTTTAAAATTACTCCAATATCTGTCACTGTTATATAAACACTTCTAGAATCTCATTCCCAGTGTTTTTCTTTCCTCCCGGCATGGGTCACCAACCTTCCTGGGAGCATATTTTCATTATATAATGGCCCCTTTATTTACGTATTTGCTCTTATTAAAAGGTTAATTTCTTTGGGGGGAGGGAAGGTGATATATACACAGTGTAACATTTAAACTGTACAAGATGGCTTATTTGCAAAGGAAATCTCTTCACTCCTGGCCTTTGCCTTCAAGTTCTCTTCCCCAGAGGCAATCCACTGGTAACAATTCCTTGTATATTTTGGCAAAGATACGCTAGATAAAAATGCTTGTACATATATTCTTTCTCTCACCATCTGCCTTTAAGAGGAAGCATACTATACACTGTTCTTTACTTTGCTTTTTCTCTCAGTATATCCTGGAGATCAGGAATTCAAGACCAGGCTGGGCAACATAGTGAGACCCTGTCTCTACCAAAAAAAAAAAAAAAAAAAAAAGAAAAAGAAAAAAAATTAGTTGGGCATGTTAGCTACTCAGGAGGCTGAGATGGGGCGATCGCTTGAGCCGAGGAGATCGAGGCTACAGTGAGCTGTCATTGCATCGCGTACTGCAGCCTGGGTGACAGTGCAAGACCCTGTCTAAAAATAACAATACAAAAATAAATAAGACCTATCTTAGAGATCCTCCCATATCAGTATAATATAGAGCTGTCTTTTAAAAAAAATTGAGGTAAAATTCATGCAACGTAACATTTACGTTGTATAATTAAGTAGCTCTTAGTACATTCCCAGTGTTGCACAACCATCACCACTATCTAACTCCAGAACATTTTCATCACCCCCAAAAGAAACCCAATACTCATTAAGCAGTCACTTTCTGTTCCCCCAACCCTCGCCTTTGCAGCTACTAATCTGCTTCTGTCCCTGTGAATTTGCCTGCTCTAGATGTTTCATGAGAATGAAATCATATGTATGTGGCCTTTTGTGTCTGGTTTCTTTCACTTGGTGTAATGTTTTCGAGGTTCAATCATGTTGTAACTTGTATCAAGACTTCACTCCTTTTTCTTGCTAAGTAATATTTTGTATGTATAGACCACATTCTTTTAATTGATTGACAGTTGGATTGTTTCTGCTTTTTGGCTATTGGGAATAATGCTGCTGTGAACATTTGTGGGCAAGTTTTTGTGTGAACATATGTTTTTATTCTTGGATATGTATCTAAGAATGGAAATGCTGGGTCATATGGAATTCTGCATTTAAATTTTGAGGGACTGCCAAACCGTTTTTCACAGTCACTGCATCATTTTACCGTCCCATCAGTGGTGTTCAAGGGTTTCAGTTTCTCCACATCCTAGTTTACACTTGTTATTTTCCATCATTGTTTTGTTCTTTTGCTGTTTAGTCATTATTACAGGCATCCTAAAGGGTAGGAAGTAGTATCCTATTGTGGTTTTGATTTGCATTTCCCTAATGACTAATGAGGAAATTTGCATTTCCCTAATGACTAATGAGTATATTCATGTGCTTATTGGCCACTTGTATATGTTCCTTAGAGAAATGTCCACTATTTATCCATTATTTGTATATGTTCCTTAGAGAAATGTCCACTATTTATCCATTATTTGTATATGTTCCTTAGAGAAATGTCCAATAATTTTTGTATTTTTAGTAGAGATGGGTTTCAGCATATTGGCCAGGCTGGTCTTGAACTCCTTACCTCAGGTAGTCCACCCGCCTTGGCCTCCCAAAGTGCCAGGATTACAGGCGTGAGCCACCACGCCTGGCTTATATATTCTTGATATTAGACTCTTATCAGATATATGATTTCCAAATATTTTCTCCCATTTTATGGGTTATCTTCTTACTTTCTTAATAGTGTTCTTTGCTGCACAAAAGTTTTAAATTCTTTATCTTAAATTTTGTTGTGGCCAGGTGCAGTGGCTCATGCCTGTAATCCCAGCACTTTGGGAGGCCGAGGTGGGCGGATCACCTGAGGTCAGGAGTTCAAGACTAGCCTGGCCAACATGGTGAAACCCTGTCTCTACTAAAAACACAAAAAAATTAGCCGAGTGTGGTGGTGCACACCTGTAATCCCAGCTACTCTGGAGGTTAAGACAGGAGAATTGCTTGAACCCAGGAGGCGGAGTTTGCGGTGAGCTGAGATCATGCCATTGTACTCTAGCCTGGGCGACAGAGTGAGACTTTCAAAAAAAAAAAAAGTTGTTTATGCTTTTGGTATCATATTGGAGCAATCATTACCTAATCCAAAGTCATAACTAATTTACCTCTATGTTTAATTCTAAGAGTTTTACTATTTTAGCTCTTACATTTAGATCTTTGTTCTATTCTGAATTAATCTTTATATACAATGTGACATGGGGGGGGTCCAGATTTATCCTTTTGCTAGTGGATATCCAGTTATTCCTGCACCATTTGTTGAAAAGACTGTTGAAAAAGACTTTTCCCCCATTGAATAGTATTGGCACCCTCTTGAAAAAAAAAGTTGACCATAAATATATGGCTTTATTTCTGGACTCTCAATTGTATCCTGTTGATCTAGAATGTCTTTCCTTATGCCAGTACCACACTGTTTTGATTACTATTGTTTTGTAGTAAGTTTTAAAATAGGAAGTATGAGTGCCCCAGCTTTGTTCTTTTTCCAGATTGTTTTTGCTGTTTGGGCTCCCTTGTAGTTTCATGTGAATTTTAGGATGAGCATGTCTATTTCCATAAAATAGGCACTTGGGGCTTTAATAGAAATGGCTTTGAATCTGTAGATCAATTTTGGGAATATTGCCATCTAATATTATGTCTTCATATTATTAAGTCTGTTAACACAGGATGTCTTTCTGTTTAAGTCTTCAGTTTCTTTCAGTAAAGTAATTTTCAGTGTATGAGTCTTGTATTTCTTTGGTTAAGTTTATTTCTAAGTATTTTATTCTTTTTGATGGTAATGTAAATGGAATTCTCTTCTGAATTTCATTTTTGGATTGTCATTGCTGATATATTGAAATACAGTTGATTTTAGTATGTTGATCTTGTATTTTGCAGTTCTGCAGAGCTTATTCATTAGCACTAACAGCTTTTGTGTGGATTCTTTAGGGTTTTCTATATATAAGATTATGTCATTTTTCAATAGAGATAGTTTTACTTCTTCCATTCCAATCTGGATACCTTATTTGGCAAGTGCAGTCTAGTCTTGTTCCTGTTATTACTGGGGAAGCCATTTGGTCTTTCACCAGTAAATATGATGTTAAGCTGTGGGTTTTTCATAGATGCCCCTTATCTAGTTGAGGGAGTTTCTATTCCAAGGATGTTGAATATTTTTATCATGAATGTTGTAATTTGTCAAAAAAAAATTCTGCATCAATTCGCATGATCTTGTGGTTTTCCCCCTTTATCCTATTAACATGGCATATTACATTGATTGATTTTTGTATGTTGAACCCTTATATTCCTGGGATAAATCCCTTGATCATGATGTATAATCCTTTTAATATGCTGCTATATTAAATTTGTGCATATTTCATTGAGGATTATTTGCATCTGTACTCATAAAGGATGTTGGTCTTGTAACGTGTTTGTCTGACTTTGGTATCTCGGTGATACTGGCCTCACAGAATGAGTTAGGAAATGGTTCCTCTTTTATTTTTGGAAGAATTTATGAAGGGTTTTTGTTAATTTAAAAAAAAAATGTTTGGTAAAGCTCACCAGTGAAGCCATCTGGTCTTAAGAGTTTTTCTTGGAAGTTCTTTTGGTTATTGAATTAATCTGTTTGTTATAGGTCTATTCATTTTGCTATTTCTTCTTGAGTCTTTAAAAATTTTTTAATTTTTATGTTGAGTCAGTTTTTGTAGTATGCATATTTCTAAGAATTTGTCCATTTCATCTAGGTTACCTAATTTGTTGGCATACAATTATTCATAGCATTTTTTTAAGTTGAGTAGTAATGTCCCTAGTTTCTCTTCCTCTCTCTTTCTTGCAAGACACAGTCTCTCTCTCTCACCCAGGCTGGAGTACAGTGGTATGATCTCGGCTCACTGCAGCTTCAACCACCCAGTCTCAAGTGATCCCCCCACCTCAGCCTCCCAAGTGGCTGGGATTACAGGTGTGTGCCACCACACCCAACTAATTTTTGTCTTTTTTGTAGAGACAGAGTTTCACCATGTTGTCAGGCTGGTCTCAAAACTCCTGAGCTCAGGTGATCCACCCGCTTCAGCCTCGCAAAGTGCTGGGATTACAGACATGAACCACTGTGCTGGCCCATGTCCCCACTCTCATTTTTTTATACTATTGATTGAAATCTTCTCTCCTTTTTCCTTGGTCAGTCTATCTAAAGATTTGTCAATTTTATTGATATTTTCAAAGAACCAACTTCCGATTTTCTTAATTCTCTGTATTGCTGTTTTATTCTCTATTTCACTTATCTGTGCTGTAATCTTTAATATTTCCTTTCTTCTGCTTGCTTTGGGTTTAATTTGCTGTTCTTTTTCTAATTCCTCAAGATGGAAGTTTAAGTTATTGATTTCAGGTCTTCCTATTTCAATATAGACATTTATAGCTATAAATTTTGTTCTCTTCACTGTTCTTGTTATATAACACACATTCTGATATGTTGTATTTTCGTTCTCATTCTTCTCAAAGTATTTTCTAATTTCTCTTGTCATTTTTTCTTGACCTATTTATTAACAGTGTATAATTTCACATTTATGTGAATTCCAGATTTTCCTTTTGTTACTGATTTCTAATTTCATTCCAGTGTGGATGCAGAAGATACTGTGTATGACTTTATTCTTTTAAAATTTGTTTAGACTTGTTTTGTGGCCTAATATATATCCTAAAGAATGTTCCACATGTGCTTGAGAAGAATACATTTTCTGCTACTGTTGGGTAAACCGTCCTGTATGTGTCTGTTAGGTATAGTTGCTTTATAGTATTTTTTAAGTCTTCTCTTGTTGATCTTCTGTCTAGTTGTTCTGTTGTTATTGAAAATGGAGTATTGGCCGGGCGCGGTGGCTCAAGCCTGTAATCCCAGCACTTTCGGAGGCCGAGACGGGCGGATCACGAGGTCAGGAGATCGAGACCATCCTGGCTAACACGGTGAAACCCCGTCTCTACTAAAAATACAAAAACTAGCCGGGCGAGGTGGCGGGCGCCTGTAGTCCCAGCTGCTCTGGAGGCTGAGGCAGGAGAATGGCGTAAACCCGGGAGGCGGAGCTTGCAGTGAGCAGCTGAGATCCGGCCACTGCACTCCAGTCAGGGTGACAGAGCGAGACTCTGCCTCAAAAAAAAAAAAAAAAAAAAAAAAGAAAATGGAGTATTGCTGTCTTCAACAATTATCGTAGAGCTATTTCTCCCTCAATTTTGTTAGTTTTTTTCCTCATATATTTGGGGCTGTATTGTTAGGTTCATATATGCTTATAATTGTTACATCTTCTTGATGGTTTGACTCTTTTATCATTATATAAGGTTTTTCTTTGTCCCTTATAACAATTTTTGTCTTAAAGTTTATTTTATCTGATATTAATATAGCCACTGCAGTTGGTTACTGTTTGCATGGGTTATCCTTTTCTATCCTTCTACTTTCTTTTTTTTTTTTTTTTTTGGAGATGGAGTCTTGCTCTGTCGCCCAGGCTGAAGTGCAGTGGCACAGTCTTGGCTCACTGCAAGCTCTGCCTTCTGGGTTCACGCCATTCTCCTGCCTCAGCCTCCCAAGTAGCTGGGGCTACAGGTGCCTGCC
The DNA here is from genome assembly GCF_002776525.5 of Piliocolobus tephrosceles. Classification (NCBI taxonomy): domain Eukaryota; kingdom Metazoa; phylum Chordata; class Mammalia; order Primates; family Cercopithecidae; genus Piliocolobus; species Piliocolobus tephrosceles. The sequence goes on along the minus strand of NC_045441.1, from coordinate 7,922,462 downwards.
ACCACGCCTGGTTAATTTCTATTTTTAGTAGAGATGGGGTTTCACCGTGTTAGTCAGGATGGTCTCGATCTCCTGACTTCGTGATCCGCTGGCCTCGGCCTCCCAAAGTGCTGGGATTACAGGCCGCGCCCAACCTATCCTTCTACTTTCAACCTGTTTGTGTAATTGGATCTAAAAAGAATCTTTTATGTTAAGTAAGTATTTTCTAGTGTATTGTGTTAATTCCCTTTAGTACAAATTTAAATAGTATTTTCTTAGTGGTTGCTCTGTGGTTTATAGTTAACATCTGAATTTATAACAATCTAGTTTAACTTAATACCAACTTAGTTTCAATGGTATATAAAAGCTTTGCTCTTATATAGTTCTGTCCACCATTTTATCTTGTTATTGTCACAGATTATATCTTTATACATTATGTGCTCATCCGTGTGTATTTATAATAATTTTTATGCAGCCATTTGTTAAATCATATTTTAAAAAGAAGAGTTACAAGCCAAAAATAACATTACTATTGATCTTTTAAATTTACCTATATATTTTCCTTTATTAGTGTTCTTTATTTCTTTATATGGATCAGGTTACTGTCTAATGTTCTTTTTTTTAGACAGAGTCTCACTCTGTCCTCACTCTGTCGCCCAGGCTGGAGTGCAGTGGTGCCATGTCGGCTCACTGTAAGCCCCGCCTCCTGGGTTCATGCCATTCTCCTGCCTCAGCTTCCAAGTAGCTGGGATTGCAAGGCGTCTGCCACCAGGCCCAGCTACTTTTTTGTATTTTTAGTAGCGACAGAGTTTCACCGTGTTAGCCAGGATGGTCTCGATTTCCTGACCTCGTGATCTGCCCGCCTCGGCCTCCCAAAGTGCTGAGATAACAGGTGTGAGCGGCCCTCTAATGTTCTTTTGTTTCAACTTGAAAGACTGCCCTTAGCATTTCTTGTGGAGCAGGTTTACTATCTACAACTTTCTTGGTTTTTAGTTTTGTAATGTCTTCATTTCTCCTTTGTATTTGAAGGATAGTTCTCGCACATACAGAATTTTTGGTTAACAATGTTTTTCTTTTAGTAATTTGAATATATAATTCCATTGCCTTTGGCTCTATGGTTTCTGATGCGATGTCAGATATGACTTTTATTGAGGATCCCTTCTACATGTTTAGTTATTTCTCTCTTGCTGTTTTCAGGATTTTCTCTTTGTCTTTGTCATATAACAATTTGATTATAATGTGTTCCTTTGTGGATCCCTTTGAGTTTATCCTACTTAAAAGTTTGTTTAGCTTCTTGAATGTGTAGATTCATGTTTTTCATCAAGTTTGGGACACTTGCAGTCATTATTTTTAAAAATAATTTTCCTGCTCGTTTCTCTTTTCTCATTCTGGGATTCCCATTATGCTTATGTTATGCTAGATGGTATTCCACAGACTTCTTAGACTCTCTTTATTAAAGAAAATTTTTTTTTTCTGTTCATCAAGCCAGAAAACCTCAAGTTACCTATTCTCAGGTTTATCTATTCTCATGACCTAATTTTCTACCTGTTCAAATCTGCTGTTGAGCCTCTCCTGTGAATTTTTAATTTACATTATTGTACCTTTCAAATCCAGAATTTTTATTTAATTGCTTTTTTATAATTTTTGTCACTTTGTTGATATTCTGTATTTGTTGAGACACTGTTCTCATGGTTTCCCTTAGTTCTTTAAACATGGCTTTTGTTTTTGTTTTTAGCTCTTCAAGCATATTTAGGACCATTGATTTAAAGTCTTTTGTCTAGTAAGTCCAATGACTAGGCTTCCTCAGGGGCAATTTCTGTTAATTTCTTTTTTTCTTTGTACAGGCTGTAGTTTTTTGTTTATGTCTTGTAATTTTTTTGTTCCAAACTGGATTTTTTGTATGTTATAATGTGGTAACTTAGGAAATGAGATTCTCCCCCTCCCTGTGGATTGTTGCTGCTTGTCCTAGCTATGCTTTGTTCATTTAGGACTTTTCTGAACTAATTTTGTGAAGGCTGTATCCTTTGTCATGTGTGACCACCGAGGCTGCTTTTCCAGTAGCTTAGTGGTCAGGTAATGAATCACTAGAGATTTATTTACACATCTGGAATGACAACAACAATAGAAACCTCCCAGTGTTTGCGGATGGGCTGTGTGTATGCTGTGAGGCACTCCTTCAAGGTGCAGCTAGGCAGTTTACAACTCTGCCTTAGTTTTTACTTCCTGTTTGCAAAGATCCTGAAAGTCAGCCAGAGGTAGGAGATTAGGGCCCTCTTAGGTCTTTTCTGAGCACGCACCCAGTTGTGGCGTGCATGTGACTTTCTTGATTCACAAATATGTAGGAGCTCTTCAAATGAAGCCCATGTTCCCTGAAGTATCTCATTCCTTAGCTTTTCCTCCCAAGTGTTTACATCAGTCCATTGTTTGTCCCTTGCCCCAGGTAATAGCAATGAGTACATGAAATGTTTTCAACAAATGCATGCCCCTGCACCCCACTTCTCCTGCCCCGTAGACCTCCACCATTCCCACACCTCTACCCTTGATATCTACCTTAGCCCTGGGAGAGTTCTGAGTTAGGCAAAAGACAGGCATACCCTTTGAGCCAGTTCTTCAGGGAGCCACTAGACAAGTTAAATCAGTCAACCACAATTCTCTGAGAATAAGATACGTTCTGCGCCCTGTGGTACTGGGTACCTGTACTGGGAATGTCAACTGTTGCCTTCAAGGCTGCTGCTGAACTGGGGAGTGGATGGGACCAGGTTAAATTATAATTCCATGACTCTCTGTTAGCTGTTTATTTTTTGTTGGGTGTTCCCTTGCTTGTAGTAAGCTTTTGATTATTTCCCAGTGCTCTGAAACAGTTGATTCTGACAGTTTTTGCCAGTTATTCATTGTTTTTAATAGAGTGACGGACTTGGTATTCTCCACTGTTTTAGTCCATTGTCTGGTACTGTCACAGAATACCACAGACTGGGTAATATATAAAAAAAAGAAATTTATTTAAAATTAATTTAAATTTAAATTTGCTAAATAGCTCTTCATAGAGATTATTTTAATTTATATGCCTACCAGCAATGTCTGAGAGTGGCTGTTTCTCTATACCATCATCAATACTACTAAGTATCAAATTTCTTGATCTTCACAAATTGATAGATAAATGCCATCTCTTTTTGGTTTACTTGGCTTTTCTCTTACGATTTTGGATAAACATCTTTTTAGGTGTCATTCGTATTTGTTTTTCCACTGAAATGCCTTTTTGTATCATTGACCTTTGTTCCATTATTCTTGGCCTTAAAATTTATTCTTAGTTATTACCATTACTTCTTGACTAGGTAATACATTGAACTGGTTCAAAAATCAAAGTGTTATACAAAGGAGTACTCATTAAGTCTTGCACCTGCAGTTGGTAGCTATTTTATTATTTCTTGCTGGTCCTTCCATGGTTCTCAACATGCAAATACAAGCAAACGCTAAAATATTTGTTAACTCCATTTTCACACAAAAGGCGGCACCCTATGTATACCACTCGCGTATTGTTTTTGTCACGTACTGTTTTCCTGGGGAACTCTCTCATCCTTTTTCATGGTTGTGTATTTATCAGAATTTACTCAATCTGTCCCGTGTTGCTGGATCACTTGGGCTTTTTCCAGGCCTTTGTTCCTCAGTGATGTGCTAAGTAGCCCCATGCATGTCATTTCTGTACATGTGCCAGTTTGTCTATGGACGACATTCCCAGAGTAAGATTGCTGAGTTGAACGGCACATGCATTTAAAAAGATATGATAGATATGGCTGGACTTCCCTACATAGGTATTGTAACATTTTGCATTTGTCCCAGTCTGTTTCTACATCATCTTTTCAATAGATTGTCAAACTTGGATTTTTGCCCGTCTGATAGGTGAGAGATGGCATCTTATTTTAGGTTTAATCTGCATCTCTTTTGAGTGAGGTTCAGGTCCTTTCCTATATTCACGGGCTGTATATGTTTATTTCCTGTGGACTAGCTCTTGATATCTAGTTCCCTGATTCTTCCCCAAGAAAAATTGCATAAATATTTTCACAGGATTGCATTAAATTTATAGATTAATTTGGAAAGACCTAACTTTATGTTGCATCTTTTTATCCAAGAACTTGTTATGTTTTTCCATTTGTTCAACCCTTCATATATAAAACTTGGTTTTATTTCTAAAGTTTATTTCTAGTCATTTTTTTTCACTATTGCTTTCAATGAGATCTTGTTCACATCTGTGAACTAAGATTGTCTGTAGATACAAAGGCTGTTGTTTTCAGTATTCTAATTGTGTTCCCAGTTATCTTACTGTATTATTCTTTATAATAGTTTTTCAGTAGATTTTCCTGATAAATAATTATATCAATGCATGATGCTTTAGGACTTCATTTTTTTTATTTGTAGCTCTTTTTCTTATTCTGTTGAGTCATTACAGCATCCCAACACTCTTCGACAGTACAAAAGAGTCTGTGTACTATGTACTGTGTGTTGGTGGTTCGAGGGATGTCCTTGTTTGCTCTTGGCTTTGATGGAAGTGTGTCTTAATGTTTCTCCATGAAGCGTGATATTAACTTTTGAATTGAAATATGTATATTTTATCATGTGGAGAAAACATTTATATCTTTTTCTTGTATTAAGTTTAAGAAAATCATATGTGGATGTCGAATTTTATCAAATGCTTTTTCGGTATCTTTGGTGCCTCACTCAGAGTCCAGTCAGAAAAACAAACTACTCCAGGCATTTCAGACGGAAGAGATTGAATACGGGGATTGGGTTACATACGTGTTCAAAGGCTGACAAAACACAAAGGAAATGGGGTACTAGGATAGTGCAGACATTGTCACTTCCAGGGCTGGGGAAAGATAAGAGATGGTGTTACCACAGCTTTGGAGCTTGGTGCAGGGCTCCTGTGGGGCTGGTCTCCAGGCCTTCGAGAGAGGCACTGCAGAACTGCTGTACAGACTTTTGAGGGTGTGGGTGCAGCTCAGTGAGTGAGTGAACCCCTAGGGAGGGTCTGTGACCTGGTGGGTGCCAAGTCAACTGACAGGGGTCCCATCTGGTCAGTGTTTGGAGAGCCAGCCGATGAGGGAATGAACACAGTATAGCCTGAGGATGACCTAGGGCTAAGCCCTGTGGCTTGCGTGTGTCTTTGAGGGGGTGTGGCGAGGCTGGCACTAAGGGTGACAACGGAAGGTGGGGGCTGGAACCACCATCTGCTGCTGCTCGTGGCATACTGACAGGAAACTAGGAAGGAAGTCCCTTTTTCTCTCCTGTCATCTTCCATCCTCTCTCTAGCACTTCCTGTTGGCAGAAGTTAACAGGGAGTCAGCCAACAAGGGGTCTGGAAAGCCTAGCTGAGCTGGTGGATGGAACTCTAGCCCCATCGTTGTAGAGAGAGTATAGCAGAGTAGGCTGGGAGAGGAAAGAACATGGGCAAATAACTGCACATCAGGAATCATGCTATTTCCTGAACATGTCACTTCTAGGTGTACAGAATGACTTTCAACACAATGCATTAGCTTATGATTATATTAGGAAAACTCAACCTCTTCCAAATTTCAGGTCACACCACACATTTGTTACTCTTGTCAATACTGAATTCCATTCTGTTGTGCTCAGAAGGTTAGTAAGAGCCTTCTTACTAAACTTCTTCCTTGATTTAAAGTGTGCATATTACTTTAGGCTTGCAGCTGTGTCTTTAGTGACTGAATTGAAGTAATGGTCCTGGAAAGTGCTGTGCAACTAAGGGACAATGCTGCTGTGTCCTTTTCTTTTTTGCTTGTTTTCCTTTTTTTTTTTTTTTTGAGACAGAGTCTGTCGCCCAGGCTGGAGTGCAGTGGCGCGATCTCGGCTCACTGCAACTTCCACCTCCCAGGTTCAAGTGATTCTCCTGCCTCAGCCTCCTGAGTAGCTGGGATTACAGGCATGCACCACCACATCCCGCTGATTTTTTTGTGTTTTTAGTAGAGACGGGGTTTCACTATGTTGGCAGGCTGGTTTCAAACTCCTGACCTCAGGTGGTCGGCCCGCCTCAGCCTCCCAAAGTGCTGGGATAACAGGCATGAGCCACACACCCAGCCATTGTTGTGTCCTTTTCAAATCTTGGATGAGCAAGATTGCTGTCAGTCTCTGCATCAGCTAACTGGAAGAACAGTGTATTTCAAATCTTAACCATATCTAACCTTCCTTTTTCTCCTAGCTCTTACTATGCTTTCATCATCAAATAGTATGCCTAATAGGAGGTGAATTATTAGAGTGTTTTGGCATCTGTAGAACAGGAGAAACATCCCTCAAAGCTCAAAAACAGTTTTATCTGGTGGGTGTATTCTAGGGTGACCATATTTTTTGCTTCTGCATGGAATAATTTTACCTTAAACCTGTTGTCCAGGCCAGGTGTGGTGGCACACACCTGTAATCCCAGCACTTTGGGAGGCTAAGGCAGGTGGATCACCTGAGATTAGGAGTTCGAGACCAGCCTGGCTAACGTGGTGAAACCCCCATCTCTACTAAAAATACACAAATTAGCCGGGCGTGGTGGCGTGAGCTTGTAATCCAAACTACTCAGGAGGCTGAGGCAGTAGACTCAGTTGAACCTGGGAGGTGGAGGTTGCAGTGAGGCGAGATTGTGCCGTTGCACTCCAGCCATGGCAGTAAAAGTGAAATTCCATCTCAAAAACAAACAAAAAACCCAAAACACCAAAAAACAAAAACAAAAACAAAAACAAAAACAAAAACAACAACAAAAAAACAAAAAACTTTTTTCTGTGCATAATTAATAATAGCACCCTTTCTTTTAAAAAATGCCCTGGTTTGGGTGGATGCAGTGGCTCATGCCTGTTATCCCAGTACTTTGGGAGGCTGAAGCAGGAGGATCACTTGAGGCCAGGAGTTTGAGACCAGCCTGGCCAACACGGTGAAACCCCGTCACTACCAAAAATACAAAAATTAGCCGGGCATAGTGGCTCACGCCTGTAATCCCAGCTACTCAAGAGGCTGAGGCATGAGAATTACATTTTTTTGTTTTGTTTTGGTTTTTGGGATGGAGTCTTAGTCTGTCACCCAGGCTGGAGTGCAATAGCATGATCTCAGCTCACTGCAACTCCGCCTCCCGGGTTCAAGCATTTCTCCTGCCTCAGCCTCCCGAGTAGCTGAGATTACAGGCATATACCACCACCCTTGGCTAAGTTTTTTGTATTTTTAGTAGAGACCGGGTTTCACCATATTTGCCAGGCTGGTCTCGAACCCCTGACCTCAGGTGATTTGCCCGCCTCTGCCTCCCAAAGTGCTGGGATTACAAGCGTGAGCCACCGTGCCTTGCTGAGAATCGCTCGAACCCAAGTGGCGGAGGTTGCAGTGAGCTGAGATTGTGCCACTGCACTCCAGCCTGAGTGACAGAGCAAGACTCTGTCTCAAAAAAAAAAAAAAAAAAAAAAAAACATTGCAAGTCTTGAGTGCAAGGGCGTAACAGGGAATGCCTGGTATGGACCAGTTGTTAAGGCTCCACACAGCAACAATGGCCAAGTGTTCTTTAGGTTGTGTGTGAGTAGGTTGTGAATTTCATTACAGTGTGATGAGGTTTGTTCTGTTTGTGGTTTTTGCATAATTTCAAGGGATTTTCTTAAACTTTGTGAGTGAGTTCAGAGACGTCTGTTATGAATGAGATTTTAAGAAGAATGACTTTTGAAAGGGTTCTCATATAGGCAAATTAGGTCAGCAACTTCACTTTCCATGCTTTTCACACTTTTGGGATATTTGTCGCCTAGCCAATATGCTGGCTGTTTAGGTGAGCAATAAGATGTCTCAATATGCTGGTGTTGTTACTGATACTCAAAAGATCGATCAAGTGCGAGGTTTCGTTAAGGGCAACTTCTTTTCTCCGGGAATGCCACTTAATACCACTCCGGGACTGGCTCCGAGAAGGCTGGGAGGAGCTTAATATTTCTTGCTTCCCGTAACTGTATACTGTTTGGTGCAGGGTAACCCTGCAAACAGGATGGAAAGATCATTTGCAGTGAGAATGGCTGTAGGTTGCCCCTCAACTTTCTCTGTGTTCAAGAACATTTGTTTCCCATTTGTCAGTTGTGTTAGGTCCGAGGCATTTCCAAGAGCTCATCGTGAGTCTGGATCTTAAGGAATCAATGAAACCCAATCAGAAATATCTTAATGTCAGTGTATTTTTTGTTTGTTTGTTTTTGGTGACAATTAAACAAATTTTATTGTCTTTGAAAATTTGTGTGGGTACATAGTAGGTGTATATATTTATGAGGTGCATGAAATGTTTTGATACAGGCATGCAATGTGAAATAAGCGCGTTGTGGAGAATGGCGTATCCATCCCCTGAAGCGTCTATCCTTTGAGTTACAAATAATCCAATTACATTCTTTAAGTTATTTTGAAATATATGAAGTTTTCCAAAAAAAGAATGCTTTCTGAAAGAGGCTCCCCATGGTGAGGGTACTTTGTAGTGGCAGAAGAATTAATGAGGGTAGATTTCGATTTGACACCCTTGCTACAGAGGTGATGGGAACTCTGTCTGCTTTGCAGGTGCTGAGGGCAGTGAGTCATCTTTGTTCAATCTTGTCCCTTCTGGTGACACATGAATGTACCATTACCAAAAATTTACCACAGAATCTATGATGTGTTATTTCCATTTGGTTAATAATTATAACTACTTTTGGATTTCTTCCTACCATCTTTCCACACTTACTTGGGGAAAATGCAAAAGGAATATTTCATCTTCACTGCAGTAGTGCCTGTGATTAATGCAGTCATAAGCTGGTAACGAAAAAAGCAAAGAGCTACTTAGCGTTGATTCAATCCTTAAATCACTTGGGAAAAAACAACTGAAGGGGAAAAAAGAGGTTGTAGAAAGCACTGGAATTCTCTTTTCTGTTTTTTGAAGAGACAGGGTCTCACTATATTGCCCAGGCTGGATTTGAACTCCTAGGCTCAAGCGATCCTGCCTCTGCCTCCTGAGTGGTTGGGAGTGCAGGCATAGACCACTGCTCCCGGCAACAATGGAATTGTTAAAGACAGAGGCCGGCCACCTGTCTGACTTGCTTGTAGTTAGCACCCACACTGCTTATGAAAGCACTAGCGAGTTTCAGGCCTTTTCCTTGTGGTTCATGTGACCTTGTGTTCCCAGTATTTACCAAATATTTTAAATAGTTTCCCAAAAAATTTCCTCCTTCATTTCGCACAGTGTGCACATTCAGACCATAAAAGGACCTATTGGAATAAATGCCGAAATTTCACAAACCACAGTGTATCTTAATGATAGGTTTTTAGATATAGGTTTACGGGGGGCTTATAGTAGTTTCATGATAGGGGGAATTTTTCTCAATCTTTGATATTTTCCAGTTTGCCTCCTTGGGATTGCATTTTGCTAGAGAAGTCTTTAACACCCCAATTTTCTTAACTTCAGTAGTTAATCGAACAACTACTTTTGGCAATAACCTTTTTCCGTACCATAGAGGATATCAAATAAAAAAGGAGAATCGACCAGATGTAGTCCCTGCTTTGTAGAATTTTACATTGGGAGGGGAAGGGTGGAAAGGTGAAGAGAATCACAGGAGTATGGAGAGAGGCAGATTGATTCCAGCTGGAGGGATTTGAGGAAGGTTTGTGTAGGACATGGCATTTGAACTTGGCCCGGCATGATTGTCTGGAAATAGGCAAAGGGATGAGGGGTTGGGAGGGCATTTTAAATAATGCAGATAGATTGAGCAAAGGCTTGGAAGTAGAATAGCACTTGGCAAAATTTGTTGGGAGAAGGGGAATGACATCCCGCTGTGGACTGGAATTGTAGGCTTAGTGGGACAGGCGACGTAGAGGGTCTTCATCCAACTGTGTGGTAAATATCCTCTGGCCATTTAGGCCCCATCTGTGACACACACAGCCAAAATTTAATATATGATTAGAATGCAAAAATGTGTCATTATGAGACAAAAACCAACAGTATATATGGTGGTGAAGAACACAGATTTGAAGGTAGATTGCCTGGGTTCAAGTCTTTAATAGCTGTGTTATCTTGGGCAAGCTACTCGGTCTCTCTGATGCCTCAGTTTTCTCACCTATAACACAGGATAAGACTAGTCCCTATGACAGATTAATTGCAAGAATTAGATTAGATGATTAACACGAAAAGGGTTTAACAACAGCACCTGGCATATAGTAAGGGGTAGTGTGTAATTGTTAGTAATCAGTAGTAGTGGTTGTTGTTTTAGTATTTGTATTTGGGCATAATGTGTAATTTATCTTTTTTTCCTCTGAGAAAGATTAGATTAGCCTTTCTGTAGCTTATGTATTCTATATAATTTTGCATTAGTGAAAGTATAGCATCTCAAGCTCATAAGTGCATGAAGACTCCTATGGTGGAATTTTCGTTGTGATAAAAATGTCTTTCTTTCAGAGATAATTTGTGCTTTGCATTATCGCTGTCTAGTGTCACTGGCTACTTCTTGGGATGTGGCAGATTAGGGTTTGTTGGTTGTGTAGCTTATTCATGTGTGTGTGCATATGTACACCTGTGTGTATATCACTGGTTCTCATTGAGTCCATTTTTAAATTAATGGGATATATTTAGAAGAGAGTGATATCTTTTCTATCAGGAGGGTGTTTTGGTTACAGGCAACAGAAACTGACTTTGGCTAATTTAGGCTTAAGAAAATTAATTGGAAGGCTGCTAGGAGCGCCTAGAAGGGCCAGCGGCTGGGCACCAAGCTTTGGAAAAAGCAAGAAGCAAGGTAGCTTGGGTGACCAGGAAACACAACATCCTGGTCATAGGCAAACAGCCTGGTCTGCGTGAAGCCCCTATTGCTGTCATTGTCACTACAATGTGGGATCTCCAGCTTCCAATCATTCCAGCTCTCCTCATGTAACTGCTTGTTGTATAATAGCAAAAAATTGGAAGCAGTTTAAATGCCTAGCAATAGGGATCTTAATACATTATGGAACAGCCATGTAGCGGAATAATTGCAGTCCTTAAACATTTTATGTAAGAATATCTAATGACATGGAAACTGTTCACACATTCTATTAAGTGAAAGTGGCAGGTAACAAAACTGTATGGGCAGGATAATTATATTAAAAATCTGATGAAGTAGGTATTATTACTATTCCTATTTTACAGATGATGCATAGAGATTTTGACTCTTTTGCCCAAGATCACGTGGGCTAGTAAGTGGAAGAGGGGGTTTTAAACCTCTGAGTGAGGCTCCAGAACCAAGCACTTAGTCATTTCACTGTCCTTTCCCTGATAAAGACAGAAAAGCTCTAGAGGAAAAAGTAGTAGTAGAAGTTATAGCTGGGTAATGAGATCATGGATACTTTTATTATTACTTATTTATTTTGATTCCTATGAGCATATGTTACCTCTATAGTGACCAAAATGATTCTTAAGTTATTGTAAAAATATAACATTTTAGAATATTTTTCTTCCAGTTGAAAAGTTATGTGTCCAGGCGGGGCATGATGGCTTCTGCCCATAATCTCAGCACTTTGGGAGGCCGAGGCAGGCGGATCACTTGAGGTCAGGAGTTCCAGACTAGCCTGGCCAACATTGTGAAACCCCATCTCTACTAAAAATACAAAAATTACCCAGGCATGGTGACGCACGCCTGTAATCCCTTGGGAGGCTGAGGCACGAGAATTGCTTGAACCCGGGAGGCAGAGGCTGAAGTGAGCCGAGATCACACCACTGCATTCTAGCCTGGGTGACAGAGCGAGACCTCATCTCAAAAAAAAAGAAAAAAGTTATGGTCCAGAGCTATCCATCACATATTTCTTTTCACATATGACAAGAAAATTTCAGTAATTGTCTCCATCAATATATGAATTTTCTCTTTGAAATTTTTTGTCCTGCTGTGTGTGTTTATTGTAGACAGGACAAGCAATTTCCATCACTGAAACCAGAAAACATCTTTGGAATTTTAAACTCAGTGTTGCTGTATTTTGGGGATTACATAAAAGCATTGATAAAATAGGTTGTGCTTTAAATGGAAGATTTAAATCTGTGAAGCTTTTTAAGATTGTGTTTGTCACGTCTTGGCACACATTTCTTGTTTGTAGAGTCTGGTTATGAAAAGACTCTGGTTTCCATATGTATATTTAAAATACTCTGAGTCATGGATTCAAGTGAGTAATTGACATAATATGTCCATCAGATTCCTGCTTTGTCATACCGTCACATAAGCGGAGTACATTTATTTTAGTAATTGTAATAGCAAACACATTTAATTAGCAAAATGGTATTCATTTTAAATACCTTTCCCCAGTCTCTTTTGTAACTTTCCAGAAATTGCTTTATTGGAATGAAAATGTGGACCGGGCGTGGTGGCTCACGCCTGTAATCCCAGCACTTTGGGAGGCTGAGGCCGGCAGATCACGAGGTCAGGAGATCGAGACCATCCTGGCTAACAGTGAAACCCCGTCTCTACTAAAAAAAAAAAGAAAAATACAAAAAATTAGCCGGACGTGGTGTTGGGCACCTGTGGTCCCAGCTACTCCGGAGTCTTAGGCAGGAGAATGGCGTGAACCCAGGAGGCGGAGCTTGCAGTGAGCCCAGATCGGGACACTGCACTCCAGCCTGGGCGGCAGAGCGAGACTCCGTCTCAAAAAAAAATAGGAAATGTGTGTTTGATTTCACAGGAGGCTTAGGAAAAGGGCCACATGTATATGAACACAGGCGTATGTATATGGTGCTGGGAGTGGTGTGTACATAGGTGTTTAGAGATTAGAAGCTCCATGTCTCTCCATTTCTTCCCCCTTTTTGCTAAGTCTCAGCTCAGAATCTGAAACCATATTGATTGTAAGATGTACAATTACATGTGCCACCAAAAAAGAAAAAAAAGTGATTGTAGCCAGGTGTGGTGGCTCATACCTGTAATCCCAGTACTTTGGGAGGCTGAGGTGGGTGGATCACTTGACTCAGGAGTTTGATACCAGCCTGGACAACATAGTGAGACCCTATTTCCCCTAAAGATACAAAAATAAGCCAGGCATGATGGCATGCACCTGTGGTCTCAGTTACTTGGGAGGCTGAGGTGGGAGGATCGCTTGAATCCAGGAGATGCACTGCTGTACTCCAGCCTGGGCGACAGAGTGAGACCTTGTCTCAAAAACAAAAAACCAAAAAAAACAAAAAAATGCAGTTGTAAGATTTACAATTACATGCACCACCAAAAGAGAAAAAATGCTATGAATTGATGCTTTCTAATGATCTAGAACCTTTATTTATAACATTGAAAGAGCCACTTATTTAAGGATAGATTTTTTACGTGTGTTATTCTTGTATATACATAATTTAAAAGTATAAGAAAAATAGATTAAAGAATTCTTAACATTTCTTCACAGTCAGTGTCCATCTCTTCTGAATCATCCGTTTGACACAGAATCAACAATATTTGTGTATTTTCACATAATGAGTAATCAAAGTGTTGACAAGGCAGCTTTTCTGGAAGAGGGCTCTGTAAGTTTTTTTGAACAGCTATATTAAGATAGAATTCACATACCGTGCAATTTGTCCCTCTAAAGTGTAGATATCAATGGTTTTGGGTATATTCAATTCTTCATTTTGTAAATTTAGTAAAATATACATTATAAAATTTGCCATTTTAACCATGTTTAAGTAATGAATTCACTAGCATTAATTACATTTAGAATGCTGTGCAACCATGGCCTCTATTTCCAAAACATTTTTTAGTCACCCAAACAGAAATTCTGTAACCATTAAGTGATAACTCTCCATTTGTAAGTATCACATCCACAAATTAGACCAGGCTTCCTTCTCCATTGTTGAATTTTCATGAGACCTTGTTCTCCCTGTCCTTTGTTTGTTTTAACCAGTGAATCAGACACACACACACACACACACACACACACACACACACACACACACACAGAGACACTGCCACATAGCATGCATTTGTCATGATATTGATATAACTAATGAGTGGATAAGTTTTCTTTCAAAACTCTTGAGAGACAGATGTGTAGGATATTAATATGTAAAAAGAACAACAAAATACTGAAATAATTTTATAATGTTAGGGAGATTTTAGAATGTATAAAAATAAAAATTCCATGTTACTATGTATAGGATCCTATTTTACTTATCTTTTATATATAGTACAAATTTAAGTGGAATCAAAATGTGTAATCCTAGTATGCCCATAGAAAAGGGTAGCCAGCATCCAATGCCTTGTCTTTTAAAATTTCAATTGTGCATCATAATATCGCATTAAAAGTCTTTGAAGGTGCCTAGACATGGAAATGCAAAATAAGAAAAATTAAATTATTCCCTATTTTTGTATGTATCTTTTTTTTTTTTTTTCGAGACGCAGTCTTGCTCTGTCGCCCAGCCTGGAGTGCAATGGCACAATCTTGGCTCACTACAACCTCCACCTCCCAGTTCAAGTGATTCTCCTGCCTCAGCCTTCCCAGTAGCTTACAGGCACACACCACCACACCTGGCTAATTTTTGTATTTTTACTAGAGATGGGGTTTTACCACAGTGGCCAGGCTGGTTTCCAACTCCGGACCTCAGGTGATCCACCTGCCTTGGCCTCCCAAAGTGCTGGGATTACAGGTGTGAGCCACCGTGCCCAGCCGTATGTATCATTTTTTTCCCTTTAGGGTGAGATTAAAATGTCTAGACCTTTAGATGTGGAATTCCTACCTCCATTTACGAAAAGTGATTACACATTGGGCAATAAATTAAATCTATTTATTGTGTTTCAGTTTGAAATTTAATTGTGCATGTCTCTGGTAGAGTATTTTTTTGCTGTTTGAATCTCTGCTCCAAATATGAGCCAGGAAGACTGTACCTCAGTTTTAAAATTAGTAGAAACTGCATGTTACATGAATGGAACATTTTTTTTTTTTTTTTTTTTTGAGACAGGGTCTTGTTCTATCACCCATGCTGGAGTGCAGTGATGCAATCATAGCTCACTGCAGCCTCGAACTCCTGGGCTCAAGGGATCCTCCCACCTCAGCCTCCTGAGTAGTTGGGACTACAGGCACACACCAGTACACCCAGCTAATTTCTGTATTTTTTTATAGAGATGGGATTTTGCCATGTTGCCCAGGCTGGGGATGGGACATTCCTTGCACTATTCCCTATCCCCCATATTTCTTCAGAACTTAATAATAACTTTGTTCCTTATCAAGAACCAAGTTCATTGGTAGCCTCCCAGAAAATTGAACTCAGTTCTAAAATGAAGAGATGGCTGGAAAACTTATCGAATGCATTTAAAAATTGGTCACCTTTTCCTCCAGTTAAGAAAAGTCTCAAAATCACTTCAGTATGTATAGTGTTCTTTTCTCCACCTTTCTTATCTCTGAAACATTCTTTCTTGGCTTTGGATTTAAAATTTGATAAGAATTATTGTATCTCTCTTTGACTCTGAATATTCTTGTTGCTTCGTAAGACGTATATGTCTAAATTTAATCTCTTCACATCATGAAATCTTCCTTCTCTAGTCTTCTGTTTTAAGTCTCAGTTTGATTATTGATAGAATGTTTCCGTTATTAACTTACAAGCTATGACTATGAGTTGATAACTGTTGTTTTAACAAAGATACAAAATTTATTCAAATAAATCTGCTTCTTTAGTCTCCTGGGAAAGCTAGATATATATATTTCTGTGATGTTGGGCTGAGAATTCTGAACTGCATTTTTATTTTATTTTTCTTTATTTTTCAAGATGGAGTTTCGCTCTGTTGCCTAGGCTGGAGTGAAGTGGTGCAATCTTAGCTCACTGCAACCTCTGTCCCCAGGTTCAAGCGATTCTCCTGCCTCAGCCTCCCAAGTAGCTGGGATTATAGGTGCCAGCCACCATGCCCAGCTAATTTTTCTATTTTTAATAGAGATGGGGTTTCACCATGTTGGCCAGGCTGGCCTCTAACTCCTGACCTCAGGAAATCCACCCTCCTCGGCCTCCCAAAGTACTAGGATTACAGGCGTGAGCCACCGAGCAGGGCCAGAATGGCGTTTTTAAATTGAAATTAACTGCTGGATGCGCTCTTACTTTTTTACTAGGTGGAGTACAACATCTTTCCCTTTGCTTAGTTTATATAGTTAAAAATATGTATTTGGCATTCTGGGGTCAGAGCATTTTGCTTTGCAGTTTTTTTTTTTTAACTGTTCCCACTAAAGGTTTTAAGATTACTGTAAATGTGGTAAGATGAACACACACAATAAAACCTGTAAGAACCAGGATTCTCCAGCAATTTGACTGTATATTTGGAATGCTGTGAAAGGCACTGGTGGCTGTCCTAGTTCGTTTAGAGTTGATGTATCAGAATATCTGAAACTGGATAGTTTGTAAAGAAAAGAGGTTTATTTAGCACATGATTCTGGGGGTTGGAAAGTTCAGGACTGAGTATTTGCATCTGGGGAGGGCCTTAGACTGCTTTAACTCATGTTGGAAAACAGAAGTGGAAATGATGTGTGCAAAGAAACCACATGGCAAGAGAGAGAACCAAGGAGGCCAGACTCTTCTTAACAACCCACTCTCCTGGGAACTAATCCATTCTGTGAGAGTGAGAACTCACTCCTGTGGGAAGGCATTAATCTATTCATGAGAGATCCACCCCCACGACCCAGACACCTCCCAGTAGGTCCACTAGGCCCTACCTCCCACCGCTGCCACAGTGGCAATCAAATTTCAACATGAGTTTTGGTGGGGACAAACCAAACCACAGCAGTGGTCTTGCCAGCGCGTACATGATAATGGCATTTCCCCCTATCCTAGGAAAGGAATTACTGCATGGACCTTAGAAAGCAGATAAACCACTCTATGAGAAATGTAAGTATTTTCCTCTTAGAATCAATTCAGTTCAGTGTTACTGTTGTCTTCTATGTGTTAGGCCCTGGGTTAGATACTGTGGAGTGAGAATAAAGCAATGTAAAACCTCCCTAGACTACTGAAGCAGCCTCCAAAGAGGTCAACTTCCTGCCTCCTGCCTCTCTCCATTCCTTCTCATTTTCTACTCCAGTGCCAGAGTTTATAGCTTTCCAAAAAAAAAAAAAAAAAAAAAAAAAGTCGTAATGTTTGGCTCCTCATTGCCTCCAGGGCAAAGTCCAAATTCCTTAACATTGCATATAAGACCTTTTCTCATCGGGCTCTAGTCTCCTCTTGTTCCTGAACCAAACCTCCCATGGAAACACATTTCCCTGAATGCATTCTGCCTCTCAAACATGTCTTTACACATGTTCTTTCTGTAGAATGATCTACTCCCTAGTTACTCCTTCTTGTCTTCCCATCACAGTGTCTTCATAATCCTATTCACATTATTTATTTCCTTGTCTTTGCTGCTGCCAAAGATGAAAGGAGGGATCTCAGTCATTTCTATTCCAGGGCCTGGCACAAAGCGCTTATTAAATGTTGTTTTCAATGAATGATGCAGAGTACCTCCTTAAAGGATCTTATAATTTAATGAGGAGGGAGGATGATCAGAGGGCCGAAAGTCACTAACATGTGGCTGAATGGAAATCGTGTATTATTCAGCTAAATTCTGCAGTTTCCCTTGACCAGATATAGAACAAACATAAATATGTCCAGTTTTAGTTGCCCCATAACTTAGTGTTCGGTGACATTTCTCAGTGCACTGTGGTGTTATTTTGTATGTTGCTGTTCTTTGTCAATGAAGCTCCAAGCAGAGGGCTTGTGAATACGGAGCTGATGTTTGTTGCAGTGGGGAAGAAATATGAGTCAATTAGTGATGAAAATGAGAAAATGCACTGTTTGACATCATAGGATGATCTTGTCAAATTGAAAAAAGTTCGCTTTACATTGTGAGACTGTTCTGTCTTTTGTTGTTATATACATACCTCTCTCTCTTTGGTAAGTCATTTTTCTTTCCCTCCCAGCCAGTTAACGTGTTCATAAACAGAGGTCCTTTTAACTCAGTCACCTTTTGTAATGTCCATAGGACAGTGCTCATTTTGGGGTTAAAATCTTATAGTCTCCCCTGCTTCCATCTCAGTTTCTTTACCTTACCAGAAAATTAGGTAATTATCTGTTAGATTTAAAATTTGAGGATCAGATTTAACTCCTGAAATAAGGAGAAGGGTGTAGATGACTTTTTTCATTCTTATAGCAAATTTGGCTTTATTGTATAATTACTTTATAATATTTTACTAATTTTATTTTTTTCTTTGTTTTACGTGTTTTCAATAAAAGCAGTTCTTGATGTTGACAATGAAAATTTTGCTGGTGGCTAACTTGGGTTTTGTCTGTTGAAAAAGATCTTCATTTTTCTCTCGATTCTCAAAAGCTATTTTTGCTGGGTAGAGAATTCTAGGTTAGCGGTTATTTTCTTGAAGATATTTCTCTGTCTTCAGATCTTCACTGTGGCTTTTCAGAAGTTAGTCACTAGAACTTGGAAAGTAATCTTTCCTTTTTCTGTGGCTGCATTCAATATTTTTCTCTTTGTATTTCACTTTCTGTAGTTTCCCTGTGATGTAACCAGGTGTGTATTTCTTTTATCCTGTTTGGACTTTTTGAAGCCCAGCACTGTCTTTGATGCCATTCATTACTGTCTTTGTTTTGTGTTGCTATAACAGAATACCACAGGCTGGGTCACTTATAAATAAAAGAAGTTTATTTCTTACAGTTCTTGAGGCTGGGGGGTAGTTCAATATCAGGGTGCTAGCATCTGGCAAGGGCCTTCTTGCAGCGTCATTCCATGGTGAAAGATGGAAGGGCAAGAGAACATGTGTGTGTGAGAGAGAGCAAGAGATTGAACTCACAGCCTCAAGCCATTTTTTAATGTCATCAGTCCATTCACGCGAGTGGAGCCTTCACGACCTAAATATCTCCCGTTAGGTCCACCTCCCAGCACAGTTGCACTGAAGATGAAGTTTCCAACATTTACTCTTTGGGGTGCACATTCAGGCCATTGCAATCACTTGTTGAACATTCGCAGCCATGATCTCTTTCATGTTGCTTTTGCCTCATTCCCTCTCTCTCCCCTCTTGTTGGTACTCCAGTGAAGCTCAAGTTAGAGTTTATGATTGCAATGGTTCATTTTGCTTTCCTTTTAAAATTTCTTAAGGTAGAAGCTTAGATGCTTGATTTGTGACTTTTTTCTTTTCTAATAAAAACATTTAATCTTATAAATTTCATTTTAAGTTTAGCTGAATCTCACAAACATTTATTTTTTTTCATTTTCTTTCAGTTCAAAATATTCTCTAACTTCCTTTGAGACCTTTCCTGTCACCCATGGATTATTTAGAAGTGTGATGTTTAATATCCAAGTGTTTGAAGATTTTCCTGTTTTTTTTTTTCATACTGATTTCTAGTTTAATTCCATTATGGTCAGGAACATACATCGTATGACTCCAGTCCCTTTCAATTTGCTAAGATTTCTTTTATAAATGTTCCATTTTGTACTTGAAAAGAATATGTTTATAAATGTTCCATTTTGTACTTGAAAAGAATATGTATACTGTTATGGTTGAATGGAGTATTCTATAAATGTCAATTTGATCCCATTAGTTAATAGTGTTCAGTTCTTCTATATATATCCTTGCTGACTCTGTCTACTAGCTCTGTCAATTGCTGATTAGAGTTTTTATGTCTCCAGCTGTAATTTTAGATTTGCCTATCTCTTTCAATTCTGTCAGTTTTTGCTTTATGTATTTTGATGCTCTATTGTTAGGTACAAACATGTATAGGATTGTTATATCTTCTTGGTGCATTGACCCTTTTATTAGTATGTAGTGTCCCTTCTTTATCTCCCACGATTTTCTTTCTCTGAAGTTGAATATTAATATAGCCATTCCGGCTTTCTTGTGATTAGTGTTTGCATGGCATATCTTTTCCCCTCATGTGAGTTGCAATTTCCCTGGTTCTTTATATGCTGAGTAATTTTGGATTTTATCCTTGACATTTCGGACATTATGTTCTGAGACTCTCTGTCTTGTGTAAATAGTATGGAGAATATTGACGCATTTGTTTAGCAGGCATTGACCTAGTTGAGCTCAGGGCATGTGTTCTGTTCTAACTAGCCTTTTGTGGGTTGTGGTTTCAATGCCACTTCTGTTTTCAAAACCTTTGTAGTGCTATTTGTTACCTGTCTGTATTTTACCATGTGGCCACCTGGAGCCTGGTTGGTGGTTTACCCCATGATTTAGGTGTCCTGGTCATTTGTAGGTGAAAGCTGTTCATAGTAGTCCAGAACCAAGGTTTGAGATTTTCTTAGTCACTCAGCTGATGTAAAGCTGGGCTGCTGTCTGAACTTGTACCCTCAGGGTGCTGCCCCTTTGAAGGTTAGCCCACACTGATAGGTAATGCCCCAGGACCCCATTCTTGGAAGTTAAAGAATTCCAGCCCTCATCTTCCAAACCCTAAAAGGACTCCTTTCAGCAAATGACCCTACGGCCAAAGCAGCTGGACATCTGGGTTTTCTCCAGGCTCAGGCACTGATCCTCCAGCTTCTAGCCTTCAAAACTGTGAGATGATACATTTCTGTTGTTTAAGCCACTGAGCAGGTGGTACTTTGTTATGGCAGCCCTAGCAAACTCATGCTAAGTGCACAATTCTCATCTTCCCCAGGCTCCCGTGGCTAAGTGGAGATCTTTAAGAAAGCATATTCTTTTAGGTCCTTAAATTTAACTTTGAGTACCTAGTCCATTGCCTGTACATAGGAAGTAGGCACTTGATAAATACTCACTGGTGTTTCTGCTATGACGGAAACTTTCTGTCCCTGAAAAACCATACATTCTGCACAACAATACACTAAAAATAATAAGTATCTTGTGGGAAAAGTAAGATTACAGCTGATCTCTCAAAATCATTGCAACTTGGTAACTACTAGCAAAAACCATAATTGCTACCTAAAGAGATTATCTGGACCACCCAAGCAGGCATCTCAGTGTGGCTAGATGTTGCTAAAATGGATACTAAAATATACAAAAAAACAGGCCGGGTGTGGTGGCTCAAGCCTGTAATCCCAGCACTGTAGGAGGCCGAGAGGGGTGGATCACCTGAGGTCAGGAGTTCAAGACCAGCCTGGCCAACATAGTGAAACCCTGTCTCTACTAAAAGTACAAAAATTAGCCGGACATGGTGGCACATGCCTGTAATCCCAGCTACTTGGGAGGCTGAGGCAGGAGAATCACTTGAACCTGGGAGGCAGAGGTTGCAGTGAGCTGAGATTGCACTGTTGCACTCCAGCCTGGGTGACAGAGGAAGACTCCGTCTCAAAAATAAGATAAAATAAAATAAAATAAAATAAAATAAAATAAAATAAAATAAAATAAAATAAAAACCAGCAGCATGGAAACCTGACAATGCTTGAATTGGTACATGGGCGGTGGGTGTTGAGACAATGCACATAGAAGTGGAACTCTGAGCCCTGGGCCTCCTGTGATAGTGGCCACTGATGGAACCAGTACAGGTAGCCAAACTGAGGGAGCCTCTGGCTGGCTGTGGGGTGTACCGTCTGGGGAGTGGGACCCAGCTGTAGGCTCTTTAATAGTGTGGCATAAAATAATTTTTTGCATGAAACTTTTAGTCATGAAACTGCAAAACTGCTTGGGACTTGGGTGCCATTTCTAAAGGGCTCTGACAATTTGGCAGTGATTTAATGTCATTATATGGTGGTTGCTTTGTTCTTAAAATACAGCTTCTTGCTAAGGCCAAGTTAGGTGACGGGTTTTTTTTTCCTTTTCTTGCCTAAGATTTTCGTTTCACTCCCTCCACTTTTTTGCTTAGGAAACTCTCAAATGAATCGGTGTGACTTCCATGCTATAAGATGTCACTGCCACTTACCAATCAAAACATGAGCTCATCTGTGTTCCAGAAGCAGAACAGAACAGATGGTATTTGAATTAAATTGAATTCCCTTTTGTACTCCTTATATTCATTTGTTAGTCTCCTGTGCTTATGATAAATTCAAGTGACTTCAGATGTATTGAGTTAGCCACAGCTGCATATTTAAAAATTACCTGTGGAGTTATTTAAAAATTAAGTTGATATATATTGCCCAAAACTTGTTCAAAATTTGAATTGAATTAATTCATTGAAACATTCAAAAATTGAGTGTTTTCAATTAATAGAGACATTCTCTTTGTGATATAGAAAGCTATTTGTTGTTCTTATTGATTTTCTTTCTTACAAAAGAGGTTATTTATAAATTTTTAGTGCGATCCTAATTGTATTTCTAATATTTTTGGTTTGGTTCCCTAAAATAGTTAAGGTCACTTTTAGGTAACAATTAGCAGACTTTAACTTTTGACCATATATAGATACACGTACATCACACACACACACACACACACAAAATACAGTTTCAAATAATTTCTTTTAATTGATTTCAGTCTTGTTAATCTTGTGCATAAACTTCAACTGAGCTATAAATGACACCTACAATTGACTTTCATTGTTATTTTTGAAAATTCAAATTAATATGTTACAACATAGAAAGTCTCTATCAAATCTTGAACATTTAGATTGTAAAGCTTTTTGTTTTAGCAAATTTACTTATGATCAATTTATAATTGAAGAATTGGCTTCTAATCTCAATTCAACCTGGGGTATATAGTTGTTTAAAATTGAAATTATATATATATATATATAGAAAAGTACATATATAGAGCGTCATACTTTGTCATAGGTTAAGTTTTCTAAATACAGAAAGTGTCTTAAAGAGAAACCCTGTATATGAAGAGGAAAGTAGTCATAAACTATTCTTAGTTTGGCATAAAATGATTTTTTTTTTTTTTGGCATGGAAATTATAGGCGTAAAACTGCAAAAGCTGCTTAGGACTTGGGTGCCATTTCTATAGGACTCTGGCAATTCGGCAATAATGTAATGTCATTATAGAGTGGTTGCTTTGTTGCATTTTATTGACTTTTTAGTGATAAATTCCAGGAGAATCTTTATTTACCAGGATTAAACTCAATGTAGTGTTAATCCTTTCCATTTTCTCACCTCCTTTCTGTAGCCAGAGCTGAAAGCAGGGGTAGGAGAGTGGCTTTGAAAAGGAAGGAAAATAAATTTGACAATGATCAAAAATGCCAGGCTGAAGGCAGCTTTTAATTTGATTAACCAGTTTGTAATTCATTTTTGGGAAACATTTTCAGAATATGACAATTTCAGAGAACACGAAACCTTCTTATAATTCTGGAAGTGGGGAGGAGAAAGGAACAGTGTGTGTGTTTGTGTGTGGCTTGCATTGTCTCCTCCGTTTTTGGAGCAGCGTGAGATTATTGCAATGCTGCATTTCCTCCCTCTGCGCCCTCCTACCCCATCAACGTGTCTCATGGGTGGTGTGATATAGGCTATGGGAGTGAACGCCACTGGTGTTGGTCTGTGCATAGTTCCCGGGGTGTGGCGAGTACCAGCTCTGACAGCGGAAGAGAACTGTACCGTTGATTCCCATTATTCTCAGTAGGTAAGTTCTGTAAAATTGCTGCGAACACCAAATTAGCAAATCCTGAACCATCGTTCCCAGAGGAATAGGGGGTCAGGGTCATGTGAGCCTCAAGTTGCAACGTTGTCTTTGACTGATTAATATGTAACCTTGTTTTATATGTGCTTCTGTTTAAAGATACTTTACTCACTATATGTTGTGGATTCATTAACACTGAACTCAGGGCGAATAGCACTGCCACTTGTGCCTGAACAAAATTTCCCTAATCCAAGCATTTTCTCTGCAGGCACACTGGATAACACTTCACCACTCTGCTTGGGGACCATTCTAAACAGCAAAATCACCAACACAAAGCACAGACATGTGAAAAACATGGCACTAAATAGACCATGAAAAGACCATTTGTTGACAGTACGAGGCTGAAACAAGAAGGCACATCGTTGCCTGGTTTGACCTCAGCTGGGAATATGCACGTTCGATGACTCAATTTTGTTGTTGTTGTTGTTGCTCTGCAAACATCTGTGAATGACCAGGAAAGTGCCATGAGTATTGATTTTTGGGGTTACAAATACATTTCAGCAAGTAGATGAATTCACAAATACAGAATCCACAAATAATGAAAATCATCCATACTTGAAAGACTAGAGTTGGAGTCTCTCTGTCTGAGTTTCCATATTTATAAAATGGGTATAAATACGACACACACTAAAAGTTTGTGAATATTAATATAGAAAGGTTAAATGAGTAAAGTTTTCATCGCATTGCCAGACATTTGCGTCCTCAATAGGTGATAAGTGGTGTTAGTAGTAATTATTAAGACAAGTTGAAAATAATAGCAGCCATCTTTATTTGGTACCTATACCATTGCTTGCAATAACCCTGAAAAGTAGGAAGTATTATCTTTATGGCACAGATGAGCACCTTAAGGGGCCAGAGAGATTGAGTAATTTGCCCCATCACCCATCTGGGAAGTAGCCAAACAGGACTTTGAACCCAGTACTTGATGACTTCAAAAGCCACATCTTTTGGTCTGGTGCAGTGAGTAAAGATTATGTCTGGCTTCAGGTCCCAGGTGATGAAGTTGGGATTGATATTAGGCTGGTGCAAAAGAAATTGCACCTAATACATCCAGGTGAGGGCAGAAAGTAGTTAGGGTAAGAGGAAAGCCATGTGGGGAAGGTTAGACTTGCTGCCCAGAGCTGGATTAGGGCAGAGTGATCCAACTGACTAGTCTTGGGATGAAAAGACATTAAAAAAAAAAAAAAAAAAATTACAAGACTAGGAAAGAAGCCAGAGGGGGCTAGAACAAGAATAAAGGCTTTTGCTAGGAACTATCTGGAAAGAGGATCTGGGCAAGGAACATTTTGTATTTAAGGGAGGTGGTGAGTTTGAGGCTCCTTGGTTTCAGATACTTCTGTCCACCATCTTTCTAGCTGTCCAAATCTTCCCTTTTCCCCTCCTAATTGTTGTGTAGAGATTATTCTGAGTCAAGGCAGAGCAGTCTTGTGAATGTCCAAACCCTGAGAGACACAAGTGAGTTTCCTATCATTTTGCTACTTGTTATTCTGCAAATATTTGTTGGTAGACTACAACATAGCAATTTCAGAGGAATGCTTCATGGCGTTCTTGTGGAATGATTATTTCTTGCATCTGGTTCAAGTTTGATGGGTGTGCATTGCATGCATTTTACCAAATTGTGTGTGTGTGTTTCAAATCCGCATAAATAAATAAGTAGTCAAAAGTAAGGGTAGTGTTTGTGGGAATATAGTTTTCTTACTTTTGTGGGTCCCCAAGAAGTTAGTCCACTGATTTTATGTATGTATGCACTCACTACTACTGTACATCTGGAGTAGAGGCTGGCAAGCTTCTGAAATGCTCAGATAGTAAATATTTTATGCTTTGCAGGCTATGTGGCCTCTACTACAACTACTCAAGTCTGCTGTTGTTGTAGCCATGGGTACTGAGTAAACTGATTAGCATGGCTGTGTTCCAATAAAACTTTATTTACAAACACAGGCAGTAGCTTGCCAACCCCCTAACTAGAGCATAGCTGTCACTTTGAGACCTGCATAACTTCTTTGTAGGATTACACCCTTGCAAGAATTCTGCCTGAAGCATTTCCGAGTTTGCATTATAACCTTGTGGGCAGGGCAGTGAAAGAAATGTGATATAGGAAAGTTACCATCTCCTAGGAATTTTGTTTTAAGAAAACTATTCTAATACTAAAGTATGACATTTGTTGAACATTTTTTATTGGCAGTAGGAAAGGAAAATTGAAATTACACACAGGAACTCCAAAAGGTTGCTCGTGCTCATTTTTCTTCTATTACAGATTGAACATTTAATGATAAATGTGGGTGGGGGGATTTAATATTTCAGAACAGAAGGCAGAGATTAATTTTATTTTGCCCCCTAAAATGTGATACATTTTCTCTCTCTTCTTACCCCACCCCCCCACTGCCCTGCCCTTTCCCACTCCTCCTCTCTGTCCCTCTGCTGGGATAGGGAAATTGACTGTAAGGGGATATGGGTCTATGTGGGAGGGAGAGACAAGAGGGTCCCAGCAAGATGCCACCTCCAACCTTGCTATCACTGTAAGCAGTAAGGAAAGGAAGGGGTAGGTTTATAGCTCTCAGCCCATGATCAGCTAGTTCCACCTCCGTGATTGTTTGATCATGGTCAATTTGTAGAGGATCCGTTTCTAAAGAGCTTTGTTTAAAACAGTCCCTTCTCTAAACACCTTGCAGTTTTGCACCCGGCGCCTCAGATCACCTGCTGGAGGCCACAGAGAACAAACACTAGTTCAGTGTTCGTGAGGCGCCTTTGCTGAACAGTAGTGCGTGTGGGAAGCATCAGCAGTTATCCACCTGTTTCTCACCAGCCCTTTCCTAACTGACTTTTACTCATTCATGGCCATGGAGATATGTTTGCCAGTCTTTGTCAATTCATCCGCTTTTTTCCAGGAAGTCCTTTTCTTTTAAATGCTATCATATGAAGGCTGCCCTTGCTTTAAGCATTTTTTATTATTGTTATTAAAATGAAAAATGAGCTCCTTTCTTCTCTCCTACCCCACACTCCTTGGAGGTTTAAGTGAACAGAAAATGGTAGTATGAGAAAAGATCCAGTTAGGTGGGTTTGCAGAAAAGTTATTCCAAGAGAAGTAACAGATTGAAAACGTAGGCTTCTGACTATGCTAGTGCAAACTGAGTTAAGTAAATCAATTAGAGTTTACTTTCCAATATGATTTTGATGAATAGTGTAACATTTTGAAAGACTTTTTGAAGACAAAACCACTAACTCATTGTATGTTTTGTTTTGTTTTGTTTTGTTTTAAGAGACAGGGTCTTGCTCTGTTGCCCAGGCTGGAGGGTAGTGGTATGATCATGGCTCACTGCAGCCTGGAACTCCTGGGCTCAAGTGATTCTCCCACCTCAGCCTCCTGAGTAGCTGGCATTACAGGCACACACCACCACACCCAGCTAATTTTTGTTTTTTTTTTTTTTGTAGAGATGGGGTTTCACCATGTTTCCCAGGCTGATCTCAAACTCCTGGACCCAAGTGCTCCTCCTGCCTCGGCCTCCCAAAGTGCTGGGATTACAGGTGTGAGCCACTGTGCCCAGCCTTAAGCAACTGTATTTTAAAGATTCAATTTGTATTTGTGTTTAGATCCATGCTAAGGCATGCAAGCAATTGACACATGGACCCTGGGATATGCGGTGTCCTAGCTGATTGATAGATTGATTTCTTTCTTTTTTTCTTTTTTGATAGAGTCTCACTAGGTCGCCATGCTGGAGTGCAGTGGCACAATCTAGGCTCACTGCAACCTCCGCCTCCCAGGTTCAAGCGATTCTCCTGCCTCAGCCTCCTGAGTAGCTGGGATTACAGGGGCACGCCACTACGACTGGCTAATTTTTGTATTTTTGGTAGAGATGGGGTTTCACCATGTTGGCCAGGATGGTCTCGATCTCTTGACCTTGTGATCTGCCCGCCTTAGCCTCCCATAGTGCTAGGATTACAGGCGTGAGCCACTGTGCCCAGCCCCGGCCTCGGCCCTTTTTAATTTTGTAGAGATGGGGTTTCATCACGTTGGCCAGGCTGATCTCAAACTCCTGACCTCAGGTGATCCGCCCACCTCGGCCTCCCAAAGTGCTGGGATTAAAGGTGTGAGCCTGATTTACAGGCACTGATTTCTGACAATACATCCTTACTATATATCCAAAACTTACCCACCCTTTGAAACCCAGCCTGTCTCACCTCTACAAAAACAAACAAACCGCCTTCCTAACCATTCCTACAATACTGTTCTATTTCTCTGAATTCTTATAATCTGCCTGAACAGCCCATTTTGAAATTTGATTCTCTGTGTTACTGTTTATTGTCTTAGATTTACCCCCGCATGGATCCTACTTTTAGTGAGTTTGAAATCTGTTTGGAGACCTATATAAGTACCAGTGAAAAAAAAGGAGTAGGTAACTTTACAGGACAGTAAAGGACAGATTGAAGGGGGACGGGGGACTTGAACTCAGCCTGGAAGCACGGGGTAAAGGAGGTGGAGCATGTTGGTTGCCAGGGGACCCTGAGCAAAGGAGCATTTAAAAAATGCATGAGGGGAAAGGGGGAAGCCGTGAGGTCAGTAGTTCAGTCCAAGGGGAGTTTCTACTCTTTTTAATTTTTTTTTTTTTTTTTTTTTTTTTGACAGAGCCTTGCTCTGTTGCCCAGGCTGGAGTGCAGTGGCGCGATCTCGGCTCACTGCAACCTCCATCTACCAGGCTCAAGTGATTCTCCTGCCTCAGCCTCCTGAGTAGCTGGGATTACAGGCGCCTGCCACCATGCTTGGCTAATTTTTTGTATTTTTAGATGAGATGGGGTTTTGCTATGTTGGCCAGCCTAGTCTTGAACTCCTGACCTCAGGTGATCCACCCGCCTCGGCTTCCCAAAGCGCTAGGATTACAGGTGTGAGCCACTGCACCCGGCCAAATACTTTTTTTTAAAGAAATCATCAGTTAGCAAATGATGCTGAGCTCAGAGGTTTATGTGTAGGAGAGTTAAACAATGAAAATGTTTTATTCATTTATCCAACAAATAATTATTTCATGATTAAAATGAATTAGAGAAAAGAGATGCCAGAGCCTATTGTAATCATCTAGACACGAGATAAGAGTTGCTGGGACTTGAGCAGTGGCAGCGGGGCTGGAAAGAATGGACCTAAAAGACAGCACAAAAGATGAATTGATAGTGCCGGAGGAGTCATTTAATGTGCGTGGCGAAAGCGATCAGCCTTGCACTATCGTCACTTTTCTTGTTGATGCATTTTTGTCTGTCTAGCTAAACTCTAAACTCTTATGCCCGGACACTACCTTTTATACTCCTTTTACAAAAGGTGCCATTGTCGTTTTATTCTTGTTTAAAGAATTTATTTAAAATGTATTATTCCGCACAGCATGGCATTTTAAATACCAACTTAACATCCTCTAATAAGATAATGCTAAGACTTATAAGAAACAAAAGCCACTTCTGTAAGTCTTCAAATCACTCTTGTGTTTAATTTTTTTTTTTAAGACAGGGTCTTGCTGTGTTGCCCAGGTTGGAGAGCAGTGGTGTACTCATAGCTTATTGAAGTTTTGACCTCCTGGGCTCAAGCAATCCTCCCACCTCAGCCTTCCAAGTAGCTGGGATCATAGGCATATGGCACCATGCCTGGCTAATTTTGTTAAAATTTAAAAAAAAAATTTTTTTTTTTTAGAGATGGGGTCTTGCTATGTTGTCCAGGCTGGTATCAAACTCCTGAGCTCAAGTGATTCTTCCACCTTGACCTCCCAAAGTGTTGGGATTATAGGCATGAGCCACTGTACCCAGTACATTTAATTTTTTTGAGATGAAATTGTAATACCATAAACTTAACCCTTTAGAGTACATAATGTAGTATTTTCAGCATATTCACAGAATTGTACACTATCACCCTCTAATTTCAGAATAGTTTTATCACCTGGAAAAGAAACCCCACATATTTCAGCAGTCACTCCCTATTCCCCTTATTCTCAGTCCCTATCAACCACTAATCTACTTCCTTTATATATAGATTTGCCTATTCTGGACATTTCCGATAAATGGAATTGTGCATATGTGGTCCTTTGTATGTGACTTCTTTAATTTAGCACATTATGTTCCAGGTGCACTTATGTTGGAGTATGTGTCAATACTTCATTGCTTTTCATGGCTGAATAATATTCCATGGTGTGGATTTGCCGCAGTTTGTTTATCCAGTCATCAGATGATGGACATTTGGGTTGTTTCTGCATTTTTGCTGTGAATAACGCTGCTCTGAGCATTCACGTATAACATTTTGTGTGGCCATAGGTTGTCAATTTTCTTTGGTATTTTATATAGGGGTAGAATTGCTGAATTGTGTGGTAACTCCATGTTCAACATTTTGAACAACTGCCAACCTGTTTTCCAAAGTGGTGGCACCATTTTACATGGCCACCATCAATGTAGGAGTGTTCAGTTTCTCCATATCCTTGCCCCTCTATATTTATCTTTTTTTTTATTTTTTAAATTTTAATTATCTTAGGTGGGAAGTGGTATTTCTTTCTTTTCTTTTCTTTCTTTCTTTTTTTTTTGAGATAGAGTCTCACTGTTGCCCAGACTGGAGTGCATCGGTGTGATCTTGGCAACCTCCGTCTCCCAGGTTCAAGTGATTCTCCCACCTCAGCCTCCCAAAGAGCTGGGATTACAGGTGTGAACCACCGTGCCCAGCCACCAGGAAACTTTCAATCATGATGGAAAGTGAGGTGCAGAGCAGGAGGAAGAGAGAGAACGAGGGGGGATGCTCGTTGCTACACACTTTTAAACAAGCAGATCTTGTGAGAACTCACTATACAGTACCAAGGAGGGTAGTGTTAAACCATTCATGAGAAGCCCACCCCCATGACTGAATCACCTCTCACCAGGCCTGCTTCCAACACTGGGGATTACAATTCGACATGAGATTTGGGTGGGGACCCTGATCCAAACCATATCAGTAAGGGTAGCTGTGCATTTGGTCGGGGAGGGAGTATATAGGACTTCTGTGTACCTTTTGCTCGATTTTGTTGTTCTAAAGCTGCTCTGAAAAATAAAGTCAGCTGGGTGTGGTGGCTCACACCTGTAATCCCAGCAGTTTGGGAGGCCGAGGCGGGCGGATCATGACGTCAAAAGATCGAGACCATCCTGGCCATATATTCATGGGCTATTGATGTTTATTTTCTGTGAGCTAGTTCTCGCTATCTAGTTCCCGGATTCTTCCCCAAGAAAAATTCCGTAAATATTTTAACGGGATTGCATTACATTTCTAGATTAATCTGGAAAGAACTGATGTTTATGTTGCATCTTTTTATCCAAGAACTTGTTATATTTTTCCATTTGTTCAACCCTCGGGCGGATCATGAGGTCAAGAGTCGGAGGTTGCAGTGAGCTGAGATCCTGTCTCTGCACTCCAGCCTGGTGACAGAGTGAGATTCCATCTCAAAAATAAATAAATATCAATCAATCAATAAATAAAAAGTCTACTTAGAGAAATAATTCAAGGTAGTAGAGATTTATGTGTCAAAGGCAGGAAGTACTTAAGCAGTGTAGAGAAAGGACAATCATTGTTGGCCTTAGAGATTCGAGAGGAGATAGGATTTGAGCAGTAAGTAACCTGAAGAATGATGAGGATTTCAGTCACTGGACAGTGGTTCACGTGTGCAGCCTTGGACAAGTAATCTGTTAGACTGATAGTCTCTTCACACAGTTTGTGGAGGAAATACAGGAGATAATGTAGGGGAAGGGCTTAATGCAGAGTCAAGCATACAGTAGCAAGTGGTGCTCGTCAGCAAATATTGATCAAGTGCCTACTATATGCTGTGCACTCTGTTTGTGCTGTGCACTCTGTTGAGCCCACATTCTAGCTGAAATATTGGCTAGATGTTATCGAAAGGAGGGCAACCAACATGCAACACAAAGAAAGACCCTGAGGTAAACGTTTCCCTGTCCTGGTCTGTGAACCCTTAAACAAACCATGTTTGAATGATAAGGTTGCTAAAGTAGATCAAGAGAAACTGCATTTTGGGGGGATTTGAACTCCAAAGAATGCAGTTTGTAGGCAGTGGAGATCTTTGAAAAATCAAGATGGATTTTAATAATGTGTTAAGAATAATTTGGATTTGAATCAACGCAGGAAGCAGAGATTTTAGTTAGAGACTATTTCAGTAATTTTGAAATCATTGCCCACGATTGTAGTTGGTTTGTTTATAATAGGTAGGTTATTTATTTGTGAATCCCAAATGTACTCCATCAACATTCCATTGAATAATTTACAAAACCAAACAGCAGGGGTTTATGTTTTCTCTTCTCTTAGTTTAATATTGTGGCAGTCGTATCATACTTTATTTTAGACTAATTTAACAGAAGTCAATGTTTCCCAGTAAATCATTAGTATCCAAACAGTGTCTTTTTGACATTGGCCTGAGGATGTGGAACTTTTTTCCTACTGAGGTAAATGAAACAGAGTACAAAATGCTAAGAGTTTATAATATTGAGTTAACAAGGTTCTCTCGTTTGGTAACATTTTTATTGAGATAACTCATATACTATAAAAGTCACCATTTTAAATGTACCAGTCTGTGGTTTTTAGTGTAGTCAGAGTTGTGCAACCATCACCACAATCAGTTATAGAACATTTTCTTCACTCCCAAAAGAAACCACGTATCCCTTAGCTATTATGCCCAGGTCCCCTTATTTCCTGTCCCCACTCCACCATCCTATGCAAACCCTAATCTACTGAAAATCAAAAAATTTAAAACATCTATTTTAAAATAGTATAAACAAGCATTCATAGGAGTAAATTCAGTGAAAGAAGTATAAGATTTGTACACTAAAAACTCTAAAATGTCATGGAAGGAAATTAAAGAGGACCTGACTAAATGGAAAGACAGCCCATGTTCATGGATTGAAAGACTTGCCCTTGTCAGGACGGGAGTCCTCCCTAACCAGACGTGCAGATGCAGCACCATGACTGTTACCGTGCCGGGAGGTGTTTTTTTGTTATTGTTTTTTGTTTGGCAGAATTTGACAAGCTGATTAAAATGTATATGGAAATGCAAGAGATCTAAAGTAGCCAAAAGAGTCCTGAAAAAAACAAGAACAAAGTTGGAGACTAGCACTTCTCAATTTCAAAACTTACTACGAAGCTAAAGTAGTTAAGACAGAATGGTACTGACAATAGGGTAGATATAGAGATCAATAGTATAGACTTCAGAATCCAGAAATAAGTCCTCATATTTATGGTCAGTTGATTTTCAACTGTGATGACAGGATAATTTGACAGGGAAAATAATAATCTTTTCAACAAATGGTCCTGGAACAAGTGGATATACATATAAAAGAACGAAATTGGGCTCCTACCTCAAGAACTCTTAGGAGAAAATAGGAATAAATCTTCAATACTTTGGTCTAGACATGGAATCTTAGATATGATAAACCACAGGCAACAAAAGAAAAATAGATTAATTGGATTTCATCAAAATTAAAAGCTTCTGTGCTTCAAAGGACTCTTGAAGAAAAAGAAAACTCACAGAATGGGAGAAAATGTTTGCAAATTATGTTTGAAAAGGATCTTGTCTCTAGAATATATAAAGAACACTTACAACTCCACAACGAAAAAACAAATAACTCAGTTTAATACGTGGGTAAAGGATCTGAATAGACATTTCTCCAAAGAAGGCACACCAACATGGCCTTTGATGCTCAGTATCAAAGTCATCAGAGACATGCCAATCAAAACTACAGTGAGTTACCCCTCAGACTCACTAGATGGCTAAAATTAAAAAATGAGATCAAGCCAGGCGTGGTGGCTCATGCCTGTAATCCCAGCACTTTGGGAGGCCAAGGTGGGCGGATCACCTGAGGTCAGGAGTATGAGACCAGCCTGGCCAACATGGCAAAACCCCATCTCTACTAAAAATACAAAAATTAGCCAGGCGTGGTGGCGGGCACCTGTAATCCCAGCTACTTGGGAGGCTGAGGGAGGAGAATGGCTTGAACCTGGGAGGCAGAGATTGCAGTGAGCCTAGATTGCACCACTGCACTGCAGCCTGGGCGACAGAGCAAGACTGTCTCGAAAAAGAACAAAAACAAAAGTGAGATCATAATAAGTGGTGGCTAGAATGTGGAGAAATTGGAACTTTTATGTATTGCTGTTGGGAATGTAAAATTGTGCAGCCACTTTGGAAAACACTTTGACAGTTCCCCAAAATTTGGACACAGAGTTCCTATGTGATGCAGCAGTTCTACCTCCAGGCAGAATCCTCGAGATAATTAAATATAGGTCTACACAAACTCGTTACATGAATGTTCATTAGTGACATCCCCGCTTTGACCTCCCAGGGAGCTGAAACTAACAGATGTACGTCACCATGCCCGGCTCACTTCAAACAGTATTTTTGATAGAGATGGAAGCTTGCTGTGTTGCCTAGGCTAGTCTCAAACTCTTGGCTTCAAGCGATCTTCCTGCCTCGGTCTCCCAAAGTGTTGGGATTATAGACGTGAACCACTGTACCTGGCCCAAGATTTATTTTAATTAAGAAGCATTATATAAATGCATTCTCTTTGTGGAAAGAAAAAAATGTTAGGCTGAAGGCCTCCTCGTCCACCTCTTCCAAGCCTGGTATCCTCCCTGCGCCATCCCTCTCCACTCCCCGACCCCTGCCCCAGGTAACTATGATTTAATTTTTGCCCATGTTCATTGTGATTTGGGGGTCGGGGGAGCTGTTTTCCACCCTGTCATTCAGATATCAAGGCCAATAGGAGTTCTGTGGCTTCAGGCTTCACTGAGGCTTGGAGATCTCTTACCTGCTCTTCTGTACTGTGGTCCAGAAGTGACACACACTTTTGCTAGACGCACTCCAGTCACATGTTCCCTTGCAGGGAGCTGGGAAGTACAGACTTCTGTTTTCCTGGAAGGAAAGGAAAAGGAGATCTTGGGAGCACTGGGGGAATCTACCATCGCCTGTAATTTTGCTTGCTTTTGTTGTACTTTCCTGGTTTCAGTGTCAGTCTCATCAACTCAGTTGGGGTAGCTTCTCATTATTATTTTGTTAGAAGGTGAGAACAGTTTTTACAAGGTGGGAATTATCTGTACCTTGAACTCTTGATAGAGTTTTCCTGTAAAACTATCTAGGTTTGGCTGGGTACGGTGGCTCACGCCTGTAATCCCAGCACTTTGGGGGGCCGAGGTGGGCTGATCACCTGAGGTCGGTAGTTCAAGACCAGCCTGACCAACATGGAGAAACCCCATTTCTACTAAAAATACAAAGTTAGCCGGGCGTAGTGGCGCGTGCCTGTAATCCCAGCTACTTGGAAGGCTGAGGCAGGGGAATCACTTGAACCTGGGAGGCAGAGGTTGCAGTGAGCCGAGATTGCACCGCTGCACTCCAGCCTCGGCAACAAGAGCGAAACTCCGTCTCAAACACAAAACAAAACAAAATGAGCTGCAGGAGGGACTCTTATGGTGTGCACTATCTACGTTTAGTGCCTTGTTTCTGTCGGTAGATTTTCAATTACTATTTCAACTTACAACCATTGGTCAGGGTTTCACTACTCTTTGGCCAAATTTGGGCAATTTATATGTTCTTAGAAAATGTTTCATTCTAGCTGTTGGTTTAAAGTTGGGACTCTGTGGTGCACTGTTATGATTTATAAAATTGTTCCTTGTGGTTGTATTTTCTCCTTTTGTCTTTATTTGGGGGTATCTGTGCCTTTTTTCTTTTTCTCGAGCTTACTTAAAAAGGTTTGTTCTTTTTTTTTTTAAAACAACTAATCTTTTAAAAGGACCAGCTTCTGGTTTGATTGACAGTTGTTGCCCCTTTCATTAACCTGCACTATTATCTTTATTAATTCCTTCTTTCTGCTTTATTTATTCATCCTTGAGTTGAAAGTGTAGGTTATTCATTTTCAGTCTTTCTGGGTTTCTGGTGAATGAATTTAAGTCTGCATTTTAATATAGAGTATTTTTTATTTTCATTTGATTCAAATAGTTTCTCATTTCTACTTTGACTTTCTCTTTAATCCAAGAGTTATTTAAAACTGTTTTAAAATTCTCAGATGTGTGGATTTATTTAGGATGTATATTTAGTGAGGAATTTTTTTGGGGGGGTTACATTTAGTGAATGATTGCAGACTGTTTCTCAATTTGGGAGATTTGTTAAAGTCTCTTTTGTAGCTTAGTGTGTAGTCAGCATTTCTAAATTCCATGTGTGTTTGAAACGAGTATGTAGTCTCTGTTTTACGAGGAAACACTTTTATTGAGTTTATTTCTTTGTTTCAAGATGTGACTTCCTGTAAATGTTGGATGGTTCTTGGTTCTTGTGTTCGTTCTTGCAGCTGGGATTTCCTGCTTCTCGGTGGAGCTGTGGGGAGGAACTGGGGATGAGCTGCAGGAGGGACTCTTATGGTGTGCACTGGACACGCTGTGTTTCTTCAGTCACCTGCCAACCTGCCCAGAACATGGCCCTGTGTCCCAGAGCCAGGCTCCCATACTCAGTCTTGCAGATGGAGAACGAGCCTAGCCCCAGGTCATCACCTCCACTGGGGGGTGGGCGTGGTCAAGCAATGAGGAGCCCGAGCGCAGCTGCTGTGGCAGCTCACATGCCCTGCCTGAGGCATCACTCTAGTGGCCTCTCCTGGGCCTCAGCTTCCTGGCTTCCCACCTGTGCAACCCCAAGGGTTGATCCTGCCTCCTGTAGTGGCAGTTGCCTGAGTGTCGCTGTGTCATCTGTCAATAGTGAAGATTTCCCTCTGCTCCTTTGCTTTCCATCTTTTAGGGCAGTGATCCCCAGCCTTTTTGGCACCAGGGACCAGTTTCATGGAAGACAATTTTTCCATGGACAGGGGTGCGGGAGATGGTTTCGGGATGATTCAAGTGCATTCCATTTATAGTGCACTTTATTTCTATTATTATTACATTGCAGTATAAATGAAATAATTATACAACTCACCATGCAGAATCAGTGGGAGTCCTAAGCCTGTTTTCCTGCAACAAGACGGTCCCATCTGGGGGTGATGGGAGACAGTGACAGATCCTCAGGCATTGATTCTCATAGGAGGGTGCAACCTAGACCCCTCGCATGTGCAGTTCACAAGGGTTCATGCTCCTATGAGAATCAAATGCCGCGCGGCTGATGTGATGGGAGGCGGAGCTCAGGCTGTAATGCCGGTGATCGGAAGTGGCTGTAAATACAGATGAAGCTTTGCTTGCTTGTTGGCCGCTCGCCTCCTGCTGTGCGGCCTAGGGGCGGGAAGAAGGGTGCCGGGGAGGGGTGGTTGAGGACCCCTGTTTTAAGGATTCCTTCTGTGAACAGAGCTGTATATATGTTTATCTTAAATATCTATTCTGTCATTCCTATTGGCATAGCAAGGAAGGGACAGTCCACAACATATGTTCAGTCTGTCGGTCTCAAAACCTAATTATCTGTCAATTTTATTCAAGTTGGAGTGTGAAATTAAGCTCTCAATTTGGTGCCACTATTTTTCGTTTGTTTGTTTGTTTTTTTGCCCAGGCTGGAGTGCACTGGTGCGATCTCGGCTCACTGCAACCTCTGCCTCCCGGGTTCAAGCGATTCTCCTGCCTCAGCCTCCCGAGTAGCTGGGATTGCAGGCAACCACCACCACACCCGGCTAATTTTTTTTTGTATTTTTAGTAGAGACTGGGTTTCACCATGTTTGGCCGGGCTGGTCTTGAACTCCTGATCTCAGGTGATCCACCTGTCTCGGCCTCCTGAAGTGCTGGGATTGCAGGCGTGAGTGACCGCACCCGGCCCTGGTACCACTATTTTTTTGAAATAAAGACATGAAAAGCCACAAGATTTCAGGTAACAAAGCAGTTAACCGAGTAACAGAATGAGCACTTTCAGGGCTCTGTAAAAGCTATTTTGTGAATTAATTTTTGAAAAATTTTACCCGAGTCTTCAAAACTTCGTATTTTTCTGTGGTTACTGACATTGGCGACATTTGTTTTTGATTTGCCCCTGTTTTCTGTAACATATTTATATTATGCATCAACCTGGAAATATTCCATGTTCAGCCCTCGAGAGTTGCCTGATGGTGAAAATCACAAATGGCATATTAATAATCTGAACAAAGAATAGAAAGTGAACCAGACATAGCACCAGTGACTGTGCTTAGAAGTGGATTAAGAGACCGGGCGCCGTGGGAGGCTGAGGCAGGTGGATCACGATGTCAAGAGATCAAGACCATCCTGGCCAACATGGTGAAACCCTGTCTCTACTAAAAATATAAAAAGTTAGCCGGGCGTGGTGGTGGGCACCTGTAGTCCCAGCTACTCGAGAAGCTGAGGCAGGAGAATCACTTGAACCCAGGAGGCGGAGGTTTCAGTGAGCCGAGATGGTGCCATTGCACTCCAGCCTGGCGACAGAGTGAGACCCCGTCTCAAAAAAAAAAAAGAATCCTAGCTACTGTCAGTTTAATCCCCCCCCTTTTTTTTTAACAAAGTCACTAATATTTTAATATAAAAAGTAAGCTTTTACTTTTCGTCATAAATGTTTTTCATATCATCATTCTTTGCAGAAAATTTAAAGATTGCAACCAGGTGAAAAGAAGAGAAATAAATTATACCATAATTTATTATGGAAAAAAAAAGAAAACTATACTGTATTAGTTGACATCATTCCAGACTCTTAAATACACATTTATCCACATACACACAATTTTACCAAAAAGAGTTTACCTTGTCACTGTTTTGTAGCCTTTTTTTTTTTTTTATTATAGACATTTGTTAGAACAATTTTAGACTTGCGGAATTATTGCCAAGGTAGGACAGTTCCCATGTTACCCCTGCCGCCCCCACATGCACACACACGCAGGCACACGCACACATATGGACACATATGGGCGTGCACACACACGCAGGCACATGTGCACACATGCACGCTTGCACGCACACACAGACATGCGGGCAGACGCACACACATGCACGCTTGCACGCACACACATACATGTACACACATGTACACACACATCCAGATTCCCCAGTTAACAACATCTAACATGAATGCAGTACATTTGTTGCAATTAATGAACCAATTTTAATACACTGATACACTGTTACTAACTGAAGTCCATGCTTTCACTGTCTTATTTTTCACCTACTGACACACTCTGTTTCGGGATCCCATCCAGGATATGACATTACATTTAGTTGTCATATTTCTTTAGGCTGCTCTTGGCTGTGACAGTTTCTTAGACTTTCCTTGTTTTTGCTGACCTTGACACCTTTGAGAAGCACTGGTCAGGTGTTTGTAGAATGTTCCTCCATTGGAATTGTCTGATGTTTGTGTCATGATTAGATTGGGGTTATGCATTTTGGGGAGGAAGACCACAGAAGTGAAGTACCATTCTCATCACGTCCTATCAAAATTACATGCTCTTAATGTCAGCGTGACTTGTCACTGTTGATGTTGACCTTGATCACCTGGCTGAGGTGGTGTTCGTCAGGTTTCTCCACTGTAAAGTTACTCTTTTTTCCCTCTTTCCATACTGGACTCTTTGGAAGGAAGTCACTACACGCAGCCCACACTTAAGGAACAAGGGCTGGGCGTGGGGGCCCACGCCTGTAATCCTAGCACTTTGGTAGGCTGGGGCTGGAGGATCACCTGAGCCCAGGATTTGAGACCAGCCTGTGCAACATTGTGAGACTGCATTGCTATAAAAAACAAGAAGTAGCCAGGTGTGATGGTGCACACCTGTGGTCCCAGCTACTTGGGAAGCTAAATAGAAGGATCGCTGGAGCCCAGGAGGTTGAGGCTGCAGTGAGCTGTGATTGTGCTGTTGCACTCCAGCCTGGGAAACAGTGAGGGACCCTGTCTCTGCGGAAAAAAAAAAAGGGGGCAAACGAGCTGAGAGTGATGCCACTCCGCCTTGACGGTAGAGCATCTGCATCATTTATTTAGAGTCTTTTGCACATGGGATTTGCCTCTTTTCCCCCCATTATTCATTTACTTAGTCATTTGTTAATATCAGCATAGACTCATAGACATTGATTTTTCAGTTTGGATTATAACCCAGGACTATTTTACTTGTTTTACTGCTCAAAATGTTCCAGCTTTGGCCATTGGGAGTTCTCTCAGTTGGCTCTGGTGTCTCTTTGAGGTACCCCCAGAAATGCAGTGGGATTTTTTTTTTTTTAATTTTTATTTTTAGACAGAGTCTTACTCTGTTGCCCAGGCTGGAGTGCAGTGGCATAATCTCAACTCACTGCAACCTCCGCCTCCTGGGTTCTTGTGCCTCAGCCTTCCAAAGGAGGATTACATCCTGGGATTACAGGTGTGAGTCCCTGGGCCTGGCCAGATTTCTTTGTTTCTTTTCTTTTTACTTTGTTTTTGTTTTTGTTTTATAGCACTTCGCTATCTTCTATAATGAAGATACTCATCTGTGAGATGCTCATCCTGTACATCACTCGTTCCAGTCCTAGAATCAGCCATTTCTCTGTAGACCTCCTCTTTCTCTTCCTCCTCCTTTTTTTTTTTTTTTTTTTTTTGAGACAGGGTCTCTGTCTGTCACCAGACTGGAGTCCAGTGGTGCAGCCTTGAACTCCTGGGCTCAAGTGATTCTCCTACTTCAACCTCCCTAGTAGCTGGAACTATAGGCATAAGCCACCACATCCAGCTAGTTTAAAAATTTTTTTGTAGAGACAGGGTCTTTGTATGTTGCCCAGGCTGGTCTCGAACCCCGGGGCTCAAGGGATCCACCCACTTTGGCCTCCCAAAGTGCTGGGTAATCAGGCGTGCGCCACTGTGTCTGGTCCCCTTTTCCTTTTAATAAAGAATATTAGAAATATAATCTTTTTTTCCAACTGAATATACTGTCATGTCAGTATATATTCCTCTACAGAACAATGTTTTTTACTTATATCTTATTTTATTTTATTTTATTTTATTTGAGACAGAGTCTTGCTCTGTCTTCCAGGCTAGAGTGCAGTGGTGTGATCTCAACTCACTGCAACCTCTGCCTCCCAAGTTCAAATGATTCTCTTATCTCGGCCAGCCAAGTACCTGGGTTTACAGGCATACGCCATCATGCTGGGCTAATTTTTATAGTTTTAGCAGAGATGGGGTTTCACCATGTTGGTCAGGCTGGTCTTGAACTCTTGGCCTTAAGTGATCCACCCATCTTGGCCTCCCAAAGTGTTGGGATTACAGGTGTGAGCCACCACACTTGGCCCTGTTTTTTTTACTTTTTTTTTTTTTTGAAACAGAGTCTTGCTGTGTTGCCCAGGTAGGAGTGCAGTGGCACGATCTCGGCTCACCACAACCTCTGCCTTCCAGGTTCAAGCGATTCTCCTGCCTCAGCCTCCCGAGTAGCTGGGATTACAGGCATGTGCCATCATGTCCAGCTAATTTTTGTAGACCATCATGATCTTTTACAGTCTTCTTACACCACTCCTCACCCTTCAGCCAGTGATTTGCTTTTGCCTACTGCTGATTAGTCTGTTCTAAAGCTGCACATGCATGCAACCATCTAGTGAGTACTCTTAAGTATGTTTTATTGTTTCTGAGATTTATCCATGTTGTTGCATGTATCCACAGTTCATTCCTTTTTATTGCTGTGTTATTCATTGTGTGAGTGTATCACTCTGAGCTGTTGTTACACATGACACTGATGACACCAAATGTGTGGGTTCCCTTCCCCCCCGCCCCCCACGTCAATCCCAGTTCTGATGCTAACTGGCTATTCTACAGTTTGATTCAATCCCAACACTTAACTCCCCAGAATTAGCGAAGACCCCACAGGTTAAGGGCTCAGTCCCACAAGACTACTCCTACCTTATCCATGAGTTGCAAATCAAAGGTTGTCACCTATATTTCTGACTAATAAATAAATCGGGGGTTCCCTTTGCAGGTTCAGTAATTTGCTAGAGGCCTGTAATCCTGTAATCCCAGCACTTTGGGAAGCTGAGGTGGGCGGATCACTTGAGGCCAGGATTTCAAGCCCAGCCTGATCAACGGACCGACACCTCATCTCTACAAAAAATTAAACAAAATTAGCCAGGCTTGGTGGCACATGCCTGTAGTCCCAGCTACTTGGGGAGGCTGAGGTGGGAGGATCGCCTGAACCTGGGAGGTTGAGGCTATAGTGAGCTGTGATTGTGCCACTGTACTCCAGCCTGGGTGACGGAGTGAGACCCTGTCTCAAAATAGTAATAATTTGCTAGAATGGCTCCAGGA
Source organism: Piliocolobus tephrosceles (assembly GCF_002776525.5). Lineage (NCBI taxonomy): Eukaryota > Metazoa > Chordata > Mammalia > Primates > Cercopithecidae > Piliocolobus > Piliocolobus tephrosceles. Next base: position 7,880,835 of record NC_045441.1, on the reverse strand, counting down.
GTCAGGAAAACATTACTTACAACCGTTGGTTTATTATAAAAGATACAACTCCACAACATAGAAATGGAAGCGATGCACAGGACCAGGTATAGGGGAAGGGGCTTGGAGTTTTCCACATCCTGTCTGGGCAGGCCACACTCCCAGCACCTTGATGTGCTCACCAACATGGACGCTGTGTGATCCCCATTGTTTAGGACTTGGAATGGTTGTTTTGTTTCACTTTAGGCTTGATTGATTACATTGTTGGCCACTGGTGATTGAGCTCAAACTCAAGTTCCTTCCTGAAGGTCAGAGGGTGGGGCCGAAATTCGAACCCTCTCATCATGCCTTCCTCTTTCTGGTAACCAGCCTCCATCCTGAAGCCATCTAGGGCCCCCAGCCACCAGTCTTCTCATTAATACACAGAAGACACTCCTCACTCTGGAGATTCCAGCAGTCTTACAAAGTATGTCAGCAACTGGGACAAAAATCAAATATTGTTCCACAATTGTTTCTCCATTTACTTGTTGGTTGACGTTGGATTATAGTTTTTGGCTATCACAAATAAACCTGCTGTGAACTCTCATGTATAGGTGTTTTGTGGATGTGTGTTTTCATTTCTTTGTTTGTTTGTTTGGAGGCTGGAGTACAGTAGTGTGATCTCTCAGCTTGCTGCAACCTCTGCAACCCCCTGGGTTCAAGCAATTCTCCTGCCTCAGCCTCCCGATATTTGGGATTGCAGGCGCCCACCACCACACCCAGCTAATTTAAAAAATATTTTTAGTAGAGGTGGGGTTTCACCATATTAGCCAGGCTGGTCTGGAACTCCTGACCTCAAGTGATCTGCCCGTCTCGGCCTCCCAAAGTGCTGAGATTACAGGCATGAGCCACCGCAGCTGGCCTTTTATCATTGCTTTGGATAAAAACCCAGGAGTAGAATTATTAGGTCATAGGGTAGACTAAACTCAACAGTTCTCTAAAGTCAGTGTTCCATTTTATACCTCCACAGGCAATGTATAAGAGTTGTAGCACCTCCACCTCCTTGTCAGCACTTAGTATTGTCAGTCTTTTTAATTTTAGCCATTCTAGTAGGTATGTGGTGGTACCTTACTGTGGTTTTCATGTGCATTGTGCATTGTACCAATGATTAGTGATATTGAGCATATTTTCGTGTACTTATTGGCCACATGATGTCTTCTTTGGTAAGGTGTCTATTTAAAAAAATGATAATTTTAAAATTTTTTATAAAGATAGGGTCTCACTATTTTGCCCAGGCTGGTCTTGAACACCTGGACACAAGCGATCCTCCCACCTTGGCTTCCCAGTGTTGGGACTACAGGCGTGAGCTGCCGTGCCCAGCCAAATATCAATTTTTAAATTGGATTTTGGGTTTTATTATTATTATTATTATTCTTGAGTTGTAGAATTCTTTATTCTAGATGCAGGTCTTTTGTCAGTCATATGGATTGTTAATATTTTCTCCCAGTCTGTCTCTTGCCCTTTCATTTTCCTAGTGGTATCTAGTTTTTATGTTATTGTATTTAATTTTTATGTTTCTGCTCCATTTCAGGCCAATTTTTGTGTATGATGTGAGGTAAGGGTTAAGACTTATTGTTACACATTTTTCATAAGCATATCCCATTCATTCTAGCTGGATTTCCTATTTTCCAGTCTAGACAAGGCTATCTTTTTTCCCCATCATCGAATTGTCTTGGCACCTTTGATGAACATCAGTGGAGACGGTTCCATGTTTGGACTTTCTATTCTGTCTATTGATGTTTATGATTGATTTATAAATACTTGAGTGTACAGCTCACTGAATTCTCACAAACTGAACACGCGTATATAATTAGCATCCAGGTCAGGAAATAGAGCGTGGCCAGTTCCCCAGTCCCCTTCTTCATGCATCCTTCAGGTCATTACCTTATCCTGCTAAAGGATAATCACTCGCCTAACTTTAACAGCATATGTTAGTTCTGTCTGCTTTGGTACTTTATATAAGTGGCATTGTATGAAATGTCTTGTGGCTTTCATTGAATATTATGTTTGTGAGATTCATTCATACGTGTGTGGAGTTAGGATCTGCCATTCTTATTGCTGTATAGTATTCCATTTTGTGATGACCACAACTTTTTTATTGTTTGTACTTTGATGGATATCTCAATGGTTCTCAGTTCCAAAACTGAGTATAATCAAACAGTACAATCAATAAAGGAACTATTAGGAACTGTGCTACTATTATTTAGTATCCTTTTACTACATGGTGAGCACGTATCTGTGTATTTTCATTGAGGACATATGTAAGGGTGAAATTGTTGGGTCATGGTCAATTTTTTTTTTTTTTTTTTTTTTGAGATGGAATCTCACTGTGTCACCCACGGTGGAGTGCAGTGGCATGATTTCAGTTCACTGCAACCTCTGCCCCCTGTGTTCAAGCAATTCTCCTGCCTCAGCCTCCTGAGTTGCTGGGATTATAGGCGCATGCCATCATACCCAGCTAATTCTTCTTTTTTTTTTTTTTTTTGAGACGGAGTCTCACTCTCACCCAGGCT
>NC_045441.1:7860271-7873304 GCF_002776525.5 Piliocolobus tephrosceles | reverse complement strand
TTTTTTTTTTTTTTTTTTTGAGACGGAATTTTGCTCTGTCTCCAGGCTGGAGTCCAGTGGCACAATCTTAGCTCACTGCAGTCGTTGTCTCCCGGGTTCAAGTGATTCTTCTGCCTCATCCTCCCAAATAGCTGGGATTACAGGCACGCACCACCACGCCTGGCTAATTTTGTATTTTTAGTAGAGATGGGGTTTCACTATGTTGGTCAGGCTGGTCTCACACTCCTGACCTCAAGCAATCCACCTGCCTCAGCCTCCCAAAGTGCTTGTGAGCCACCACGCCTGGCGGCCTTCGGATTTTCTTTTGACCTTTCTATGTGTCAAATTAATACTGCCTTGGTTGGACATGTTGGCTCACACCTGTAATTCCAGCACTCCGGGAGGCTGAGGTGGAAGGATTGCTGAGACCAAGAGTTTGAGACCAGCCTGGGCAACATAGCAAGATCTTACCTCTGTAAAATAATAATACTGCCTCATTTGGTAGAACACAGAGACAGAAAATGCTGACATTGCCTTATCTTGCTGTTACTTATGATTACTTTTTTTTCCCCCTTTCTTCTTCTTCTTATTTATTTATTCTTTTAAAGAGACGGCATCTCACTCTGTTGCCCAGGCTGGAGTGCAGTGGTGCAGTCATAGCTTACTGCAGCCTTGAACTCTTGGGTTCAAGCAGTTGTCCTGCCTCAGCCTCCTGAGGAGCTGGGAGCACAGGTGCATACCACTGAACCTGGCTAATTTTTAATTTTTTTTTTTTTTTAAGATACAGTGTCTTGTTATGTTGCCCAGGGGTGGTCTCAAACTCCTGGGTGCAAGGAATCTTCCTGCCTCAGCCTCCCAAAGTGCTGGGATTACAGGCATGAGCCGCCAAGTCTGGCCTTGCCCTTTTGCTGCTGTAAAATATTCCATTGGGTTTATTTAAGATAGAAACATTATCTGGAGATAGACGTTGTCCTATATAGATAGACTTTAATGAGACACTTTTCTTATCTTTCAAAGCAAAGGTGTTAGCCTATAATACTTCAGAAGAAACCAAACAAAAGAAAACAGTAGCTTTGGCAATTGCTTCCTGTGTGGAACCTGTCTTCTTTCTCCATCCAGGAAGAGCCCCTACTTCAGGGGCTGCAGATTCTGTGAGGGTGTTGGGAAAAATAACATTTTAATGTTAAAAATAAAAAATAGAGAGTGATCCCCAGTTATCGGTTTTCTTGGAATGTGATTGTGTAACAGATCTTTGAAGATCATCCCTTAAGATGTAAAAATGATGGTTCTTTCATGAGAGCTTTGTTCAAATAAAAAGTTCCGTGTCCTGTTTTTGGCCGGGCGTAGTGGCTCACGCCTGTAATCCCAGCACTTTGGGAGGCCGAGGTGGGCGGATCATCTGAGGTCAGGAGTTCGAGACCAGCCTGGCCAACATGGCAAAACCCCGTCTCTACTAAAAATACAAAAATTAGCCAGGCATGGTGGCGCGTGCCTGTAATCCCAACTACTAGAGGGGGCTAAGGCAGGAGGACCGCTTGAACCTGGAAGGTGGAGGTTGCAGTGAGCACTCCAGCCTGGGCAGCAGAGTGAGACTCCGTCTCAAAAAAAAAAAGTTCCAAATGCCCTCTGGACTTTAGTACTTGTTTTCTGACATGTACTTTATTACTTTATTTCTCCCTCATTATAATAATACTTCTGCTTTGAACCTGCAGAATATATATATATATTTTATTTCTGAAGGACCAGATCTGCTAGGCAGTAGTGTGCAAAGCTTCCAGGCTGTCGACTCCTTGTGGAACATGGCATCGGAGAGTCAGACACATCACACTGTGGTGCTTGCAGAAGAGTTGTTTTCATACATTCCTTCAAGCAGGCAGTTATCCATTGATTTCAACAGACATTGATCCAGCGCTAATTTCCGCCAGGCCCTGTGCTTCTGTGCTGGGAATGTAATAGTTGAGAAGGCAGCCCCTGCCTTCTTGGTGCTTATATTCTAGTGGGTTAATGACACAGTTAAAAAACAAAACAAACAAACAACAACAAAAAGTCATTGCCTAATACCATTTAGCAAGTATGTTGAAAGTCAACTGTGTGTGCCAGACACTGTTTCAGCCTCTGGTGGTTAATAGTAAAAGGCACAATCCTTGCTTCAGTGGAGCTAGGCATTAAGAAGAATGCAAATAAAGAAAGGGTTTCATTTCAGGCTCTGCGAACAACTATGACGATGCCACATTAATGTAGAGTGGGATGGGGGTGGAGCGGAGATGCCTTCACCCATGAATTGGGAAACAAATCCATCTGGCTCTGTGTCCACGAACCTCATTCTATGAGAATAGGAAGAGAATAGTGTATATAGAAGAGCTTTCTGGACAGGAAAGGACCATACAGATAGTATGAGTGTTTGTGCTGGCAGGGAACCCATGGGGACAGGCAGCAGGTGGCACATCCCCACTTCATGCTTGGGGCTCGGTTGTGCCTCAGGAGAGACAGTTTCTGCCACAACAGCTCTGCCTCACCCTGCCAGGTTTGGGGGTGTGATCTGAATTCTGTCACACTTCTGATGGCAAAGAGTTCACCTGATTTTGTCATTTATTTTTAATTTAGTGCAATTGTAGAAGATGAACTGTAACATCCGTAGCTTAAGCAAACAGGTGTTTTGAAAACTTACCTCAGGATTGTCACTTTACCAGAGATCTGTTCCCACCTCCAAAGCCAGTAGGCATGGCTGGTGGGTGCTGAAGTGTGTTTTGTTAACTTAGACCGTTTGCCCTGCAGGAAGAAATCATTTGATCAGTTAATGGTGTCTGAATAGTGGAAACGTGTGTGTGTCTTGTGTATGCATGAACTTACTGAGCAAGATTGGAAATAAGTGTTTGTTTCGGTCGCAGATAATGGAGTGGAGTTCAGTTCTCCTGTATGGGCTTAACATTTTTGGCATTGGCATCTGTTGATATAACTGAAATGTGATTTTTTTTTCCTTCAATGCAAATTTGAAGATATCCTAAATTTGTATCAGAATTGACAGATCAGTGGCTCTGGTAGTGGCCTTGAAAGTGGCACAGCACTTTGGGAGGCTGAGGCAGGAGGATCGCTTAAGTTCAGTTTGAGACTAGCCTGGGCAACGTAGTGAGACCTTGTCCCTACAAGAAATTAAAAAACTAGTCAGGTGTGGTGGTGCACACCCTGTAGTCCCAGGTACTCAGGAGGCTCCGGTGGGAGCATCACTGGAGCCCAGGAGTTCGAGACTGCAGTGAGCTGTGTTTGTGCCACTGCATTCTAGCCTGGGTGACAGAGCGAGACCCTGGCCCAGAAAATGAATGAGTGAATGGATGGATGGTTCCTCCCTCAGAGGGGCCTAACTTAGCTGGGGAACAAAGCCAGCTGTATGGGAAGTAATTGAATAGGAAACTATATGATTCTTAAAGTAAACAGGATTAAAAACAGGGAGCTGATCATTGATGGTTAGAGTTGTAATTCCCAGAGTGGTCAAAACAGTTACGTACACGTGGGGATCAGTGTAACATTGTCCAATTTTTATTTGGCCAAGTCACTGCTCTGTCACCATTTTTTATTACCTCTTTCATTAAAGAAAGGACATTTTCACATGAAAAAAGCAGGAAAGACATAACATCAGAACAAAGAACAGCCACTTAAAATTAGTTTCGTTTTATGAAAACCCCGCTTACATTGTCCTTATTGTTTTGGTGTTGGCACTAGTGAAAATGTCATCACAGACTGACGTTTGGGGAACACTGGCTTGAGTGAGGCTTCCCTGACAAAATGCCTGGCCTGGACCCTGAATCTAGGGCCCAGCAAAGACAGAGGGATTGTCTGATGGGCTAAGAAGCAAGAAGAGACTCTTGGAGGTAGTTGGGGTGGGTAAAAGGGGCTAATCCAAGCTATGCCTTGAGGAATAGTGGGAAGGAAATAAATGTGTTGTAGGGAATGGGAGACTGTCACACCCAGGGAGAAACTCAGATTCACACTAAAATATAATACAGAGTCATTTTTGTTGTTGTTGTTGATGTTTTTGCCTAAGAACATGAAAATGGCATTCAAAAGATTGATCCGGGCCGGGCATGGTGGCTCAGGCCTGTAATCGCAGCACTTCGGGAGGCCGAGGCAGGAGGATCACTGGAGGCCAGGTGTTTGAGAGCAGCCTGGGCAACATAGTGAGACCTTGTTTCTACAGAATTTTTTTTTAAATAGGAAAATTAGCTGAGCATAGTGGTGCATGCCTATAGTCCCAGCTACTCAGGAGGCCGAGGTGAGAGGATCACTTGAGCCCAGGAGTTTGAGGCTGCAGTCAGCCATGATTGTGCCCCTGCACTCTAGACTGGGCGAAGTGAGATCTTGCCTCTACAGATACAAAAAAGATTGATACAGTGGCTAAATGTCTGGTGGACCAGGGAGGCTTCCATCAGGGAGGGCACAGTTGTGTGTAGGGGAGGCCAAGAAGAAGAGAGTGGGTTTAAAAATACGGAACAGACAAATTCAAGAGACATTCAGAAGAAGACAGTGATAGGACTTGGAGACACAGAAATAGAAGAAGAAGACAGGAATAAAAACATTGCAGTGAAAGTTTCTAGCCACAGGCTAGAGAAATAGTAGAAGTATTGACACAACTTAGAAACTTTCTCAAGATTGAATAAAGTACTACATTTTTGCTGTAGTTCATTGTTGGAGTGGGTGAATCCACAAGTAGTATTTTGTTGGTGGGAGGGACAGTCTCGCTCTGTCACCCAGGCTGGAGTGCAGTGGCATGATCTTGGCTTACTGCAACCTCTCCCTCCCAGATTCAAGCAATTTTCCTGCCTCAGTCTCCCGACTAGCCGGGATTACAGGCACCCACCACCACGCCCGGCTAATTTTTTTGTATTTTTAGTAGAGACCAGGTTTCACTATGCTGGCCAGGCTGGTCTGGAACTCCTGGCCTCATGTGATCCACCCGCCTCAGCGTCCCAAAGTGCTGGGATTACAGGCATGAGCCACCGTGCCCGGCCTCAAGTAGTATTTTTGTAACCCTGTCTTTTGCCAGGTAAAAGAAGCTCGTTTTACTAATTGAATGTACATCATGTTAGCAAAACACTTCCTTTCCATGTCTTCAAATGCTTCGTGAACATTACATAATTTGCTTTCACCATATCCCCAACATTAGGAAAACTATGGGATGTGATTAGGAAATTATGGGATGTAAGAGGCATGATCTGGCTGGAACTGAAGAAGCCATGCATTGGTCCACACTGAAAAATAAGTGCAGTTTTCTGGAAATGTGGCTTTTGTTAATTGCTGTATCCCCAGAACCTCACTCGTATTGGTACATAAATGTATTTAAAAAAAAAACATAATAGATCTAAGGCCGGGCGTGGTGACTCATGCCTGTAATCCTAGCACTTTGGGAGGCCGAGGCGGGTGGATCATGAGGTCAAAAGTTTGAGACCAGCCTGACCAATATGGTGAAACCCCATCTCTACTAAAAATAAAAAAATTAGTCATGTGTGGTGGTATGTGCCTGTAGTCCCAGCTACTCAGGAAGCTGAGGCAGGAGAATCGCTTGAACCCAGGAGGTGGAGGTTGCAGTGAGCCGAGATCGCGCCACCGCACTCCAGCCTGGGTGACACAGCGAGACTCTGTCTCAAAAAAAAAAAAAAAAAAAAAAAAAAAAACTACATAGAATGAGATTTTATGCTGTCTAATGAATTACCTTTTATTCGTATATCTCTAGAGTAGACCAAATTCCATGCCCTGATCACAAAGCTATTTTAGTAGGAGAAATAATATACCATTAACTTAACCACATTAAGAATGACCCTAAATGATCCTTATGGAGAACTGAAGCAAATTTCTCCTTTCCTTTTTTTTTTTTTTTTCTTTTTGAGACAGAGTCTCACTCTGTCACCCAGGCTGGAGTGCAGTGATGTGGTCATGGCTCACTGCAGTCTCTGCCTCCCCAGGCTCAGGTGAGCCTCCCATCTCTGCCTTCCAAGTAGCTGGGACTACAGTCGCCTACCACCTTGCCTGGCTAATTTTTGCATTTTTTATAGAGATGGGATCTTGCCATGTTGCCCAGGCTGGTCTCGAACTCCTGAACTCAAGCAATCCCACCTGCCTCAGTCTCCCAAAGTGCTGGGATTGCAGGCATGAGCCATTGTGTCTGGCCAAAGCAAAATTTTCTTTGTGCTAACACTGCTGAGACCTTTCCCCACTTTATGATGTAACCACATTACACTGGAATGAGCCTTGAACTCAAACACTGTATGAGCAAAGATTAATATTTGTGAGACATGTGACCAGGATTACTCTATTCAGAAGCAGTCTAGCACCAGCACCTCTGAAAACCAGGGCCCAGAATTGGTGGCTAATATTTGAGACTGCACAGGGAGGTGGGGAGGGATCGGAGGCTCACAAGGCTAGAGTTTTGCAAGGGGAAGCCACTGGAGAATTTTAAAAGGAAGATAGACATGAGATTTAAGTCTTGAAACGGTCACTTCATCATAGCTTGTGTTTGGGAGCTTGGACAAGGGTAGAGATGCTAAGAAGGCAACATATTTGAGATTGAGAGGAAAGAGGGAGAACATGTAGTCTTCTTGCTTGTGCCTCTTTTTTTTTTGAGACGGAATCTCGCTATCACCAGGCTCGAGTGCAGTGGCGTGATCTCAGCTCACTGCAACCTCTGCCTCCCGGGTTCAAGTGATTCTCCTGCCTAAACCTCCCGAGTAGCTGGGACTACGTGCACGCACCTCCACGCCCAGCTAGTTTTTGTCTTTTTAGTAGAGCCCGGGGTTTCACCGTGTTGGCCAGGATGGTCTCGATCTTTTGACCTTGTGATCCGCCCGCATCGGCCTCCCAAAGTGCTGGGATTACAAGTGTGAGCCACCGCTCCCGGCCTCGCTTGTTCCTTTGATGGGGGCTGCTAAGGTCTCTGAACTGATGGATCCTGGGAGAGGACCAGGTTTCCAGTTAGATTGAGAAGAACTTCAGTTTTGGATACTTGTGAGTTTTATATGAGAGCTGTTGAGATATTCCAAGCTTTGGAAAAGAAAAGGAAAGCTGAAGCAAACAGAACATTATAGGCCCATGTGAAGACAGCCCAAATAGATGGGTGATTTCAAATTAATATGAGAAAACTAATAGCTCGTCTATATCCAAATAACAATGAGAAAATGCAACAAAAGGAATGATTCCATTCACAATAGTAACAAAAAATACCCAAAGAATGCACCCAAATAGAAACGTGCAAGACTTTTATGAAATACTTTAAAATCTCAGCTGGATGCGGTGGCTCACATCTGTAACCCCAGCATTTTGGGAGACCGAGGCTGGTGGATTGCTTGAACCCAGGAATTTCAGACCAGCCTGGGCAGCATACTGAAACCCCGTCTCTACAAAAAAATTATCCAAGTGTGCTGGTGTTTATCTGCGGTCCCAGCTCCTTGGGAGGCTGAGGTGGGAGGCTCACGGAGCCTGGGAAGCTGGAGGCTGCAGTGAGCTGTGATCGCATCACTGCACTCCAGCCTGGGCGACAGAGACTCTGTCTCAAAAAAAGAAAAAAACAACCCAACTCACTTAAGGGCATCAAAAAACTTAATAAAGGGATAAATATGCTACATTCAAGAATGAGAATACTCAATATTGTAAATAGGTAAAAAATTTCCTCATTCACTTATGAAGTCATTGTTTAAAAACTTGCTCAGAATGATTCTAAATGTCAGTGGGAAAAATAAGCACATGAGACTAGCCAGACAAATGCTGGACAAACAGTAATGATGAGGTTTTGGGGCTGTGGATTTTCTATTTTACACATTTCCATATTTTCAAGTATGTATTACTTTTGTAATGAGAGTAACAAGAAATGAAACATCAGCAGGAGGTGGAATTAATAGTGATCTATCCACGAAAAAGACTGAGGTGGAAAGGAAGGATAGAAAGATTACATTACTCCGAAGAAGAAATGTTACTATTGACTATACAGAAACAATATCAAGGAATACTGATTATCAAGGAATACTATGAACAAGTGTATGCCAACAACTTGATAACATGGGTGAAATCAACAAACATCTACAAAGACACAAACTACGAAGGCTGAAGAAGAAATGGAAAAATCTGAATAGACTTATAAAAAGTGACGAGATCAACAAACTTCTGGAAATTCACAAACTACCAGGGCTGATTGAAGAAGAAATGGAAAAATCTGACTAGATTTGTAAAAAGTAAAGAGATTGGATTCGTAATTTAAAACACTTCCCGTAAAGAAAATGACAAGCCCGGGCCTAGGGGCCATCACTGATGAACTCTACCCAACATTAAAGAAGAATTAACACCAATTCTTCACAAATTCTTCCAAAACAAAACAACACAAAAAGATGAGGAGGAGAAGGGAATATTTCCCAGCTCATTTTATGAGGCCGGTATCACTCTGATACCAAAACTAGATAGCCTAGGAAGGAAAGGAAAATATAAACCAATATCCCTTATGAATATAGAAGTGAAATTCCTCAACAAAATACTAGCAAACTGAATATAGCAACATATTAAACGAATTGTGTACCATGACCAGGTTGAGTTTATCTCACAATGCAGGGTTGGTTTAACAACTTAAAATCAATTAATGTCACACACTGTATCAGTAGACAAAGGCCAGACTCCAAACCAGTATCTCAACACATGTAGAAAAAGCATTTAACAGAATCTAACACCACTTCGTGGTGTCAAGTAATCCACCTGCCTCGGCCTCCCAAAGCGTACTGGGTGGTGTGTGCTTGTAATCCTAGCTACTGGGGAGGCTGAGGCGAGAGGACTGCTTGAACCCAGGAGTTTGAGGGTGCAGTGAGCTATGATCATGCCACTGCACTCCAGCCTGGGCAACAGAGCAAGACCCTGTCTTTAAAAAAAAAACTATATTGATAAACCCTTCTGAATGTGTTTCTGATTGTTAGTTTAAACTATGAGTATGGTGTTTCTTTTGGGGGTGATAAAAATGTTCTAAAATTGCTTGTAATGATAGTTGTCCAACCCATGAGTATACTAAAAGCCACTTTATTACACACTTTAAATGGGTGAATTGTGTGCTATATAACTTATATCTTGGCTGGGCATAGTGGCCTAGGCCTGTAATCCTAGCACTTTGGGAGGCGAAGGTGGGAGGATTGCTTGAGGCCAGGAGCTTGGGACCAAGCCTGGGCAACGTAGTGAGAGACTGTCTTTTTAAAAAAAAGAAGTTAGCTGGGTGTGGTGGTGTGTGCCTGTAGTCCCAGCAACTTGAGAGGCTGAGGCTGGAGGATCCCTAGAGCCCAGGGGTTTGAGGCTACAGTGAGCTATGACTGTGCCACTGCACCCCAGCCTGGGGTGATGGAGTGAGACCCTGTCTCTTTTACATATCTCTATATATAGATATATAGATTATATACATATTATATATGGATAGATATTATATATAGATATATATCTATATTATATAATATAGATATATAGATTATATATTGATTTATCTTGATAAAGCTATATATAGCTTATCACTTATGACATTCACTTAGTTTTTATAAAACTAAGTGAAACTTGACAGAACAATATCTATTGTGTGAACACATTTTTGTAAAATATAAGTTCTTAATAAAACATAATATGCTTAAAATTGAGGACAATTTGTGAAGCACAAGACAAAAGCACCTCAGTGTCTCCCTGACACAGTCACTTTCATTGTGTAGCAAGCAGGTCTGGTGACAAACTGTCTTAACAGTAGTTGATACTACCTCATTACTCATTAATAAAATAATAGGAGCCTTAATTGCATTCTTTCTATACATCGATACTGTGCTTAGTTCTTTGTTTTGGAGACAGTCTCGCTCACTGCCGCCTCTGCCTCCCGGGTTCAAGTGATTCTCCTGCCTCAGCCTCTGGAGTAGCTGGGATTACAGACATGCACCACCATGCCCAGCTAATTTTTGTATTTTAGTAGAGACAGGGTTTCTCCATGTTGGCCAGGCTGGTCTTGTACTCCTGACCTCAGGTGATCTGCCCACCTCAGCCTTCCAAAGTGCTGGGATTGCAGGCATGAGCTACCACGCCCAGCCTGTGTTAAGTTCTTAACATGCATTTTATCGTATTTTGTTCACATCATCCTGATGATGGCCCCATATTCGTTTATTTACCACCTTCCCCTTGCTTACTATTTTCCAACATATCAAAGTTTACATTTACAAAATTGTTTTATTTATCAGAATACAAAAAATGCATAGCTTCTTCTGTCATTAGCAGCACCTATAAGGATAAATACTTCAGGTCTTTATTTGAATTGGTTTTTATGTGATCGTATGCAGTGTAAGAGAATATTGGTAGGCTGGGTGCAGTGGCTCAAGCCTATAAACCCAGCACTCTGGGAGACCAAGGTGGGAGGATCACTTGAGGCCAGGAGTTCAGGACTAGCCTGGGCAACATAGTAAGACCCTATCTCTACAAAAATAAGAAAATTTAGCCAGGGGTGGGGGCGAGTGCCTATAATCCTAGCTACTGGGAGGGCTGAGGCAAGAGGATTGCTTGATCCCAGGCTGCAGTGAGCTATGATCATGCCACTGCACTCCAGCCTGGGCAACAGAGCAAGACCCTGTCTCTTTAAAAAAAACCAAAAAGTATATTGATAAACCCATCTGAATGTGTTTAAGATTTTTAGTTTAAACTAAAGCATTTTATATTTTTTACAGTTGATCTTCAGTTTGAGGAGAAAACACTTTTTAGATGGTTGTCCATTTTTTGTTTCATGTGATACCAGATTTGAAAGTCAAATCTTTGGCAAAGCTAATTTTTAGAGTCTTTTTGTTCTGGTGTAAATATAGATTAGCTATTATGGAAATCTTGTCTTTAATGCTAACCTGAGTAATTTTTCTTTGTTTTTAGTGTTATGTGCCAAGAACCTTGCAAAGAAAGACTTCTTCAGTAAGTAAACACTTATTTTTTTCCCCTTACAATATTATGCATGTATTTCTGAAATTTTAAACTTTAAAAAAAGATTGCGTGTATTCTCTTTAAAGTTTGACCTTTACTTAATAGAAATCCATGGTTTTCCAAACTTTATTTCCCAGTTGACTACAACATGGGGGTTCCTTAGCTGAAAGACACAGAACTTATAAATCATAACCCAAAACCTGTCTTTCATTTCCTGTTCTGGTCACACCCAAGTTTTTCTGCCTCTCTGCCTATTAGAATATTGCTTTCTGCTGGATGATGTATTCTCAGCTCTAACAAAAATGAAATACTTTTCTGTAAAACAGCTGGATTTGCATAAAATTGTTAATCAGATTTTTTAAATTAAATCACATTTACAGCATCCTGTAATTAAAGGAATTGCAAATATAGAGACTCCTTTTCTAAAGGAAGGAATCACTCCTTAAGAAAGTCACCTAGTATCTGGTCAGTGCCTGCAGCATTAAATTCTTCACACACTTTCTGATCCTCACAGGACATCTTTCAGTTCTTGAGTAGTAGTATTCATGCTTTCAAGATGAAGAAACTTAGGCTCAAAGGCTTTCTCCAGGTAGCCAGGAAGCTCCAGCATGGTGGCTCGTGTCCATCTCTATCTCTGACAACTGTCCACTTTGCCGTCTGTCTGATGTAATAAACCTGTCTGATTCATTCCCTAGCATTTAGGGACTTAACAAATTAAGGCCTGGTGAATACTTGCTTCCATAGATAAGATAGGCAAAGATCAGTAAACACATTTCGGGGCACTATTAATTTTTAGAAAGTCTAAATACAATTACTTTCAGATACTTTTCCCTCCACTTAATTAGCCCCACTTTAATAAAAATTTGAATGTAAGCCTGTATTTTTTTAGTCACTTTCTTTTCTTCCCTTTAAAAATCTTGAGTATGGAGGCATACTAGGTTCTCTCTTAGAAAGCTCAATAGACATAACTTATTTTGCTGATTGAAATTATCCTGAAATTAGAGAACAAAATGTACAATGGTAATCTTTACCGAATGAGATGATCCTGAAGCTCCCTTTAGCCTGAATTGTGTTCTGTGTCACATGGATGAATCTGAGGTCTCATCTAGGTGTGCGTCTCCTCTCTCCTCTAGGGCTCCCCGACCCTTTTGCAAAGATTGTCGTGGATGGGTCTGGGCAGTGCCACTCAACCGACACTGTGAAAAACACATTGGACCCAAAGTGGAACCAGCACTATGATCTGTGAGTTGAATGTTCTGTAAACCCTGTAAACAAGAATGTTTCTTGCGGAGTGGCAAGAAAGCAGGTGTCTAGCTTTTACGAGAAACATTTAAGAAAAAAAACAAAAAGGATGACTTTTTTTTTTTTTTTTTTGGAGACGGAGTCTTGCTCTGTCGCCCAGGCTGGAGTGCAGTGGCTGGATCTCAGCTCACTGCAAGCTCCGCCTCCCGGGTTTACGCCATTCTCCTGCCTCAGCTTCCTGAGTAGCCGGGACTACAGGCGCCTGCCACCTTGCCCAGCTAGTTTTTTGTATTTTTTAGTAGAGACGGCGTTTCACCATGTTAGCCAGGATGGTCTCGATCTCCTGACCTCGTGATCCGCCCGTCTCGGCCTCCCAAAGTGCTGGGATTACAGGCTTGAGCCACCGCACCTGGCCGGATGACTTTTTATTGATACCAAAAGCGGATGGCCAAATGAATGTCTATGTTGCCTAATTTTAGAATTTATGTACTTGGAAGTTCTTGCATTTGCCATTTTATTTTTTTCTTTTTCTTTTTTTTTTTGAGATGGAGTCTCACTCTGTCACCCAGGCTGGAGTGCAGCGGCGTGAT
The DNA here is from genome assembly GCF_002776525.5 of Piliocolobus tephrosceles. Classification (NCBI taxonomy): domain Eukaryota; kingdom Metazoa; phylum Chordata; class Mammalia; order Primates; family Cercopithecidae; genus Piliocolobus; species Piliocolobus tephrosceles. Next base: position 7,860,552 of record NC_045441.1, on the reverse strand, counting down.
CTCAGCTCACTGCAACCTCTGCCTCCCGGGTACAAGCGATTCTCCTACCTTAGCCTCACAAGTAGCTGGGATTATGGACATATGCCACCACGCCCAGCTAATATTTGTATTTTTTAGTAGAGACGGGGTTTCACCATGTTGGCCAGTCTGGTCCTGAACTCCTGATCTCAAGTGATCTGCCCACCTTAGCCTCCCATAGTGTTGGGATTAGAGGCGTGAGCCACTGCACCTGACTGCATTTGGCATATTTTCATAGATTTTTTTATGGTTTGGTTTCATAC
>NC_045441.1:7842181-7860171 GCF_002776525.5 Piliocolobus tephrosceles | reverse complement strand
TTTTTTTTTTTTTTTTTTTTTTTTTTTTTTGAGACGGAGTCTTGCTTTGTCGCCCAGGCTAGAGTGTGCAGTGATGTGATCTCAGCTCACTGCGACCTCCACCTCCTGGATTCAAGCGATTCTCCTGCCTCAGCCTCCTGAGTAGCTGGGATTACAGGCACCCGCAACCATGCCCGACTAATTTTTGTAGTTTTAGTATAGACGGGGTTTCACCATCTTGGCCAGGCTGGTCTTGAACTCCTGACCTCATGATCCACCCGCCTCGGCTTCCCAAAGTGCTGGGATTACAGGTATGAGCCACCAGTGCTCTGCCTAAAAGATGCATTATTATGACTATACGTTTCTGTTGACTTTGGAAATTTTTGCTTTTTAGTACATATATATTTTCTACAACAGAAAATGCAGTTTTATTTGATCAAAGCCATGAGACAATTTCTTATATTCATTCAAAAACTGGATTGTACTTTGAAGACCACTATTTTATTTTATTTTATTTTTTAATTTAATTAACTTTTTTTTAAAAAACAGAGTCTCACTCTGTTGCCCAGGCTGGAGCGCAGTGGCGCAATCTCAGCTCACCGCAACCTTCTCCTCTTCGGTTCAAGCAATTCTCATTCCTCAGCCTCCTGAGTAACTGGGATTACAGGTGCCCGCCACCATGCCCGGCTAATTTTTGTATTTTTAGTAGAGATGGGTTTCACCACGTTGGCCAGTCTGGTCTTGACCTCCTGACCTCAGGTGATCCGCCTGCCTCAGCCTCCCAAAGTGCTGGGATCATAGGCGTGAGCCACTGCGCCCGGCCATGAAGACCACTATTTTATATGCACCCAAGTTTTCATGTTCCTACTAAGATATTTTCATCAAAGTAATCCTGAAAGATTATTGTCTTTTAATTAACACAAATTATACTGTGTTTGGGTGGGATTTTTATTTTTATTTTATTTTATTTTTTGAGACAGTCTCGCTCTGTTGCCCAGGCTGGAGTGCAGTGGCAAGATCTTGGCTCATTGCAAGCTCCGCCTCCCAGGTTCACGCCATTCTCCTGCCTCAGCCTCCTGAGTAGCTGGGACTATAGGCGCCCGCCACCATGCCCGGCTAATGTTTTGTATTTTTAGTAGGGACAGGGTTTCACCATGTTAGCCAGGATGGTCTCAATCTCCTGATCTCGTGATCCGTCCACCTTGGCCTCCCAAAGTGCTGGGATTACAGGCGTGAGCCACTGTGCCCAGCCTTGGGTGGGATTTTTAAGATTTATATTCTAAGATTCAGTTTCAGTGACACTGAGGCTCTGTAAGTGGGTTGAGTTCCTCTCTCTGTGGTTGACTTGCAGTGACAGTAAATGGAGGTTTAATGTCTTAGTGTCCTCTTGTGTACTTTGAATAGATCCGTAGGTTTGTAAGTAGTCCCATGTTACAAACCGGTATTCTATATCAAACCTAATTGGTGAGAATTTATGAATCATGTTACTGTCCTATGCAACTATTAAAATATAGTAAATTTGCCGGGTGCAGTGGCTCACACCTGTAATCCAAGCACTTTGGGAGGCCGAGGCAGGTGGAACACCTGAGGTCAGGAGGTTAAGACCAGCCAGCCTGGCCAACATGGTGAAATCCCGTCTCTACTAAAACTACAAAAATTAGCCAGGCATGGTGGCAGGTGCCTGTAATCTCAGCTGCTGAGGAGGCTGAGGCAGGAGAATTCCTGGAACCCAGGAATTCTCTGCGGAGGTTGCAGAGAGCCGAGACTGCGCCATTGCACTCCAGCCTGGGCGACGAGCAAAATTCTGTCTCAAAAAAATAAAAATAAAAATAAATAAAATATAGTAAGTTTGTTATAAGATGATTATTATCATGTGGTTATCTACATTTGCCCCTTCCATAAGGAGCAAAGTAATTCTTCTTCCCAGCCAGTTGAAATTAATGGACACGTATTTATTAAATGCTTGTTACATGTGTAATACAGAGGCAACATTATTCTATAAGGTTTCTTAAAGAGAAAATCCCATTGAGCTATCATTATTCAGAAATACAATTAAAGGCTGGGCATGGTGGCTCATGCCTGTAATCCCTGCACTTTGGGAGGCCAAGGCAGGCAGATCACCTGAGGTTAGGAGTTCAAGACCAACCTTGCCACATGGCGAAACCCCGTCTCTACTAAAAAGACAAAAATTAGCTGGGTGTGGTGATGCACGCCTGTAGTCCCAGCTACTCGTGAGGCTGAGGCAGGAGAATCACTTGAACTTGGGAGGCGGAAGTTGCAGTGAGCCATCACGCAACTGTGCTCCAGCCTGGGGGCAACAGAGCAGGATTCTATCTCAAGAAAAAAAAAAAAAAAAGAAAGAAAGAAACACAATTGAAAATGAGTTTTGCACTTTATTTCCAGATATGTTGGGAAAACGGATTCGATAACCATTAGCGTGTGGAACCACAAGAAAATTCACAAGAAACAGGGAGCTGGCTTCCTGGGCTGTGTGCGGCTGCTTTCCAACGCCATCAGCAGATTAAAAGATACCGGATGTAAGAACCTAACGCTTTCCTGCCTTTTAATGCAACCGAAGAAAGCTTAGGAGGCATCGTTTACTGTTTCAATTGCTGAATACTGAATTCCTGCCTTCCTCCCTAGTTCACATTCCGTGGGTTAAGTTTTGAATTGTTTGTTTACAGACCAGCGTTTGGATCTATGCAAACTAAACCCCTCAGATACTGATGCAGTTCGTGGCCAGATAGTGGGTAAGAACTTTCTTGTCTGTGTAAAGAGATGCTTTTCTAGAACTTACATTCAACCCTTCATCGCCGAGAACTCACATACAGGCACTGACGATGCCGACGGGCCTCAGAGGCCAGACCACATACGGGGCCTTCTCTTCAGTACTAGGAAGTTTTATGATTTTATCTAATTCCCTTCTCCTGGCTTTTTTTTTTCCTTCTGTTTTTTCTTTTTTTTTTTTTGAGATGGAGTGCAGTGGTGAGATCTCGGCTCACTGCAACCTCCGTCTCCTGGGTTCAAGCGATTCTCCTGCCTCAGCCTCCCGAGTACTTGGGACCACAAGTGTGAGCCACCACGCCCGGCTAATTTTTGTATTTTTTAGTAGAGACGGAGTTTCACCATGTTGGCCAGGCTGGTCTCGATCTCCTGACCTCAAGTGATCTGCCCGCCTCGGCCTCCCAAAGTGCTGGGCTTACAGATGTGAACCACCGCGCCCGGCCTCCTCCTCCTGGCTTTTAAAGTTGAGTGAAAATGACTCGGGTGCAGAAAGATTTAGGGTTAGAATTTTAAATGTAATTTTAATCATCACGTTTATAGACACTACATTTGTGACTGCATTATCCAAGGGTAGACAATAAGAATGGTGGCCGCACATACAGGAGTTGGGAAATAGTTGCTTCTGGAAGCCCCATCATATACGTAAAAAGCAAAGTTGTGAAGAATTCCATGAATATAATCTCTACAGCCAGGGGATGGCATTATTTAGAATGAAAAATTAAAGTGTGCTAACGTTACAAAGTTTGGCTAGAGGCAGTCTGTTGGAAGTGATTTCGCTGTTAAATAGCTCACCCTATTATCCACCCATTTGTGTTAGTAGTATTTTAGGGTAACTGAGATATTGACCTGTAAGCACTGCTGCAGGGAATCAAAACGGTCTCTCTGCAGCACACTGGAGTGAGTATAACTCCAAATCTTGTAGGTATTGTCCTGTGTAGACGTGACTCAAGATAAAGCAATAGTGCAGGCATATACCCTGAAATCTACCATCATGAAAAAGTTCTCACTGAATGCTTTCCTGTGTGTAATTTTTTTTTTTCCTTTGTGGAGGGATGTTCCAGGGAGAAAAACGAGTAACTGAAAACAACTTTATAAAAGTCTTGTTCATAGTAAAGATAGAGAATAAATATTTAGATTCACTTAGACTTTGCAGATGCTAAATGTACTCTCTGTGTCTTGATTCATTTTTTTTTTGAGACTGAATCTTGCTCTGTCGCCCAGGCTGGAGTGTGGTGGCGCGATCTCGGCTCACTGCAAGCTCCGCCTCCCGGGTTTAAGCGATTCTCCTGCCTCAGCCTCCCAAGTAGCTGGGGTTACAGCTGCCTGCCACCAGGCCTGGGTGATTTTTTGTGTTTTTAGTAGAGACGGGGTTTCGCCATGTTGGCCAGACTGGTCTGGAATTCCTGGTCTCAGGTGATCCACCCGCCTTGGTCTCTCAATGTGCTGGTGTTACAGATGTGAGCCACCGTGCCTGGCCTCTCTGTGTCTTTATTAAACTTAAGTCAGAATGTTCTTAAGAAATAAAAACTGGGCTCAGTGGCACATGCCTGTAGTCTAGCTACTCTGAGGCTGAGGCGGGAGGATTGCTTGAGCCCAGGAGTTTGAGGCCAGCCTGGGCAACACAGTGAGACTTAATCCCTCTCCAAAAAACTTCTTTATTTTTTTTTAATTTTCAATTTTTTTTGGAGACAGAGTCTCGCTCTGTCACCCCTGCTGCAGTTTGGTGGTGCGATCTTAGCTCACTGTAAGGATCTCCACCTCCCAGATTCAAGCAATTCTCCTGCCTCAGCCTCCCAAGTAGCTGGGACTACAAGTGTGTGCCACCACGCCCGGCTAGTTTTTGTATTTTTAGTAGAGATGGGATTTTGCCACGTTGCCTAGGCTGGTCTCAAACTCCTGAGCTCAGGCGATCCACCCGTCTCGGCCTCCCTAAGTGCTGGGATAACAGGCATGAGCCACTGTGCCCGGCCCAAAAAAAGTTCTTAAAAAATAAATCTTCTTAAAAATAACTTAGGGGGACTGAATATTGCATTGTTATTTTTATGGAGACCAGAAGAAACATAGCACCGTTTTCTACACCACATTTACAAGGAACGTTCCAAGTAGCACGCGGCTACCGGAGTAAAATGCTTCGTGTTCAAAAGCATAGGAATATATGTGTGTATGCACACACATATGCCTCGTTTTTATGATATCGTACATAAATGCTAAATGAGCAGTGACTCACTGTGTTATAATTATGTAAACCCCGCTGGGTTTTAACACAAGTCGTTCTTTTCTCTTTTAGTCAGTTTACAGACACGAGACAGAATAGGAACCGGCGGCTCGGTGGTGGACTGCAGGGGACTGTTAGAAAATGAAGGGTACGTATGACCACAGCGAGAGGCGGGCTGAGTTCTCTGCTGCCTTAACCTCTCAGCCTATAGGAAAGTGCCCTTACCTCCTTAAGTCACTCTGCAGAATGCTTGAGATGCATAAAGGATGTTGGGATAAAACTGTGAACTAGTTTACTTGTCTATAAAGGAAGCTGTAAAAACAGCTGGGGTTGGCCGGGCGTGGTGGCTCACGCCTGTAATCCCAGCAGTTTGGGAGGCCGAGGCGGGCGGATCACGAGGTCAGGAGATCGAGACCATCCTGGCTAACACGGTGAAACCCCATCTCTACTAAAAATACAAAAAATTAGCCAGGCGTGGTGGCAGGAGCCTGTAGTCCCAGCCTACTCGGGAGGCTGAGGCAGGAGAATTGCTTGAACCTGGGAGGAGGAGGTTGCAGTGAGCAGAGATCGTGCCACTGCACTGCAGCCTGGGTGACAGAGTGAGACTCTGTCTCAAAAACAAAACAAAACAAAAAACAACAACAATTCAGGTTGTGCCTGAAAGACTCAGAATCCAATGAAAGAGGCTCCCATGGGCCAAAGATGGGTGAGTTTGAGCATCAATAAGAATTATAACTGCCTGTAATCCCAGCACTTTGGGAGGCCAAGGTGGCTGGAGGCTTTGGTCTCAAGTTTGAGACCAGCCAGGGCAACATAGTGAGACTTTTGTCTCTACCAAAAAATAAAAAGTAAGAAATTAGCTGGGCATGGTGGCACGCACCTATAGTCCCAGCTGCTAGGGAAGCTGAGGCGGGAGGATTGCTTTGAGTCCAGGAGTGTGCAGTTGCAGTGAACCCTGATGACACCACTGCCCTCCACCTTGGGCGACACAGCAAGACCCTGGCTCAAAGAAAAGAAAAGAATTATAACTGCCATGAATTTGGAACATATCAAATATATTAAAAATCCTTGGGTTCATAATGACAGGGGAAGGAACTCAACACACTAAAAAATAAAACAAACTGCCGAACTGTCATTGGTCACTGTCACAATTTTGCAGTCCCCCATGAATTAATGGACCTGGCCAACAATCAATAATTGCTAAGAACATCACAGAGGAGAGATGATCCAACATGAACACACCTCTTGGAAATACAGGGGACCAGGAGTGTGTCTCACGGCCCCACGGGAATATAATCAACAAACATCCAGAATGGGGCTCTCTGTAGGACAGACAACCCACTGTCTTCAACAGATAGACTGCGAGGAAAGCAAAGACAGGAGGGAAGCAGAACTGTCAACGATTCCTATTAAAACAAACTTGAGACATAGCTACACATGCAAGGTGTGGACTTTGGATCCTGATGTATGAGACAATTGGAGAACTCTGAACACTGGCATTTGATTTTTTAAAAAATTAATGAACATTTTTTAGTCGTGATGATGGAAAAAGTCCTTATCTTTTAGAGGGACAATATAGATCCTTTTAGAGGCTGAAATATTTAAGGATGAAGTCATAAAATGTTGGGGTTGGTGGGGAGGGATTGGAAGAGTGGACATTGGATGATGGTTAGTTGGGAGGGGTGGACACGGGGGGTTCATTGTACTGGTCTCTCATTTTTTTGTACATATTTGAAATTTTTCAATCCAAGATTTTAAAAAAGTATTTGCTTCTAAGGGGCAGTAGCCTATTAAGGTAAATTGTCTTCAGAATTGCTCAGGGGGTAAAGATTGATGTTTAAAAAGTACCTAAAGGGTGGCTCAAGCCTGTAATCCCAGCACTTTGGGAGGCCGAGACGGGCGGATCACGAGGTCAGGAGATCGAGACCATCCCGGCTAACATGGTGAAACCCCGTCTCTACTAAAAAAAATACAAAAAAAAAAACTAGCCAGGCGAGGTGGTGGGCTCCTGTAGTCCCAGCTACTTTGGAGGCTGAGGCAGGAGAATGGCGTGAACCCGGGAGGCGGAGCTTGCAGTGAGCCGAGATTGCGCCACTGCACTCCAGCCTGGGTGACAGAGCGAGACTCCGTCTAAAAAAAAAAAAAGTACCTAAAGGTATTTTGGTATTTTATGTAACCAGGAGTTTCATTATAGAGTAAAATAACAAGGAAAATGGAGTATTTGGATATGATTTTATTTTATTTTATTTTCAAGATGGAGTCTTGCTCTGTCACCCAGGCTGGAGTACAATGGTGCAATCTCGGCTCACTGCAACCTCCTGGGTTCAAGCAATTCTCGTGCCTCAGCCGCCCAAGTAGCTGGGACCACGGGCATGTGCCACCATGCCCAGCTAATTTTTGTATTTTTAGTACAGATGGGGTTTCACCATGTTGGTCAGGCTGGTCTTGAACTCCTGACCTCAAATGATCTGCCCACCTCGGCCTCCTGAAGTTGGGATTACAGGCGTGAGCCACCGCACCCGGCCTGGATGTGATTTTAAATCAAGAAAAATGAGATCTCATTTCACAAACTCCTCATAGTCTAAGGCTGGTTTCTTCTAATCATTCCAGTCTACCCTACGGTGAAACTGTACAGTTGGCCTTGGGGACACTCCGGCCACCTGTTCCTCTTAGAAGAATCTGTCTTTCTGTTTGAGTGGCACAGGGCGAATTTTACAAAACTAGGCCCTTGGAACACTGGATATTGTTAAAGGAAAGCAAATGAATGTATGTGACGGTGTCCCCAGGACACTAGCCCTAAGGCGCTGGTCTTGTGACTCCTCCCTGGTGACACCATGCCTGCCTGCTCTGTCCCTTTCAGATCGGTGTATGAAGACTCAGGGCCTGGGAGGCCGCTCAGCTGCTTCATGGAGGAACCAGCCCCTTACACAGATAGCACCGGTGCTGCTGCCGGAGGAGGGAACTGCAGGTTTGTGGAGTCCCCAAGTCAAGATCAAAGACTTCAGGCACAGCGGCTTCGAAACCCTGATGTGCGAGGTCCACTACAGACGCCCCAGAACCGACCACATGGCCACCAGTCCCCGGAACTGCCCGAAGGCTACGGTGAGAGAATGTACCCTGCTGTGGCCAGTGCCATCTGCCCTGTTTCCACGAGCTTGACTTTTTTTTTTTGAGACAAGGTCTTGCTCTGTCACCCATGTTGGAGTGCAGTGGCATGATCATGGCTTACGGCAGCCTTGACCTCCCTAGCTCACGTGATCCTCCCGAGTAGCTGGGATTACAGGCACATGCCATCATGCCTGGCTAATTTTTGTATTTTTTATAGAGAATGGGTCTCGCTGTGTTGCCCAGGCTGGTCTCAAACTCCTGGGCTCAAGTGATCCGCTTGCTTCAGCCGCCCAAGTGCTGGGATTACAGACGTGAGCCACCGCGCCCAGCCTTTAACCCTTTTTGAGTAACCTGTTTGTGCCGTAAGTGCGGATGTTTGCATGGCTATGCCATTTGATAATTGTGGCAGTGTAAAGACAGCTGGAAGAAAACGGTGCTAAATCTAGCTAAGCGTGAATTTTCAGCAATTGCTCCACATCTCCCAGTCTAGAAATCAAGTGAAAATCTTAGGCAAACGAAGACCAGAGCCAACCAAGATAACATGTAGGCTAGATGAGGGTGTCTGTAGTGCTCTGGAAAGGAGAGCATGGGGCAAGACGGAGAAGAGGGGATTATCTGGCCACCTCAGAAGAACCGGGAGAAGACGGGGAGTGTTAGCTAGATGTAGATAATACCAGAAGGGAGGGCATCGAGGGTTGGTTACAGACTCTCCCTGGAACTGAAGTTGTCTAATTTGGATCCCTGATTTCTTGTGTAGAACAAAGAACAACAGTCCAGGGCCAGGTTTACTTTTTGCACACACAGACCGGAGTTAGCACGTGGCACGACCCCAGGATACCAAGGTAAGCCTCCTGAAACGCACACCCTCCCAGCTGTCTTTCCAGCGGTTGACTTGAAAAGCCAGTATCCTCTCCCAGATGTGTTGCTCTTGTTTTAAACTAAAAATATTGATGAATGAGATGATATTGATGTCTGGGATTTCCTTCAGATAAGCTGGGCTGGGGGGAGTGGCCAGGGGTACGTTTGAAACAAGGTTGACCAGGAGTCATTGTTGACCTTTGAAACAAGGTTGACCGTGATCATTGCTGAAGTTGGTTACACAGCGATTCCTTATGATCGCTCATTTTTTATATGCTTAAAATTTTCTATCCTAAGTCAAAGAAATATAAAGACTCTGTTGCCCTCTCTGTCTTCTACTTTACTGTCCCCATTGCCTCAGTCCCTCGGGGACCATTCCTGGGGGAGATGAAGCTTTTCTATACGAATTCCTTCTGCAAGGCCATACATCTGAGCCCAGGTTAGAGGGACCCCCCCCACCCCATAACAGAGTTAAGTTTCTTTTTTTTTTTTCTTTTCTTTGCTTTTTATTTCCTTTTGGAATAGCATTACTACCTAATACGATTTTTGGTAACACTTAGTTCCTTTTTATTCATAATTTGTTTCATCTGAGAATAAACTTCCTGTCTTTGATTTCCAGATCTATGTTTAATTTATGACTCAGTACCTATAATGAGACTGGAAATATATTACCTGCAAACGAATGCGGTGTCTCTTTTTACCCCATTAGAAATGACAGGCTTTTGTGTTAATTAGAAACACATCTTGGTCGGTAAAGCTGTGCTCCCTTCTGACTGTAGATGGTGTTGAAATTATTAATCAGGAGAATAATTAATCATTCTTAGCGTGGAAAATACTTGTTGAACCAAAACCCCATTTGAAAATGAGAATGGCTTGTCCTGCAACTGTTGAGAATTGCGAGTTTCTGAATGCATGTTCCTGTATTCTCCCTTAGCCCTGAAAAGCTTGGTGCTGTTTGGGAACTTTCCAATGAAGAAACCCTTCTGACCTGGAGCATTTAATGACACCTGTGAATTCAGTTAGTTTTCTGACAGCACTAAGATACTTCCTGCTATTTGGGCCTTCTTTCGTATAAGAAATGATATTCTGTGGGGAGCCCCTGTTCCTTATCATGGTTATAAGCTCTCAAACTTCCTATTTTTTTTTTTTTTGAGATGGAATTTTGCTCGTGTCACCCAGGCTGGAGTGCAATGGTGTGATCTGGGCTCACTGCAACCTCCACCTCCCAGGTTCAAACGATTCTCCTGCCTCAGCTTCCCAAGTACTGGGATTACAGGCACCCGCCACCACACCCAACTAATTTTTGTATTATTAGTAGAGACGGGGTTTCATCATGTTGGCCAGGATGGTCTTGAACTCCTGACCTCAGGTGATCTACCCGCCTCCTAGAGTGCTGGGATTACAGGTGTGAGCCACCGCACCCAGCCTGAAAGTTTGGTTTTTAATCTCTTGGATGTTGCTGCTGTTGGCAACAGAGAGGCCTGGACTGAGTGGAGGTTTGGCGTAAGTAGCACCACGAAGGTCCATCTTAGCAGAAGTGGGACACAGACACCTTGAGAATGAGCCTCTGTGGCTTCTGTTGCTGACTTCTGGCCTCATTCCTCTGTACTCGGTTGGATAAACTTCTCTGTATCTTCCATTTTGGTAGAGACCTTAACAGTGTGAACTGTGATGAACTTGGACCACTGCCGCCAGGCTGGGAAGTCAGAAGTACAGTTTCTGGGAGGATATATTTTGTAGATCATAATAACCGAACAACCCAGTTTACAGACCCAAGGTTACACCACATCATGAAGTAAGACTTTAAAAATAGTTTTTGCTGATCTCTTTTATTGATAATTGAATGCTTTCTTGGACTGATTTGTGTGAATGTATTGACTGCCTTGCCGGTTGGGTAATAAGCGTGGTCAAAATGATGTTAGATATCTGGTGGATAATTGCATATTTTAAACTCTTAAATTAGCTGTGAAGAGCACTGAAGCCCTAGATTGCTGCTACCCTTTTCTTACTTGCAACCTAGATAAAATGTACCGAGATGGGGGTCTTAGGCAGCTTCATGAAGGAAGCTTCTGCAGGCAGCGCTCTCATGAGACATGCGGCCCTTAGGTTGAGAAGTAGAGATAGGCGATGTCCCCCTAGTGCCTGCACGATGGGGAACTGGATACCTTGGAACTGGGAATTATCTTGGATCCCATATTTAGTGTTCTAGGCCTGTTGTGTTCTCAGAGCCAAACATCCCATATAGCTCTTTTTTTAATTTTGAGACGGAGTCCCGCTCTGTCGCCCAGGCTGGAGTGCAGTGGCTCGATCTCGGCTCACTGCAAGCTCCGTCTCCCTGGTTCAAGTGATTCTCCTGCCTCAGCCTACTGAGTAGCTGGGATCACAGGCGCCTGCCACCATACCTGGCTAATTGATTGTTTTTTTAGTAGAGATGGGATTTTGCCACGTTGGCTAGGCCGGTCCCAAATTCCTGACTTCGGGTGATCTGCCTGTCTCGGCCTCCTGAAGTGCTGGGATTACAGGCATGAGCCACTGCGCCCGCCCTCGACATAGCTCTTTTAACCGACAGCTCTGTGTCTCAGTGGCAAAACTTAAACCGGACAACTGTCACTTTGTCACCGTACTAATCCTACTCCTTTTACTTTACTGAAAGTTTGCTCTCAGTGAGCAGCCGTGGAAATCTTGGCGGTAAAAATGAGGGATGGTTTTCATTAGATTTCACTCGAGCGGTCTATTGTGCCTATCATTAGATTTCATTTGAGCTCTCCACTGTTATCTCCTTTAAAATTTTTTCCCATCATCTCCATTTCATTCTTACTGCCAAGGTGCATCTGATGGTACATTGGTCCATCTCATGGGTGTGTAATAGATGCATAATAAATGACAACCATTTCCATTTTTATTTGTAGTAGTAATGTGCGAGATAAGTGGTTGCTTGGAATTGGGGTACCTCCCCTTTTTTTTGAGACAGAGTCTGGCTCTGTCGCCCAGGCTGGAGGGCAGTGGCACGATCTCGGCTCACTGCAACCTCCGCTTCCCGGGTTCAAGTGATTTTCCTGTCTCAGCCTCCTAAGTAGCTGGGATTATAGGTGCCCACCACCACAGCTGGCTGATTTTTTGTATTTTTAGTAGAGACCAGGTTTCACCATGTTGTCCAGGCTGGTCTCGAACTCCTGACCTCAGGTGATTCGCCTGCCTCGGCCTCCCAAAGTGCTGGGATTACAGGTTTGGGCCACCATGCCTGGCCTGGGGTACCTCCTTTATTGTACTGTAGACCTATATTTAGGCTAATGTGGCCATCAGCGACTTTTACACAGCTAGCTAGGTACATGGTTATGCCATCAGGGAAGCAAATTCTCCCTGAAGGTGCATGTAGCAAGCCCTTTCTACCAACCCTGTCGCGTACGTGGGTGCTTGCAGCTCCCCTGGCCAGGGCTTCAGAGTGACTCTCTGCGTCTCTTCTTCCCAAGTCACCAGTGCCAACTCAAGGAGCCCAGCCAGCCGCTGCCACTGCCCAGCGAGGGCTCTCTGGAGGACGAGGAGCTTCCTGCCCAGAGATACGAAAGAGATCTAGTCCAGAAGCTGAAAGTCCTCAGACACGAACTGTCGCTTCAGCAGCCCCAAGCTGGTCACTGCCGCATCGAAGTGTCCAGAGAAGAAATCTTCGAGGTAGAGAGTTCAGGGCCACTGCCCAGACCCTGTTCAGAAACAAATAAGGCAGCTCAGACAAAGGAATCTCAAATGCCTTTGTTTTAAAGGGCTGCTTTAAATGAACTGCTTTGTGGGTGATGTCTGCGTTTCAGGGAACCCTTCTTTCTCTGGTATTTCAGGTGTTGATTTTATTACTAAGGGAAGTGCAGAGTTTGTCAGGACCACAGCCTGTGTAGAGGGAGGGAAGGTATTTATTTCCTCTCATGGTAAAAAGGGAGACAACTAAATAGTTTCACTTCTAGGTGAAAACCTAGAGGTGTATATAGAAACTAGCACTAAAAAATAGTGGGAACTGCCTTGTCTACATGATGCGGGTTAAATATTCCTGCAATCTGCGCCTTCCCCAGAGCCAGGCAGTCTCCCTCCTCTCTTCTTGTACGAGATGTCATCTGAGGGCTGTCCTTCTCAGGGCAGCTCAGGGGCTGGGGGCCGTCCTGCTTCTCCTGTGGAAATTGGCAGGGAGCAGGTGGCTCCTGGGACAGGTTCTGTCCCTTACACGGCTTCCTGCAGGAGCAGGTCTCTAAACAGACCGGCCCTTTTCCCAAGAAAGCCGACCATTCGGGAAAATCTCCATGGCATGTGGCCCATTTCCTGCCCTCCTTTGTGGAGACACTGTCAGAAATGATCAAAGGAGACAGAGCACAGATTCCCCCTGGGTGACAGTGCTGAGGGAGCACAGCAGGGCGAGGGAGCTGAGCGCCTTCCCCACGGCCAGGGCTGGGCCTGGGTGTTGGATGGGTAGCTTGGCCGCAGTGCCCAGCCCTGCCTGCTGCATGTCTGCCCTTGTTGCAGGGTTAGAAAAGCGCTGAAGTACTGACTTCACTACCAGATTGTTTCGTCTTTCCCTCTCAGGTTGCCAGAGTGTTTTTTTTTTTTTTTTGAAACGGAGTCTCGCTCTATTGCCCGGGCTGGAGTGCGTGATCTCGGCTCACTGCAATCTCCACCTCCCAGGTTCAAGCAATTCTCCTGCCTCAGCCTCCCGAGTAGCTGGGATTACAGGTGCCCGCCACCACACCTGGTTAATTTTTTGTATTTTTAGTAGAGACAGGGTTTCACCATGTTGGCCAGGCTGGTCTCGAACTCCTGACCTCAGGTAAGCTGCCCACCTCAGCCTCCCAAAGTGCTGGGATTACAGGTATGGGCCACCGCACCCGGCTGGGTTGCTGGAGTTTGAATTGTGTTAAATTTAAAGCATAAAAAAATTCTTAAGTACCTTGTTACTGAATCTACATCTACAGACATGTAGTGGCTTCTGCTTCAAGTGCTGAGTCTGAGGGAATAGCAGGCTGATTCACATGGGTTCTGTGCTGTGCTTAAGCCACCTTATGTCTTACTTAAAAACTTAAAATCTTTTTGCTTTTTGACTCAGTGTGAAGTCAAATGTGATTTTTCACTTTAGATATAAAAACAGGCTCAGAACTCCCTTAGCATTCAGACTTTCTAACGTCTTGATTTTGGTTGCAATGCATAAGTTGTTTATATGCATTGCAACCTGTAAATTGCACTGAAATTAGTCTATACAGAGAAAAACCAACCCTAGTGAGACTTGTCCTTCACTCCTTGGTGATTCACTGAAAACAGACACGTGTTTCCCTTAAGGTTAGTGTTTCCTGGCATTGTGTTTGTTTTGTTGTTGTCTCAGAGGGAGAAACTGAGAAAAAAGATGATGGAATATACTAGATGCCAAAGAAACATTCCGATTAGGAGCCAGATAAAACTTGAATTGGAATGGATGCGTATTCTTAACCAGGCGCCATTACCAATAACCGTTTATAACTTGAAGAATAAGAAATGTTCTTCTCTCTGAAACTGTGATGTTGCTATTCAGGAGTCTTACCGCCAGATAATGAAGATGCGACCCAAAGACTTGAAGAAACGGCTAATGGTGAAATTCCGCGGGGAAGAAGGTTTGGATTACGGTGGCGTGGCCAGGTGAGCTGCTAATTCACCTTCTCCGCTGCGTGGATTTCCGTCTTTTCAGGAGAAGTCATTTGCCGTTCTCCAGTGCTCATCACCAAGCACTCCTGGGCAGGGCTGATGTCTCCCTGGAGCAGTCGGGCCAGCATGCGATGGCTGCAGCCACCCTGCTGAGAATAGGAATTCCTTGGAGCATGCTCGTGCCAGCCTCTTGCCATAACCTACCAGAATATCCGTGATCATCACCACTAATCAACTTCTTGTACTCCCTTCTTTTGAAACATAATTTCAGGACATGCTCCTGAAATTAACACAGGAGGTGGCCTTGCTCTCCTCCGTAGAGGATTTTCTGTAGGGAGCAGGGCAGGGACTGCATTTGTGCATGTAAACTGCATGTAAATCGCATTCGTGTCAAAATAATTATGTAAAATGTTGAAATTGTGGTCAAAATAATTCAAGAAAATGTTATTTAAAAAAAACCAGAATAGAATGATGAAAAGCTGCTATTTCATGTCCTGCCTCTTTTCACCTTCGAGACAATTTTTTTTTTCTTTTTGTCTTTTTTGAGACGGAATCTTGCTCGGTTGCCCAGGCTGGAATGCGGTGGTGCAATCATAGCTCACTGCAGCCTCAACCTCCAGGGCTCAAGCCAGCCTCCCACCTCAGCCTCCCAAGTAGCTGGAACTACAGGTGTGTAACACCACACCTGGCTAATTTTTTAAAAAAGTTTTTTGTAGAGATGAGGTCTTACTATGTTGCTCAGGCTGGTCTCAAACTCCTGGGCTCAAGCCATCCTCCCATCTTGGCTCCCAAAGTGCTGAGAGTACAGGTGTGAACCACTGTGCTTGGCTAAGACAACTGCTCCTTACCTCTTTTAGCTCTTTCTTTGAATAGGTATCTTATTATTTCCAGATTTAATGATTTATGGGCATATACAGAAGATAGACTGACTCTAGTTACTCTCATGTTCAATTTAGTAATATGAGTCTTTTTAGTTCTTCCCTCATTTGTAACTTCATGTCCTGTGCTTTCACCTTTAGTTTTTGATTTCTCAACTAGAGACATGATCTCTGGACCTCTCATTTGCATAAGAACAGGCTATTCATACTCGTAACTTCTCTTCAGCATTCCTTCTGCCTCTTAAATTCTGTCATCTATAATATTACTTTTGTATTGTCAAGGTTAAGATTTACATTCTCTTCTGTAACCAAAATTTGGTGAGTCTCCTATGCTTGTCTGCCAATCATTTGTAAAGGGATGAAAGTTTATATAGTTTATATTATTATGAATGAAAATATTGTCCATTAAGGGGTTAAATAGTATTCTAGAATTTGTTTAACTTTTTGGAGCAAATTCTAATTTTTCCAAGAATTTCTTCTTCCCTTTTTTTCTGGAGACAGAGTCTCACTCTGTGGCCCAGGCTGGAGTCCACTGGCTGGATCTCAGCTCACTGCTACCTCCACCTCCCAGGTTCAAGTGATTCTTGCGCCTCAGCCCCCTGAGTAGCTGGGACTACAGGTGCGAGTCACCATGTCCAGCTAATTTTTGTATTTTTAGTGGAGACGGGGTTTCACCATGGTGGCCAGGTGGGTGTTGAACTACTGACCTCAGGTGATCCTCCCGCCTTGGCTTCCCTCCCCAGTAGCTTTCACTGTCTCTATTGCCCCTTGAACTTCAAGTCCTCCAGGACGGTTACACATCATACCTCTGACAGCCCCCCTGTGTCTCCTGCAAGGCCTCTGTGCAGCCTGATGGCAGTTCTCTCGCTCCTCTGTGCCACGGTCGTCGTGAGACTTCACTGCTTCCCTGGGTGAGGTCCATTGTCCTGGGCGTCCAGTAGCTTCCCTTTTCTTGGCGTCCTCCCTTGTCATGCTGTGACCACCTCATGGTTGTGTGGTGTGATGTTTCCGTTTCTCGTCTGCATCTTCCAAGAGACTCAAACTGCACACAGTCAGGAACCTTGTCTTGTTCACAGCTGATCCCCGGTTCTTAGAACAGCAGCTAACACACCGCGGAACACTTGTCTCCGTAAATATGTGCCAAATGAATGAATTTTACTTTTTGTTAATTTCTTCGCACATTTTCTTTCTTTGGTTGTTCTGAAATGCTTGTTACTCAGCTGTCGGACTCCCTGGTTTTGTCTGGTAGGAGTTACATTCCTTCCGCGTCTTCATAGTCGTGCAGTCTTCTGCGTGGAGACAGGTCTTTGTGAATTTCCCTTGACTGACGTGATGCTGTAGTGGAAAGAGCTGGGCATCCCTGCTCTGCCACCTCCAGTTTGGTGTAGTGTTGTTTCACCACTGGAGTCTTCCTCCTAATGGGGTCATACCTATCTCAGAGAGAGGTGGAGCGGTTCCAGTTGCATGTGTATTACACATGTGCAGGGGTGTGTTCATTATCCGATCTGTGGGAGTCAGGCAATGCTTATCTCCCCAGTATTTAGTCCTGAAGTCCTTTCTGTAGCTTCTCTTTTTGGCCTGTTTAGTTATTGCTTCCCCTACCACTTCCAGAACAGAACTGATTGTATCTTCATGTTGTCCATGGCTCGGTTGGAACGTTTGCTTGTATTTTAATCACTTCCTGTCTAGACAATTGAAGGTCTTTGTCTTTTTCAAAAAAGGTTCTTTCTAAATCGAAACTCCAAAACTTGGGATGAATTCAAATTCAGCAATGTTGCCTTTGTAGTAAAGAAACTTTATAGGATTCGGAGTCTCATCTCTTTTGGCTGTTCCTTTCTGTTCTTTTGAGTACAACACAGAACTGTTTTTGTTTGATATTTTTCGTGTATTCTCATGATTTTCTTGGACAGCTTCTCTGCATTTGTGTCTGTCCTTCCCTATTCTCTCTCATTTCTGTTTGAAAGAGTAAGAAATTCCAGAATAAAATTTGGGGCTGCTATCTTAATGCGATCCATTGAAAAGGAGTTTTGAGTAGAATGAATGAAAGACTCTGTAGATCTGCCACAGGTGTTTGTCTGAGGCCCCCCACTAGCTGGGCTTATCGCAACCTGAGTGCAGCCACTGAACCATACAGTTTCTAGTTGAAGTGCCTTTTGTTTTTTTTGGCTTCACTCTTTAACTTTGGAGTTTTTAAAATAATACAATGATGCAAACATTAAAGACATTCAGAAAATAATAACTCACTCCTGTTATCCCGGCACTTTGGAAGGCCGAGGTGGGTGGATCTTTTGCGGTCAGGAGTTCGAGACCAGCTTGGCCAACATGGTGAAACCCCGTCTCTACTAAAAATACAGAAATTAGCCAGGCCTGGTGGCGCGTGCCTGTGCTCCCAGCTACTCAGGAGGCAGGAAAATCGCTTGGACATGGAAAGCAGAGGTTGCAGTGAGCCAAGACTGTGCCACTGTGCTCCAGCCTGGGCGACAGAGCCAGACTTCATCTCAGGAAAAAAAAAAAAAAAA
>NC_045441.1:7826549-7842081 GCF_002776525.5 Piliocolobus tephrosceles | reverse complement strand
ATATATATAAATTGTAGCACGTATCAAATGCATTTTTGTTGTTTGCTCCCAGGGAGTGGCTTTATTTGCTGTGCCATGAAATGTTGAATCCTTACTACGGGCTCTTCCAGTATTCTACAGACAATATTTACATGTTGCAAATAAATCCGGATTCTTCAATCAACCCCGTAAGTATGAATGAACAAAGAGGTAGGGAATTGAGTTGGAGAATTTTTGAGATGGATTTTCAGTTTCATTCTCAGTTCTTGGTCTATTCGTTGTAGAGTTAATCAAAGACATCGGTAAGCAAAACATGGAGAGGTAAAGTGAAAACTGAGTTAAGATGGATGATTTCAATCTGGTATTTTCAGAGACTGTGGTCACTGGGTGTGTTGTGTTGAAGGAGATGAAGGGGGAAACGGAGCTGTTCATACACTCGGGACACTTTATGATCATTTCGAGGGAACTCTGGAATGATGACTGTATTTGTTAATGGTGTCATTCTAAGGAGTGGGTTCTGAAGTCCAGCCTCCTCCCAGTCAAAACTGGAATCTTTCCAGAACTAGCTTTCTAAGCCACAAATGCTGCCACCCTTAGTGTGCTGGTTTTAGAGATGAGGAAGTCAGTGCAGTGTTTGCACGCTTAGCCCGAGGGCGGGCAGCCAGCCAGCAGGGGCTCCTCCTGTGGCGCCATGGCCTTCACCAGTGTCCTGCACAGGCCGCTGAGGCGAAGGCGGGGCAGGCCCTGCTTGTGCATTCAAATGCGGAAGAACCTTTCACCAACATGGAAGCAGAGTTTTGACTCATTGTTTGAGGTGAACGTAATTCAAACCTGAAAGTAGAGATGTGTGGTTCCTGAGTTAAAAACCAGAACCGTGTGGCTCACGCCTGTAATCCCAGAGCTTTGGGAGGCGGAGGCGGGCAGATCACGAGGTCAGGAGATCGAGACCATCCTGGCTAACACGGTGAAACCCCGTCTCTACTAAAAATACAAAAAATTAGCCGGGCATGGTGGCGGGCGCCTGTAGTCCCAGCTACTTGGGAGGCTGAGGCAGGAGAATGGCATGAACCTGGGAGGCGGAGCTTGCAGTAAGCCAAGATTGCGCCACTGCACTCCAGCCTGGGTGAAAGAGTGAGACTCCGTCTCAAAAAAAAAAACAAAACAAAAAAACAGAACGGCTCTGGTTCTGGAATGGTTCTGTTTTTTTTTTTTTTTCTTTTAGACAGAGTCTTGCTCCGTCCTCCAGGCTGGAGTGCAGTGGCGCCATCTCTGCTCATTGCAACCTCTGCCTCCCAGGTTCAAGGGATTCTCCCACCTCAGCCTCCCGAGTACCTGGGATTACAGATGCTCGTCACCTCACCTGGCTAGTTTTTGTATTTTTAGTAGAGATGGGGTTTCACCATGTTGGCCAGGCTGGTCTCAAACTCCTGACCTCAGGTGATCCGCCTGCCTCAGCCTCCTAAAGTGTTGGGATGACAGGCGTGAGCAACTATAGCCAGCTAGAATTGTTATTATTTGACTTGGCGTATTCATACATATTTTCCTGTGGTCTTTTTTCCCCCTTAGCATTTCTTCTCTCCCTCCCTCCCTTCCTTTCGTTCTGGATTAGAGGAGGAAGGGAACTTGCCCTTTTCTTTCTCATGCCGTAGGAGGGAGCGCAGGGCTGGCTTCCTGGGCGTGTGTCCAGCATGGTGCCGAGGCCCTACAGTGTCAAGGCCCCGGGCTTGGTTTAATTCTCTCTTGTCACCAAGGTGAAATTCTCAGTCAGTGCTGAACACGGGGCTCCTCTGCCAGTTATATGGCCCTTCTGAGGACGTGTTGGCCCTGAGAGCATACAAAACGTTGTCCAGCGAATCTAGGTAAATTTCTGCTACACAAGCAGCCTTCTTTCACTTGCTCAGGAGCGGGGCCTGTGAGTCCCTGAGTCAGTAGGTCTGGTTGCCTCTGGGACACTTTTCCCAAGAAGCTTGGGGACTGCACTTCTTGGGAAGTGAGATTCCACATCGGCCGGCATCGTGCTGACAAATTCGTGTTCTCTGGTGCCCCCTACAGGACCACTTGTCTTATTTCCACTTTGTGGGGCGGATCATGGGGCTGGCTGTGTTCCACGGACACTACATCAATGGGGGCTTCACGGTGCCCTTCTATAAACAGCTGCTGGGGAAGCCCATCCAGCTCTCAGACCTGGAATCCGTGGACCCGGAGCTGCATAAGAGCTTGGTGTGGATCCTGTAAGTATTGACTGACGGCGCACGGTCACCTGGCTTAGGGTACACCAACCACCGCGTCTACTGTATGCACGCATGTGTGCCTGTGTGTGTGTGTTATTTTGGGGGTCATTGTGAAATTGAAGAGACACAAAGAAACCATTGTATTATAACCAGAAACAGAAAAGGAGATTCTTTGGGAGGCTGAGGTGGGCAGATCACTTGAGCCCAGGAGTTTGAGAGCAGCCTGGGCAACATAGCGAGATCCCATTACAGCAAACAACAACAACAACAACAACAACAACAACAAAACCACCAGATCCAGTAAAAATATTCAGTTGAAATATTTTCCTTGTGATGTTGGACAGGTTTCTCTTCATGGACTAGATTGTTTCCTTGAATGATGAAGGTGAGATCCCAGACGTTAACAGGCCACTCCCCAGGTCCATTGTGGGGTGTGTGTGATACTCAGGGTGTCTCCAGTTAACCTACACAGGGGCCAAGCAAGTATCAAAACAAAATGAACATTTAGTTACCTGTGCTTTAGAATTATTCTAAACACTCTGTTAAGAGCAGCAGACAGTGATGAGATGAACCGTGACTGTCACGGGTCCTTGCAGATTTCAAGGGGACAAAAGATCAGGCTCTGGCAGCTGGAGAGATGTGGGTGAGTCGGAGTCAGGGTCTCCTGGTTGTGTCCCATGTGTCATGTGTTCCAACTTGAAGAGGGGACTCTGGGGATCGGGTAGAAAATCTGCTACTCAGCTGGGTGCAGTAGCTCTATGCCTATTATCCCAGTACTTTGGGAGGTCGAGGTGGGCAGATCACTTGCTCTTTTCGCTTGAAGTCAAAGGTTGGAGTTCGAGACCAACCTGGCCAACATGGTGAAATCCTGCCCCTACTAAAAATAAAAAAATTTTAAGAAGCCAGGTGTGGCATGTGCCTGTAATCCCAGCTAGTTGGGAGGCTGAAGCAGGAAAATTGCTTGAACCCAGGAGGCAGAGATTGCTATGAGCTGAGACCACACCACTGCACTCCAGCCTGGATGTCAGAGTGAGTCTGTCTCAAAAAGAAAAAGAAAAAGAAGATCTTCCACTCTGCCTATGGCTCAGGAACGATGGCAGATTCAAGAGCTGCTTTTCACTTTTGAGTGCTTTTGTGTTTGAACTGACGCATTTGGAAAGGCTGCCTCTAAGGGAGGAAGGGAATTTTTTTTTTTTTTTTTTTTTTGAGGTGGAATCTCGCTCTGTCGCCCAGGCTGGAGTGCAGTGGCTCGATCTCGGCTCACTGCAACCTCCACCTCCCAGGTTCAAGTGATTCTCCTGCCTCAGCCTCCTGAGTACCTGGGACTACAGGTGCCCGCCACCACGCCTGGCTAGTTTTTTGTATTTTTAGTAGAGACGGGGTTTCACCATGTTGGCCAGGCTGGTCTCGATCTCCTGACCTCATGATCTGCCCACCTTGGCCTCTCAAAGTGCTGGGATTACAGGGGTGAGCTGCTGCGCCTGGCCGGGAACGGCATTTTCTTGGCATGGCTTCATCTCCAGGTCAATTTCCCTTTGACCCTGATACCTCTTCACATTCCTGCCTTTTGACTCCTACACTCAGCGTACAAAGCAGCTGGGTTGTGGGTCTCCTGAAACCACAGGATGGTAGAGCAACCTGCTCCCCGCCTTCTATGACTGTGGAAGCCAGCAGTGGGGACATCTGGAACCGGAGCTGTGCTCTCCAGGTCCTCCAGCACCTGTCGCTGTGCCGCCCCCACGCAGGTTCTGTGTCTGCCCGAGGCTGTCCTCTCTTGGAGCCCCGGGTCTGGCAGTCGTAAATGTTGTCTGTCTACCCAGTGGCCCCACGTGGTGGCAGAGCTCTAACCTACATCCTTCTGTCTTATTTCAACAGAGAGAACGACATCACGCCTGTACTGGACCACACCTTCTGCGTGGAACACAACGCCTTCGGGAGGATCCTTCAGCATGAACTGAAACCCAATGGCAGAAATGTGCCGGTCACCGAGGAGAACAAGAAAGAATATGTCCGGTAATGCCACCTGGGGGGACGGCCGGGTGCCCGGGGCGTGGCTGAGCCTGCGTTTGGTTGCCTGTGGGGGACGGCCGGGTGCCCGGGGCGTGGCTGAGCCTGCGTTTGGTTGCTGTAGCTCCTTCGCTGTGTGATGGCTGGCGCTTGTGATCAGATCACATGAACAGAGGTGACTTTCAGAACCCGACAGCTCAGCAGCAGCGTCGGGGATCTGCTGGGAGGGGCCCTGATGGGGCCAGGCCTGGCCTGAGGGACAGAGCCCATGTGGGGAAGGACTTTTCAGTGACCACCTAATTATGGATGCAGAGGTCAGAGGCAAAGGAGAGAGCAGTGGCTTTGGAGGGTCTCTGGTGCTCAGTCCGAGGAAGCCACCCTCTGTTTTTTCCATCCCTAACTTGAGGCAAATCCATGTTCAGGCCTCGGCACTTGCAGCTGAGAACTATGTGGGCACGTCTGTGTGCCACGCTGTCCTGTGCTGTACTTTTTATAGGGTCTCGCTATGTTGCCAGGCTGGTCTCGAACCCCTGGCCTCAAGCGATCCTCTTGCCTCGGCCTCCCAAGGGGCTGGGATTCCAGGTGTGAGCCACCGTGCCTGGCCAGAACATGCTTTCAAATTGCAGCAATTGATGTGACAGATCAGGTTCAATCCTCCTGTTTTCAGGAGCGAATCGGAATGAATCAGGGCACGCACTGAGTCATTTTTAACGTGATGCCAAGATTTGGTACTACTAGCTGGTGGTGTGTTTGTCTGGCTTGGTGGAGAGATCTGGGGGGAGCCCAGTGTGTTCCCATGTTTGTCAGACTGTGATATCAGAACCTGCTCACAGGTCGGGCGTGGAGGCTCACGCCTGTCATCCCAGCACTTTGGGAGACCAAGGTGGGCGGATCACCTGAGGTCAGGAGCTCAAGACCAGCCTGGCCAACATGGTGAAACCCCGTCTCTACTAAAAATACAAAAATTAGCCAGGCGTGGTGGTGGGCGCCTGTAATCCCAGCTACTGGAGAGGGTGAGGCAGGAGAATCGCTTGAACCCAGGAGGCAGAGGTTGCAGTGAGCAGAGATTGCGCCATTGCACTCCAGCCTGGGTGACAGAGTGAGACCCTGTCTCCAAAAAAAAAAAAAAAAAAAGAAAAGAAAAGAAAAAAAAGCCTGCCCATGGTGGAAAATCCACTTGGTGTTGCATCCAACTTGCGAGTTTTTCTTCCAGGTTGTATGTAAACTGGAGGTTTATGAGAGGAATTGAAGCCCAGTTCTTAGCTCTGCAGAAGGGGTTCAATGAGCTCATC
The DNA here is from genome assembly GCF_002776525.5 of Piliocolobus tephrosceles. Classification (NCBI taxonomy): domain Eukaryota; kingdom Metazoa; phylum Chordata; class Mammalia; order Primates; family Cercopithecidae; genus Piliocolobus; species Piliocolobus tephrosceles. The sequence continues at coordinate 7,836,572 of NC_045441.1, read as the reverse complement.
CCTCAACACCTGCTGAAGCCTTTTGACCAGAAGGAACTGGAGGTATGTGCCTGCCGTGCGGAGTTGACCCAGGGCGTTCAGGGGCCCCCTTGTGGCTGGCGTCTGCCTGTTTTAAATCCTTGCTGCAAGGGGCAGCATGTGCCGTTTCCTAGTAAGCCTAGAAGCTGTTGGGGTTCCCAGACTAGAGCAAGAGTGGGGGGGCTGTTTATGCCGGTTGGTAACCGGCGAGATGTCTGCTTGGCGGTAGGAAATCTGAACAGTGCCCAGAAAACTGTTCAAGGTGGTTGTGGCTTCCCTCGTTTTCAGGGTATTTAGCGGGGGAGAACCAGGTGCTCCCACAGCAGTAACTTACTGCTTTTTATTCTGGCTGTTCCTAGACTAAGAACAAGAGGCTATTGTATTCTCTAGTCATACTGCATGCACTTGAACACGGTGATTCATTCAGCCCTTATCCATCTCTGGTGCCAAACAGCTCAAACCTTGTAGATTGTTCTCCAAGTTTTTCTGCTGCCAGTGAGGAGAGCTTGGGAGCTAAGAGCTTGGATGGAGCACTAGTTCTGGGGTGAACTTTTATGTTTTTTTTTTTCTTTTGAGACAGTCTCGTTCTGTTGCCCAGGCTGGAGTGCAGTGATGCAGTCGTGGCTCACTGCAGCCTCGACCTCCCAGGCTGAAGCAATCCTTCCACCTCAGCCTCCCAAGTAGCTGAGGCTACAGGTGCCCGTCACCATGCCTGGCTACTTTTTGTATTTGTTGTAGAGACAGGGTTTTGCCATGTTGTCCAGGCTGGCCTTGAACTCCTGGGCTCAAGCAATCCGCCCAACTTCGGCCCCCACAAAGTGCTGGGACTACAGGCGTGAGCCATCGCACCTAGCAGGGGTGAACTTTTTTAAGCCAGTTGCAGAAACATGCCCCATCGGCCCCAGCCCCACGTAACTCTTGCGGAATTCTCCTGTCTTCAGACTTGAAACACCACGTGTCCCGGAGAGACCCTGGGACGTGCCCTTGTTCATGGTGGTAGCTCTGTTCAGTGTCACCCATTGGTGCTTTGATACTGCTCACCCATGCAGAGCAAAAACCCCGCTTTGGTTATAAGATAACGTCCCATCAGCAGCTGTGTACTGTGGTCCTTGGGGTTGGAGACCCGTCTGGAGGAGGTGGACGGAAGCATGTGCCCCAGGCCTCCTGTTTGTAGCTTTCTTCCCATCTCGGCATCTGCCTAGTTTATTTAGACACAGCTGCTGCTTTGCTTGGGAACCGACTTTTCACTGTTGTGTGTGTTGGGTACCTAGGAGACACATCCTGACGTGGGTTTATACATTTTGGAAGTAACTCACCTTTCTGCACCTCCTCAGCTGATCATAGGCGGCCTGGATAAAATAGACTTGAACGACTGGAAGTCGAACACGCGGCTGAAGCACTGTGTGGCCGACAGCAACATCGTGCGGTGGTTCTGGCAAGCGGTGGAGACATTCGATGAAGAAAGGAGGGCCAGGCTCCTGCAGTTTGTGACTGGATCCACGCGGGTCCCGCTCCAAGGCTTCAAGGCTTTGCAAGGTGACTGACGTGGAGGCGGGGCTATTCGATGACGCGGCTGTGGGGGCTGTGTTCTGTACTAGGCTGTGGACCGGAAGAGCTGGAGGGTGGCCGGGGTGTTTTTCTGAGACGTGGGCTAGAAAATGGCATACGGAATGTTCTCCGGTAGCTAATGCTCTGCCCTGCAGAGGCCGTGTGTGAGCAGGTGTGGGGCCCCGCTGAGCAGAGACTGTGGAGCTACTCCAGGGCACGTGGATCCCCCTCCTCACTGCTTCCAAAAAGCCAAGAGGGTCTGGCCAGCAGAGGCCTTCAGAGCGTCTGTGAGGCCAGCTTAGCCAAGACCCCGGGGAGGGAGCTATGGGGGAACTGCCCCCAGTCTCGGTGGCTCCAAAGCTTGGAGCTGCACATGAACCCGTTTAGCCACAAACCACACTGAAAGATGATGTCATGCTCACTCTGTTTAAGCCACTGAGGGAAAGGTGCCCGTCTGCCTGTAGGGCCGGCGGCCTAATGCCTCATCTTTGACACTGAGGGTTCGGAGGGGATGTTGCTGGAAGGAGTGCGGTGAACGGTGTCACCATACTGAAATTTAGCTGATTGAACTGTAAATGCTGATAGACACACAGACACATTGTGAACACAAAATATTACCTCTGCCTCGCTGAGTAAAAGGAGGTTAATTCCATTTCAGTCGGCTTTGGCCATCAGGGCGCCTTCGACTTTTCCATTGTGACCTCTGCCTATGGATTTGCTGCCAGGGGCCCGGCCTGAATAAAAAGGGGTTCGAGGCTGAGCCCTGCTCGCATCTGGGAGCCTCTGTCTGCTGGACCAGCCTGACCATGGCAGCTGCTCCCAGAGCGTGCTGGTGCCTGTCATTTACAAAGCCTTTCTCATTCCTGTCTCCCAACAACCCAGAGAGCCTGGCTGATGAGGATTATCAGCCTCATCCCATGGATGAGGAAGCCGAGACTCACTGAGGCCGTGGGATTTATTATCCCCCCAAGGGGAAGAAACAGGCAGGTGTGACTGGTGAGGCAGGGCAGGGATCCAGGCTTCCTGACCAACCCTTTTCTCATGGCGCCATTGTCTTGCCCACAGCAGGTCCACGTGCAAAACGTTCCCGCTTAGAGATGGTCCCTGTCGTCATAAGGGTCTCATTCGTCCCCCAATAATTGGATAGACTTTAGCCCAGTGTCCCCGAAGTGTCTAGAAGGTGGGTCAGAGGCGAACAGGGTCACAGTGCAGAACAAGGAGTGCTGGTGCTGTGGGAGGGTGGCAGGGCGGGCAGAGTGGCCAGGGCCCTGCAGGAGGTCTCTGAAGCCCCCACCTGGCGCAGCCTGTCCGGACTCCCCAGGAGGTTGGGCTTGGAGGGTGTGGCCTGCGAGGGGGAGGAGCCAGCTTCCTGTCCCAGGTCCCCAGGAAGCAGGGGGCTGCACTCTGAGACCCTCTGCCCAACAGAAAGATGGCGTCTCTGCTGGTCCTCATTGCTCCTGGATTCCTGTCCTGCCGCTGACCTTGGCCCAGCTTGAAAGGAATATCTGTGAATACCCAGGAGCAAGGGGCAGCAAAGCCAAGGCCCGTGACCTCTGTGCCCTCCTTTCCCGGCGCCCGGCAGCCCTATCAGCTAGCTGTCTTTGCCGCAGCAGTGGTGGCTGCTGGCCAGCCTGGTGCTCACTTGGGGCTGAGTCTGGAAAGACCTGAGGAAGAAGGGGCCTGGTGCCTCTCCCTGCGCCACAGAACTGGGGGGCAAGTCGTCTATTCCAGAGGGTGGGTGCAAACAGCTCTGACCCTCAGGGAGCCTGTCTGGAGCAGGCTCATGGTCAGGGTGCACTTTAGGAGGGGCCTTAGCAGTCCTTGCTCTGCCCCCTGCGATATTCTAAAATGTTGGAATTTTGGCCAAGTGTGGTGGCTCATGCCTGTAATCCCAGCACATTGGGAGGCCGAGGCGGGTGGATCACCTGAGGCGATCCAGGAGTTCCAGACCAGCCTGGGAAACACGGCAAAACCCCGTCTCTACTAAAAATATAACAATTAGCCAGGCGTGGTGGCGTGCACCTGTAATCCCAGCTACTTGGGAGGCTGAGGCAGGAGAATGGCTTGAACCCGGCAGTCAGGTGTTGCAGTGAGCCGAGACTGCCTCACTGCACTCCAGCCTGAGCAACAGAAACCCTGTCTCAAAAAAATGTCTGAATGTTGTCACTTGGATGGCCATTGCAGGCATGTCCTAAAACCGGGCCTGCGAACCTCATGGCCCTATCACAGGACAGCCTGCCTGGGTGTAGGGGTGGGAAGGTGGTCAGGGCCCTGGCTCCTGGGGGCCGTGTGGCCGGGAAGTGCCACAGCTGTGCCTCTGAAGTACATTAACTAGAATGTTGTCTTGTAAGGTTCTACAGGCGCTGCAGGGCCCCGGCTGTTCACCATCCACCTGATAGACGCGAACACAGACAACCTTCCGAAGGCCCATACCTGGTAAGCACCGCGGCCAGGAAGTCACGGCGTCCTGGGAGCCCCGGAGGATGCCAACGTTCACGTTCGTTTTGTTGTTTTTTTTTTTGGAGATGGAGTCTCTGCTAAAATATTTCTGTCATCATCAAAACTCAAAAGCCACAGCACCTGAGACACAAGGAGAAATTCGAGAGTTGAATGACAGTTCTGAAGCCCTCAAGCAAGCGACTCTTCCCCCAACATTACAACGCTGTATGGAGTGGCTTTACTGGCCATGCAACAAAATATAAGAGGGCCAACATTATTGCTAAACTTAACGTAAAATCTTACAGTATATAGAACCTAAAATTTATAGATTTTCTCTTGATTTAGTTTTTTGTTTTTTTGAGACGGTCTTGCTTTGTCACCCAGGCTGGAGTGCAGTGGCACAATCTTGATTCACTGCAACCTCTGCCTCCTGGGTTCAGGCTATTCTCGTGCCTTGGCCTCCCAAGTAGCTGGGATTACAGGCACCTGCCAACACGCCCGGCTAATTTTTGTATTTTTAGTAGAGACGGGGTTTCGCCATGTTGGCCAGGCTGGTCTGGAACTCCTGGCCTCAGGTGATCTGCCCGCCTCGGCCTCCCAAAGTGCTGAGATTACAGGCATGAGCCGCCAAGCCCGGCCTCATGTTATTTTTTTAAAGCTGTTTCCTGATTTGTAGGACTCTGTTTCATTTATGCCAAGTCTCAATGACTTGCAGTAGTGCTTGTGTCAGCTGGGACGAGTACTTTGCAGCATGCCACACAAAGGCTGTCACAGTATCTTATGAAACTAATTTTGTTATGAGCCATGTCATTAATGAACATTGGTGTTTCAGTGGAGTGTGGCTACCACTCCAGCAGGCTCAAGTCTTCCTCTCTGCCAGATGTTATGTACACACACCTGTTGGTAAGGAAAATTGTCTAGTTTTGGTCTTCACTTTATCTGACATTTCTGGAGCCCCATCTTCTTGGACTCCTGCTTATGACACACGCACCTTGTCTATTGCAAATATTTTCTTCCTAAATTTTAACTTAAAAATGAGTCTCCATAGTAGAGTATTTCCTGTATGGTTTAAAAATCCAGTCACTTGCACGCACTTTGTCCTGGAACCATCTATTGAGACCAGTAGCCGTGTTTCCTTGGGGGAACCAGTACTAGATGCTGTTGAGATGCCCAGTGAGATGATGGAAGGTTCCTGTCTTGGAAACCAAGGATGCGGGATCAAATGCTAGCTGAGACACCCTCTGACATGTGATTTGGGGCAAATGACCCCATATTCCAACTTGGTTTTCCACACGTGTGAAATGAGGTAATGCAGCTGGTCCTGGACCGTGGTGGTGGGTGCCAGGGTCCTGCTCCGAGCGTGGCTGTGGCATCCATTACGGGAACGCACCATGTTGACTGCGCACCTACTCACAAGGCTTTTGTCCTTTAGCAGTTTAGTGCTTGGAGTTAGATGCATGTGGAAAGTATGCTCTGAAGCACAGAAAAGAGTGCCCACCCTGGAACCCAGCTCTGTAGAGACAGACACCCTCCTGAACTGCTTACCCTAGAAGCCAGGAAGTCACTGTGCGTCCTCTGGGTCACAATTTTGTATTTTTTGGTTTGCTACAGTAGCTTCTTAAAGGATGTCTTTTTCTTTGCACAAATACTGGAAACGAGTTTCCCCCTGGAAATATCGAGTCAAAAGTTGAGTATTCATTTCATCTTTTAAGGATTTGTCATCTTACTAGTTTTGAGATTTTGTTTTTGCAAGGAATTTTCCAGACTGCCCCGTTTTGGTCTCAGATCAAGTCCCAGAGGAACAGACAGACACGCCACACATCGTTAGTGGTGACGTTGCCTGACAGCCAGTCTGGGTTACAGGGGCTGCCAAAGAGGCATTCCTAGCACAGAGAAAGAATTTCTCCCACAGTCAGACAGACAAAAAACAAGTGGAGCACTTTGTCCTGACAGAAGCCGTGAACAGTAATTTGGTGATGTTTTGGTGGTCAAGGCTCAAGACTTACTTTACTGTGTGTTGACTGGGCACGGTGGCTCAGGCCTGTAGTCCCAGCACGTTGGGAGGCCAAGGCAGGAGGTTCACTTGAGGCCAGGAGTTTGAGAGCAGCCTGGGCAACCCAGCAAGACCCTGTCTCTACCAAAAAGCAAAAACAAATTACAAATCTTTGTATTAGAAGCAGAAAGCACAGGGGGACATGGAGAACTCGCCACCACTCCTACCCCGCCCCCATTCCTCTCCCATCCCACACACACTTCTTGCTGCCTGTCCTTGGCCTTGAGGTTGGTCCCGGGGCTGGACTGCCCACCCAGTGACTCTCACTCTTTTGTCCTTTTTCAGCTTTAACCGGATCGACATTCCACCATATGAGTCCTATGAGAAGCTCTATGAGAAGCTGCTGACAGCCGTGGAGGAGACCTGCGGGTTTGCTGTGGAGTGAAAAGCAACCAAAGGCAACAGAGTCTAGCTCATGGCCACCAGACCAAAAGCATCCAGCTTCTGTGCGCCTCCTGCAAAGCTGGCAGAGGCCCTGGAATTCCGGATCACCTGAGGGGAAAGGGTTGTCTCTCTCCTTTCTGTTGGGGGAGGGGGATGGGGGACTTTTGTTGGTGGCTCCCACCCATATATCTCTCCTTTATTATAGTACTCCCACCCACTTCCATCACCCATCCAATAAAATGCAGCCAGGGCTTTGGTCACACAGGATATTCTGCTGTGGTTGCAACCCATGTGGTGATAAGGCTCACGGCCCTGAGCTCTTTACGGGAGCATCAACCCACAGTTAGGGGACTGAGTGTGGCTGGCTGAGGGTTTGGAACTGGTGGCTATCCCCGCTGTTCCATCTCAAAACAGCCTTGAGGCCCCTTTTCAATTTGAGCAGCTGCTAGATATCTTACCAGAGCTCAGATTCCAGATTTCACATCCCAGCAGCCTGTTCTGGGCAGCAGATGAATTTCCAACTGAAAAATAACTGCATAATGTATGCTTATTGGAATTCTGCCACAGCAGGAAGCTTGAGTCAAAATGTGTTTCCCCTTTGAAAGGAGAAGGAATTGGAGCAGCTTTTCCTGGAGCCAGGATATTTCTTTGCTGGGTATCTTGGCTGAGAATTTTTTACATAGAGAAAAACCATCTTTTAAGGGCCACTTTTGCTGCATTATCTGTCCAGTTTGACTTTTCTTTTCAGTGAAAACACCATGTCATGGCGTGTAGAAAAGAGCAGACCAAAATCAGCCCTAGAGCCAACCAGTCAGTCCCAAAGCTGTGACCTCTGTGCCACTGTTGTCCACAGAAGAGCATCAACTGTGTCACTTAAAATATTAGTAAACCATGATGCGGCAACTGCTAAGAGCTAAACTAACAAAATTGTGTTATCATAGCTGCTGACTTGGTGCGAACTAGCTTAAAAGCAACGGTGAAAGGATAACCTCGATGATGTAAATCCACCCAAAGATACTGTTCTACAAAAAGTAGGGTGTGGACACAAACCTGTGACCGCAGAGGGGGACGGCTCCACACTGCCTCATGTGGCCCCTTTCCCAGTGGCAGCTGGTGACACTAACGATTGCTACTTGGTTCACTTGCCCAGATGTCTTCGTATGATGAGCAAGGCCAGAAGCAAGCCTAGACTCGAAGTTTCTGACACCATTTCCAGTTTGCACAGAAGTCAAACAGTATTTTACCTTAAAGTGGCTTGATTTCCAGTAGCTGAACTTGGGCAGAAAACAGCAGCAGCAACCAATGTTCCTGTATGGTTTCTTTGTTGTTGTTTTTGTTTGGGGTGGGGGCAAGTACAGGGTAATTGATGAGCAAGACATTTCACTGCTGTCGAAGTCTCTGGGATCCCGCTGTGGGTCTGAGATGGCCTGGGAAGGACCTTGTGGACGACGGTTTTATCTGTTCTTTTTGTCACTGTTAACTTCTGGGCTGCTGAGGTTCTAGAATGGAAGGGCTGCCAAATGAGGTTTGCTGCAGGAGGAAAGTTTAATCCCCCATTCCAGAAGTCCAGGCCAAATGGTGGGCTTAGCCTCTTTGAAAAGCTCTGTCTTGCCCCCCCAGGTGGGCGCATCCTGTGTCTCATTCACCATGATGCTTCCTGAAGGTGTTCTAGAAGCCCGTGTCCCAGTGGCTCTATCCAGCCTTTCCTTGCATCTTCCTCTTGAAGGTGAGGAAGTGGAAACTACAGCCCTCCCCCGGAGAGCCCACTCTCTATCATGAGCCTAACCCGCGGGAGGCAGAAGAGACACCCATCCAAGAACGGAAGTGGCCTCCGGGATGAGGTCGGAGGCCCCACCTGATTTTCCTGGTGGTGGTATCCAAAATCTGCAGTAACTAGGAAGGAAACCAGGGTCTCATGGTTTAAAAGACTTTGAAGCAGGAATGTTGCATTTGACGCCTTTAAAACTACCTTTTTGCTGTTGGGAGGAGTCGGGGGCGAGCCTTAGCAGCTGCACCCGCCAGCCCCATGCTGGTCGGTGCTGCCCTGCCTCTCGGGCCGGGTGTTGCTTCAGCCCAGAGCCAGAGGGCTGGGTCCCGGGTCCTCCACAGGTGGCCCCGGCGGACACATGCATTCCCGTCCCGGCCTTCCGTCTCTGCTTCTCCACTTCCACCTGCGTGTGGGTTTGCTGCCTTGTCATCGGTCGTGTGAGTGTTGCAGACCTTTCCAGAGCTCCGGTTCACTATTTCCAAACAAACAGGCCTCCCCTGTCGGTGGCATCGCGCTCCCAGAACCTTCAGTTTCTACGATGGTTTGTTTGGTCCTTTTGAACCACCCCAAAGAACTCAATATGGCAAGCAAATGGTAGAAGCTTCCCGACTGTTGGACTTTGGGTCCGCGCGAAGCCCATTCACGTGCGATCTGTGTCGCCCCTCTCGGTGGTCCCAGGCGATCCAGCCATGCCCCCTGCCCCTCTGCCCAGATGCTTCAGGGGCCCGGCTTTTCAGGCTTGCCCTCACCAGCGGCCGTCAGCCGACACTCAGGGATGTAGCAAACACCACTCTGCCAGTGCTTTTGGTAGGAAGAGCTGAGGCTGCCTGGGAGGCCCGGGGCGACAGGAAAAGGGCTCTCTCCAGTTCTGAAAAAGAGAATCTGCCACCAGATCGAATTTCGACCCCTGAGCTTGTTCAGACGTATGGTCCGAATTCAGATTAAGGTGGTCACCCAATCTGAGATGTCAGGAAAGGCCTTCTGCAGAGAAAATGTCCCCGCACCCGCCATCTGCAGCCAGGTGTGTGCCGCACGGCAGCCTTCCCGAAACATAGTGTGGATTTAAAAAATGTGTTTATTTTTGTTTCTCAACCACTTTATAATGTATCTTTTAATTTATTTTGTAATGTCTTGTTTTTAAGTATTGCTGCTATCCTTGTTATCCTTCCCACGGTTTTTATCGCTGATTTATTTTGTGAAAGTTGTACACTAATGTTCTGTTTTATGTCAAAATCAAAAGTATTTAATGAAATACTAGTTCTATTTAATGTGGTTATGGAACCAGCTGGAAACACAAAACAAACAGTGATTGTACAGCAGGCTGGGCCCAGGAGGTCAGGTTCATTTTGTTACATATGCAATAAACTCACGACTTTACATTTTTGGCGTCTGTTATTTTGGTGTGGAAATGAGATTCCGGTGTCTTTGCAAACCCACAGGAAAGGAAGTGTGTAGGCAGGAATACTGGCAAGGGCCTTCCAAGGGAAAAGGACAGAGTTAAGGATAGAATTGTAAGGGAAACTAATGACAATATGGCAGTGGGTTGAAAGTGTTCTACCAAGCAAAAACGTGGGACTGAGAACATTTAGAATTTCTTTGTGCACTGGTTATCTTTTCATTTTTCCCCTCTTATGTTTGTTTGTTTGTTTTTTTTTGAGAAGGAGTTTTGCTCATTGCTCAGGCTGGAGTACAATGGTGTGATCTTGGCTCACTGCAACCTCTGCCTCCCGGGTTCAAGCGATTCTCCTGCCTCAGCCTCCCAAGTAGCTGGGATTACAGGCGTGCACCACGCCCGGCTTATTTTGTATTTTTA
>NC_045441.1:7813714-7826539 GCF_002776525.5 Piliocolobus tephrosceles | reverse complement strand
TCAGGTGATCCGCCTGCCTCGGCCTCCCAAAGTGCTGGGATTACAGGTGTGAGCCACCACGCCCGGCCTCTTTAACTTCTTTATACAATATTTTGTTTTCAGCAGACAACTGGCAAGTCTTGCACCTCTTGGTTAGCTTTATTCTTTTAGATGCTATTATAAACATAATTACTTTCTTAAGTTCTTTTGTGGATATTCATTGCTAGTATATAGAAACATAACTGCATTTGTGTGTCAATCTATCTCGTACCCCAAAACTGCAAAAATTCGCTTCCTAGCTCTAGTGGCTTTCTTGTGAATTCTTCTTCGCAATTTTCTCTCTGTAGGAGATAGCTTTACCTGCTCCTTCCAACTCGGATGCCTTTTATTTCTTATCTATTAGCTCTGGCTTATACTTTTCCAGTACAATGTTGAAAAACTGGTAAAAACGGGAATATTTTTCTTGTTCCTGATCGCAGGGGTAATGTTTATAGTAAATGCCCTTCTGTATCAGTTGAGATGTACATGATTTTTCCCCTCTGTTCTATTAATGTGATGTGTTAACACTGATTTTCTTATGTTGGGCCACCCTTCCCTTCCTGGGATAAATTCCACTTGGTTTTGTTGAATAATCCTTTTAATATGGTCTTGGGGCCGGGCGTTGTGGCTCACGCCTGTAACCCCAGCACTTTGGGAGGCTGAGGCGGGTGGATCATGAGGTCAGGAGTTCAAGACCAGCCTGGCCAACACAGTGAAACCTTGTCTGTACTAAAAACACAAAAATTAGCCGGGTGTGGTGGCACACGCCTGTAGTCCCAGCTACTCAGGAGGCTGAGGCAGGAGAATTGCTTGAACCTGGGAGGTGGAGTTTGCAGTGTGCTGAGACTGCAGCATTGCACTCCAGCCTGGGTGACAGAGCAAGACTCCGTCTCCGAAAAGAAAAAAAGCTGTTGGATTCAATTTGCTAATATTTTGTTGAGGATTTTTACATCTATATTCATAACGGATATTGGTCTATAGTTTTCTTGTAGTGTTTTTCTCTGGCTTTGAAATCACAGTAATGTTAGCCTCATAGAATAAGTTAGGAAGCATTCTTTCCTTTTCAACTATTTGAAGGAGTTTGAGAAAGCCTGGCATTAATTCTTCTTTAAATGTTTGATAGAATTCACCAGCGAAGCCATCTGGTCTTGAGCTTTTCTTTGTTGGGACGTTTTTGATTTTTGATTCGATCTTCTTACTAGTTGTCAGTCTATTCATATTTTCTGTTTCTTCATGATTTGGTCTTGGTAGGTTGTAGAGTTCTAGGAAATCCATTTCATCTAGGTTATTCAATGTGTTGGCATACAGTCGTTCATAATACTCGTATAATCCTTTATAGTTCTGTAAAACTGGTAATAATGTCCCCTCTTTTCTTTTAGTTGATTCTTCCTTCTTGAGACGGAGTCTCGCTCTGTCGCCCGGGCTGGAGTGCAGTGGCCGGATCTCAGCTCACTGCAAGCTCCGCCTCCCGGGTTTACGCCATTCTCCTGCCTCAGCCTCCCAAGTAGCTGGGACTACAGGTGCCCGCCACCTCGCCTGGCTAGTTTTTTGTATTTTTTAGTAGAGACGGGGTTTCACCGTGTTAGCCAGGATGGTCTCGATCTCCTGACCTCGTGATCCGCCCGTCTCGGCCTCCCAAAGTGCTGGGATTACAGGCTTGAGCCACCGCGCCCGGCGATTCTTCCGTCTTAATCATCTAAAGTTTTGTCAATCTTGTTGATCTCTTTGAAGAACCAACTCTTAGCTTCACTGATTTTTCTCATTTGTCTTTTATTTCCTCTGCTATAATATTTATTTTCTTACTTCTGTTAGCTTTGGGTTTAGTTTGTTCTTTGTTCTTTTTGTTTTTTTAGTTTTTTTGGGGGGGGGTTTAGTTTGTTCTTTGGGTTTAGTTTGTTCCTTAAGGTATAATGTACGTTGTCCATTTTTAACCTTCTTTTTAATATAAAGATTTACAGCTATAAGTTTCCTTGGTCATGGTGAATAATCCTTAGCACTGCTTTCGCTGCATTCTGTAAGTTTTGGTACGTTGTATTTTGTCTCAAGATATTTTCTAATTTCCCTTGTGATTTATTCTTTGACCCATTGGTTGTTTGAAAGCATCTTGTTTCATTTCCACATATTTATGAATTTCCCAGTTTCCTTCTGTTACTGATTTTTAGCTTCATTCTGTTGTGGTCAGAGAAAATACTTTGTGTGACTTCAGTCTTCTTAAATTTATTGAGACTTGTTTTATGACCTCTCTGGAGATAGTATATTCTGGAGAATGTTCCATGTGCATTTGAGAAGAATGTGAATTTTGTTGTTGTTGGGTGGAGTGTTTTGTGTATGTTTGTTAGGTCCAGTTGGTCTATAGTGTTGTTCAAGTCCTACATTTCCTTATTGATCCTCTGTCTAGTTGTTCTATTAATAATTTATTGAAAGTGGGGTACTGGGCTGGGCGCAGTGGCTCATGCCTGTAATCCCAGCACTTTGGGAGGCTGAGGCAGGCGTTCACTTGAGGTCAGGAGTTCGAGACCAGCGAAACCCCGTCTCTAATAAAAATACAAAAATTAGCTGAGTGTGGTGGCACATGCCTGCAATCCTAGCTACTCTGGAGGCTGAGGCAGGAGAATCACTTGAACCTGGGAGGCAGAGGTTGTAGTGAGCTGAGATGGCACCACTGCACTCCAGCCTGGGTGACAGAGCAAGACTCCATCTCAAAAAAAAAAAAAAAAAAAAGTGGGGTATTGAAGCTTCCTACTATTATAATGGAGCTATTTCACCCTCACCTTTGCTGTGAGTCTCTCTGGGTTTATCCTAGTTGAAATTTGTCGAGGTTCCTAAATTTGTACGTCCATTTGTTTCTTCCAATTTGGGAAAGTTTTGTCCATTACTTTTTCAAATAAGCTCTGTCTGTCCTCTTCCTGTCTCTCTTCTCTTTCTGGAACTTCCTAAACTGGACACCTTGATGTGTCCTAAAAATCCTTTGGGCTCTCTTTTTTTTTTTTTTTTTTTTTGCTCCTCCAATTCAGTGATTTCAAATGATGCATTTTCTAAGGTCTCTGATTCTTTTGCCTGTTTGAGTCTGCTGTTGAACCACTGTATTGAATACTTCAATTCATTTATTGTATTTTTTCAGCGCCAGAATTTGGTTTAAATAATTTCTGTTTTTGGTTGATATTCTCGTTTTGTTCATACATCACTATCCTGATCTCCCTTAGGCCTTTCTCATGTTCTCCCATAGATCTCTGAGCATATTCAAGACAACTGTTTTAAAGTCTTTTCTAACAAGTCTGATGCCTTGGTTTCTTCAGGGATGGTTTCTAGAGATATATTTTGTTCCTTTGAATGGGACACGTTTTCCTGTTTCTTGTGTGTGTGTGTTTTTTTTTTTTTTAAACTGGGCATTCACAAAAGCAGTCATCTCTTCCAGTCTTTGAAGAGTGGTGGGGAAAAGCTTCATTTATTCAGTGCGTGTCCATATTCTTTTTTTTTTTTTTTTTTTTGAGATAGAGTCTGCCTCTGTCACCCAGGCTGGAGTGCAGTGGCCGGATCTCAGCTCGCTGCAAGCTCTGCCTCCCGGGTTTACGCCATTCTCCTGCCTCAGCCTCCTGAGTAGCTGGGACTACAGGCGCCCGCCACCTCGCCCGGCTAGTTTTTTGTATTTTTTTTTAGTAGAGACGGGGGTTTCACCGTGTTAGCCAGGATGGTCTCGATCTCCTGACCTCGTGATCTGCCCGTCTCGGCCTCCCAAACTGCTGGGATTACAGGCTTGAACCACCATGCCCGGCCCAGAAGGCATATCCTAATACCTGGTATCAGCTTGAGGTGACAGCTTAAGGTCATCTCAGATCTTTTAGGGGCCTCTGTGTTACGTGGCTGTTTTAAAAGTCTTAATTTCTCAAAGGGTCTTAACCCAGCTGCTTCTTAGGAACAAGATGTCCTCTTATATTTTCTTTTCCATAATCTCTTGCCCCAGGTATCCACTGTGGTCCCCCTGGCGGCTTTTACATGTCGTGCCTGCCACTGCCTCCCATGGCTCTTGCCGGCCTGAGATCTGAACTGGGCCGCCTTCCCTACTTCACCTCTGGGTCAGATGACATAGAAACCAGCCCTTCGGGGCAGCCCAAAGATAGCCGAACACTGCACATCAGTTCTGCTCTGCTCCTTCCAGTGCAAGGGGAAGACACTGGAAACTGGGCTGCCTGCTCCGAAACACACAGTCGTGTGCCGGGGAGGGATGGGGGAAGAGCAAATACAAATGACGTAAAAACTATTTTGAATGTGGCTTTTTCTTGACTGGGTGTTCACCTGGTTGCTATAGACCTTGGGTTGGTTTCTAGAGCTCCTAGTGCCTAGTGAGTGCCCAGTTGTTTTTTTTTTTTTTTTTTTTTTTTTTGAGGCAGAGTCTCCCTCTGTCACCCGGACTGGAGTGCAGTGGCCGGATCTCAGCTCACTGCAAGCTCCGCCTCCCGGGTTTACGCCATTCTCCTGCCTCAGCCTCCCGAGTAGCTGGGACTACAGGCGCCTGCCACCTCGCCCGGCTAGTTTTTGTATTTTTAGTAGAGACGGGGTTTCACCGTGTTAGCCAGGATGGTCTCGATCTCCTGACCTCGTGATCCGCCCATCTCGGCCTCCCAAAGTGGTGGGATTACAGGCTTGAGCCACCGTGCCCGGCTGTTTTTTTTTTTTTTTTTTTTTCCCCCCTCAGTGTTTCCTCGGGGAAGTGTGGGCCTGGAGCTTGGTCTGCCATCTCCAATCTCTCTTGATTGGAGAATTCAATCCATTTTACACTGAAAGTACTTACTGATAAGAAGGGAGTTACTTCTGCCATTTAAACTTTTTTTTTTTTTTGGTTCCTCATTTCCTCCATTAGTGCCTTCTGTGTTTGGTTCATTTTTTACAGTGACATGGGGATTACACTTGACATCCTAACATTACCACAACCTAAACTGAATTTATATCGACCTAATTTGAGGAACATACAAAACTCTGCTCCTGTACTGCTCTGTCTCCCTTACTGTTATCGACATCACAAATTACATCCTTATACATTGTGCACCCAGTATTAGCAGTTGTTAATGGATCTTTTTAATCATGTAGAGAATAAAAAGTAGAGTTACAAACCGTCATTAGAATATACTAGATTTTGTAATTGTCCATGTATTTACCTTCACTGGAGATCTCTAGTTCTTCTTACAACTTCAAGTTGTAAGATGCTTAGTGTTCTTTTAAAGAAGTTTACTGTTCAGTGTTTCAACCTGAAAGACTCCTTCTAGCATTTCTTGCAAAGAATGATAATGAACTCCCTCAGCTTTTATCTGGGAAAGTATTAATTTCTTCCTTATTTCTGAAGGACAGTTGTTAGATATAGAATTCTAACAGATTTTCTTTCTTTCAGCAGTTTTAATATATAAGCCCATTCCCTTCTGATTCCCAAAGTTTCCGATGAAAAATATGCTGATAATCTCTTGTATGTGATAAATTACTTCTCTCTTGCTGCTTTCAAGGTTTTCTTTTGTCTTCAATGAAGTGTCTTGGTGTGTGTTTCCTTGAGCTTATCCTATCCGGATTTTGTTACACTTCTTGGGTTTGTAGATACACGTCTTTTTATCAAATATGAGCAGTTTTCTGTTGAACTTTCTTTAAATACACTTTCTGCCCTTGCCTCTCTACTTCTGGTCTTATTTATGGCGTTCTATAGGTAGGTTCCTTAGGTTTTCATTTACTTTTCTTCATTTTTTTTTCTTTTGATTCCTCAGATTCAATAATTATTTTATTTTATTTTTTTTTGAGACAGAGTCTCGCTCTGTCACCCAGGCTGGAGTGCAGTGGCCGGATCTCAGCTCACTGCAAGCTCCGCCTCCCGGGTTTACGCCATTCTCCTGCCTCAGCCTCCCCAGTAGCTGGGACTACAGGCGCCCACCACCTCGCCCGGCTAGTTTTTTGTATTTTTTAGTAGAGACGGGGTTTCACCGTGTTAGCCAGGATGGTCTCGATCTCCTGACCTCGTGATCCGCCCGTCTCGGCCTCCCAAAGTGCTGGGATTACAGGCTTGAGCCACCGCGCCTGGCCAGATTCAATAATTTTAATTGCCCTATCTTCAAGTTCATTGAATGGTTCTTCTACCTGCTTAAATATTTCGAACCCTTTAGGGAATTTTTCATTTCAGTTATTGTACTTTTTAGTTCCAGAATTTGTTTCCTTTTTAAAATTTCTATTTCTTTTATGATATTCTCATTTTGTTCATATACTGTTCTCCTGTCTTTGTTTTCCTTTAGCTCCTTCAGCATCTTTCAAACAGTTGTTTTAAAGTTATTGTCTAGTAAGTCTGCTGTCAGAGCTTCCGATGGTTTCTGTTGATTTGTTTCTTTGAACGTGCCTTACTTTTCTATTTCTTTGAGAGTCTTGTGATTGTTTCTTGTTGAAAACTAGACATTTGAATCTTACAACTCTAGAAATCAGATTCTCCTTTTTTCCCCCCCAGCATTTACTCTTGTCTCCCCACACCAACTGTTGAGGGTATCTCTGGATCAGCTTGATGTAAAAGCTTAAAAAGTCTTCCCAGGTCTCTTCTGAGCCTGCATATTTCTCTAGGTATGTGGAGTGGCTTTCTAAATTGCCCTGTATACATGTTTATTTCACAGTTGATTTGAATGCTCTGCTCAGGGACTCCCAAGGCTGCGATCAAGGTGTCAGCCAGACTGTATTCTCATCTCTTGGCTCCACCAAGGAGAATCTTCTTGCAGGCTCCTCCAGGCTGTTGGCAGAATTTATTTTCATGTGGCTTTGTGACTGAGGGACCTGGCATCTTACTGGCTGTTGGCAGGAGGCCCAAGTAAGTTGTCCACACACGTGCTTTTCAATATCCTAATCCTTAAGTCTGGCACCCCAAATGGAAAAACAGGTAAGAAGAAAAACAATAGCTCAGGCTATTCCCTTAAATCCCTTGGAAGCCACTTCAGCCAGTGGGGAATGCAACAATGGCTGCCCACCTCTACGTCTGCACTTCTGCAATCAAAACACTGAACCTTGGTATGTGGAGGCCAAGATCCTTTCTTTCCACCCCGTCTCCAGGAAGTCATGCCAGGAACATGGCCATGGCTACCTATCACAAGACTCAGGCTGGGGAGACGCTAATATCCTAAAGGCTGAAATTGACCAAAATTAACTGCAACTTACCAGCCAAGATTTTCCCTGGGAGTTGCAGGCATTCAAATTAGACTCCACAGTTCCAAAACAGTTACCTCAGACAGATTCCGCCACTCCAATTTTTGTCTCGGTGCGAAGAGACATTCCTTCCTCTTCTGTCCCCTTGCTGGATGTCACTCTTATATCTGTTTTTATTATTTCCCACCCTGGCACAGTCACTAGAACGCAGTGTGTGTCTGTGAGCTCAGCCAGCAGACACAGTCCTGCGCTCTGACGTCTGTGAGAGGAGGCAGCACTCTAACTTAGGGAAGGCGTGTCTGGCTTGCTGGGGCATTTTCTACTGTCAAAAGTCGGAATCTTTTCAGGTTTTGATCTCAGTGTTATCACTAGGTAGTTGGGGCTTTAAACAAGTTGGCAAACCTATCTGCGTGCCCACATCTACCGTGTCTACTATCTTGATCACTTTTCTTTTTTTTTTTTTGTGACCAAGTTTTGCTCTTGTCGCCCAGGCTGGAGTGCAAATGATGTAGTCTTGGCTCACTGCAACCTCTGCCTCTCACATTCAATCCATTCTCCTGCTTCAGCCTCCCGAGTAGCTGGGCGCCTGCCACAACTCTTGGCTAATTTTTGTATTTTTAGTAGAGGGGGTTTTCACCATGTTGGCCAGGATGGTCTCGAACTCCTGACCTCAGGTGATCTGCCCGCCTTGGCCTCTGAAAGTGCTGGGATTACAGGCGTGGGCCACCGCGCCCAGCCAAAGAATTTTTAAAAACATGCTCTTGGGAAACTTTCTCGTTTGTTCCTTCATCTTCCCTTCTACCACCATCAGCACTGCAGCTCCCTCAGGCAGCTATAGCATCCTTGTCTTCTGGATTTTACCTGATGATCGTATACAGATACATGTGTGTACGTATTTTTTGTGTGTACCGATTTTTTTCCCATGTCTGTGCTCTCAAGAGGCAGGATGAGTTTGTTGAGAGCAGAACTAGGATGCAGGATCAAGTACTGGCTTTATAACATGACCTTGAATATTACCCTGATACCAACGCCAGGCACCAAGAGAAAACCACGAACTAACAGCCCCGATGAATACTGATGCAGAGATGTTCAACAAAATACCAGCAAACCAAATCCAACAGCTTATTAAAAGGACTACATACCATGATACATTGGGATAGATTCCTGGGATGTGCAAGGATGAGTCAACAAATGAACAGGATAAAGAGGAAAAACCACAAAATCATTTTAACTGATTCAGAAAAGCATTTGACAAGATCTATCACTTTTTTCAGATAAAAACTTCCAGCAAACTAGGAATAGAAGGAAAACACCTCAATATAATAAAGGCCATTATGCAAAACCCACAGCTAAGATCACATTCAATGGTGAAAGACTGATAGGGCTTCCTCTAAGATAAGGAATGAGACAAAGGTGACTTTTTTTTTTTTTTTTTTTTTTTTTTTTTTGCCACTTATACTCAACACAGAACAATTAGGCAAAAGGGGAAAAAAAATCCAAATTGGAAAGGAAGAGGTAAAATTATCTGTTTACACATGACATGATTATAGAAAAGTCTAAAGAAAACAAACTATTAGAATAAACATATTCAGCAAAATTGTAGGATACAAAAATCAACATACAAAAATCAGCTGTGTTTCTATACACTAAGAATAAATAATCCAAAGAGGAACTTAAGAAAACAATTCCATTTACAGTGGCATTACAAAGAATAAACAGGTACACAGTGAACCAATGAAGTCAAATACTTGTATACTAGAAACCATAAATCACTGATTAAAGAAATTATAGAAGACAAGCTGCGCGTGGAAGCTCACGCCTGTAATCCCAGCACTTGGGGAGGCAAAGGCGGGTAGATCACGAGGTCAGGAGATCGAGACCATCCTGGCTAACACAGTGAAACCCCGTCTCTACTAAAAATATAAAAAATTAGCTGGACGTGGTGGCGGACGCCTGTAGTCCCAGTTACTTGGGAGGCTGAGGCAGGAGAATGGCGTGAACCTGGGAGGCGGAGCTTGTAGTGAGCAGAGATCACGCCACTGCACTCCAGCCCGGGGGACAGAGTGAGACTCCACCTCAAAAAAAAAAAAATTATAGAAGACAAATAAATAGACATTCCAAGCTTATGGAATAAAAGATATAATATTGTATTTTATATTTTTTATTTTTTTTAAGATGTTCTCCTGTCCAGGCTGGAGTGCAGTGCTACAATCATAGCTCACTGCAGCCTCCAACTTCTGGGCTCAAGTGATCCTCCTGGCTCAGCCTACCATGTAGCCGTGACTACAAGCACACACCAACACACCCAGCTAATTTTTTATATTTTTTTTTGCAGAGATGAGGTCTCGCTGTGTTGCCCAGGCTGGTCTCAAGCTCCTGGCCTCGAGCAATCCTCCTGCCTCGGCCTCCCAAAAGTGCTGAGATTATAGGTGTGAGCCAACACACCTGGCCAAAATATTAAGATGTCATTACTACTCAAAGTGATCTACAGATGTAATACAATCACTATCAAAATCCCAACATTGGACCAGGTGCAGTGGCTCAGGCCTATAATCCCAGCACTTTGGGAGGCTGAGGCGGATGGATCACCTGAGGTCAGGAGTTCGAGACCAGCTTGGCCAACATGGTGAAACCCCATCTCTACTAAAAATACAAAAATTAGCTGGGCATGGTGGCACATGCCTGTAATCCCAGCTACTTGGGAGGCTGAGGCAGGAGAATTGCTTGAACCCCGGAGGTAGAGGTTGCACTGAGCCGAGATGGTGCCACTGCACTCTAACCTGGGCAACAGAGCAAGACTCCATCTCAAAAACAAAACAAAACAAAACAAAACAAAATCCCAACATTTTAGCAGAAACAGAAAAATACATCCTCAAATTTGTATGAAATTGCAGGGGACCCCAAATCCAAAACAATCTTGAAAAAGAAGCACAAACTCACAGAATTTACACTTCCTGGTTTCAAATCTTACTAAAAAGCTACAGTAAGCAAAACACTGTAGTGGTGGCATAAAGACAGACACGGAGACCAACTAAACAGAAGAGACAGCCCGGAAATCAGCTCTCCACACTCTATGCATCAACTGAGTTTTGGGTGCCAAGACCCTTTCCAACAGGATCGTCTTCTCAACAAAATTACATTGGGAAAACCGGATATCCACAAGCAAAAGAACTCAGCTGGGCCCTTAGCTTATAGCATATACACAAAGTACCTTCCAAGTGGACCAGAGATCTAAAGTGAGTGTGAAAACTATAAAACTCAGAAGACCTCATAGGGAAAAAGCTTCATGAGATTAGCTTTGGCAATGGTTTTTTTGATATACATGAAAGGCACAGGCAACAAAAGGAAAAACAAATTGAACTGCATCAAAATTAAAAACTTTTGTGCATCAAATGACACTATCAACAGAGTGAAAAGGCAACTCACACGATATGAGAAATTATTTGTCAACCATCTATGTCCAAGGGATTCCCATCCAGATGATATAAAGAACTGTAACTCAACAACAAAAACAACTCAATTGAAAAACGGGTAAAGGACTAGAATTGACGCATCTCCAAAGAAGATATACGACTGGCTCACAAGCCTATGAAAAGTTGCTCAACTTCCCTCATCACCAGGGAAATGCAAGTCAAAACCACAGTGAAGCACCACTCCATGCCCATTGGGATGGACGTCATAAAAAACAAAAACAAAAAAACAGAACATCACAAGTGCTGGCAAGAACGTGAAGACATAGAAAACCTTACCTCTTGCTGGTGGGAACATAAAATGATACAGCTGCTATGGAAAACAGCATGGCACTTCCTCAAATAATTAAAGATAGAATTCCTATATGATCCAGCAAGTCTACTTCTGGGTAGATAACCAAAGAACTAAAAGTAGGAAATTGAACACATATCTGTATGCCTATGTTCCTAGGAGCATTATTCATAGTGGACAAAAGAGAGAGACGCCAAGTACCCATCAGCAGATAAATGAATGGACAAAATGTCTACACAGGCAACGAAACGCAATTCAGCCTTAAAAAAGGAGAGTCTGACACGCTGCAGCATGGATGAACATTGAGGTCATTATGCTAAGCGAAATAAAACAGTCACAAAAGGCCAGGTGCCTTTTGGTGCCAGGCACCAGGGCTGATGTCTATAAGCCCAGCACTTTGGGAGGCCAAAGTAGGTGGATCGCCTGAGGTCAGGAGTTCAAGACCAGCCTGGCCAACATGGTGAAACCCCATCTCTACTAAAAATACAAAAATTAGCTGGGTGTGGTAGCAGGTGCCTGTAATCCCAGCTACTCAGGAGGCTGAGGCAGGAGAATTGCTTGAACCTGGGAAGCGGAGGTTGCAGTGAGCTGAGTTCGTGCCACTGCACTCCAGCCTGGGCGACAAGAGCAAAACTACGTCTCAAAACCAAAACAAACAAAAACCAGTCAGAAAAGGACAAACATTGCATGATTCTACTTTTAAGAGGTCCTTAGAGTCATCAAATTCACAGAGATAGAAAGTAGAATGGTAGTTGGCAGGGGCCGGTGGGAGGGCTGATGGGGAGTGAGTGTTTAATGAGGACAGATTTTTCCAGATAACAAGATGTAAAAGTTCTGGAGGTGGATGCTGGTGACTGCTATACAACGACGAAGGTACATAATGCCACTCAACTGTGCACTTACGATTCATCAAAATGGTAAATTTGATGTTACACATATCTTACCACAAGAATAAAAAGAAGTCTAGTCCTAGCACTTACCTTGAAATGGTGTTTGGAGAAAAAGGGCATATTGTCTGCGTGGTCTGGACCCTCCTCACTCTGGAGCCGGCAGCCTCCCGGGCGCAGCTCCCAGCAATGCTGCGCTGGGGTGGACAAAGCTGAGGTTCATGGTCACTGAGCTGCTGCCTGAAGGGCTCCAGACTCCAGGTCCTTGATCTTCCCACATGGTGCTCACGAGATGCTGGACTTTCACCGGGGAGGTGCTGTCTCCTGCCTTGGCCATTCCAAGGTCGGTCCTCCCAACAACCAGGGGAACGGTGTGGGCGAGCCTGGCAGTGGGCCGGGCCTCCTCCTCACCAATAGCACCAGCTCCAGACTCCTGTTCTCCAGTGTGAAAGACAAATGTCCCCCAACCCTAACGCCACCCACACATCTGCACAGACTCCAGGCTTCATGGAGTGCAAGACGACTCGCACAGTGGCCTAGGCCTTGTCACACGCAGTGAGGACGATCGGAGGAGCATGGTCCCCGCTCAGGCCTGACGCCAGCAGGACACCCACCAGCTGCCAGATGAGCACGCAATCACTCCTCATTTGCAAAGCACTGCTCCCATCTTTCCAGGACCCAAGACACCGTCTCACAGAGACAGCTCTCTGCAAGGAACTGGGAAGTAACTTGAGTCCAGTCAGACTGGCAAAAACCAGCCCCTCGGCCTTGACCTGTGGCCCAGGAGCAGCACGGGGGCTTCGAAACAGGCTGGACGGGCTTCCCTCCCAGTTTCTCCACAACTGCTCCAGGCCTTGGACAAGCTTCTCACCTTCTCTGAGCTGGAAACCCCCACTCTATAAAGTGGGGAAGTGCTGGGCTGAGGGCTGCAGCCCGGCACAGAGACCTTGATGACAGCTGCCAGTACCACCCACTGCAAACCAGCCTGCACCCAGGCCATACCCCA
>NC_045441.1:7794383-7813704 GCF_002776525.5 Piliocolobus tephrosceles | reverse complement strand
CAGTACCACCCACTGCAAACCAGCCTGCACCCAGGCCATACCCCAGCAACACAACTGTAATCTCAAGCTGCCCAGGGACATCTAGTCAAGGCCCTTTCATTTGACCCTGCGGTGGGATTTGGGTAAACTCACCTCCGCCGTAGCCTGGAACGAGGGAGGATAAATGAAAGGCAAGGAGAGTCCAGAGCTGGAGAAGGTTCTGTGGTCTGGGGCAGAGGTCCAGAGAGGGCTCCATGCTACCCCCATCCCCTGGGTCCTGTAAAGGGCCATCTTCCTCGAAAAGACTTAACACTTCCTAACAGGCAAGTCTTTCCAATTCAGGGCCCATCATGTTAGCCCTGGAGCGGCAACCCCATCCCTCCGCCCTGCTGTTTCTGACCTCATGGTGTGTGCTCCTTGGGGACTGTCCCTCCCACACGAGGGCAGGCCTGGCCCACGGTACACAATGGATGAAGGACAACGAGGAGGTAGAGCTGGGCACAGAGTGCTTCATGCTGAGCCTCCGGGCATGCTTCAGGCACACTCCACACACACGTTACATGGCAGCAGTCTTGAAACACAGGAACACAGCTGAGGGCTCCGAGAGTCTGGCACGCCAGCCCGCTGCTGAGGTCGGGCCGCCATTCCTCGTCGCCTTGACAGAAGATGCTCGGAACTGGCTTCCCACGTGCCAAGTCATGACGTCCCGTGATCACAGCAGCACAGTCCCTGCCCAGGCAGCGCACGCTGTCACCAAGAGGCTGCGCTGAGGAGCCCATGCTGTCGCTGAGGCCTCTGGTTCCCAAGGGGCCGAGGGACACTGAGAGGGAAGAAACCCCTCATGGGAACAAACATTTTAACATAAATAAGGGACAACAAACCCTTTTATAAAATATTTATTCTAAAAAAAACACACTGTACAAATTTAGATAGAACATTCTCAATGTTCAGATTTATAAAAATGTGAACAGAAAGACTAAAGGTAGCGAAGGAACGTACATTTCTGTTTTCTCTTTTTAAATTAGGAAGGTAAAAGTGATTTTTTATTCAGGTGCAACGATAGTAAATGTCTAGAAGACATCCGAATAGCCGGAAATAAAGAGCACAGGAGCCGCCTGCAGACTCTCGGAGTTCTGTCTTCACCCGCTGAATCCAAAGTGGATGCGTGTGGCGCTCCTGCAGGGTGATCTGGCCCTGTGGATCCACGCCGAACACTCAACGAGACTCCCAAGGCTGGCTGCGTACAGCCTAAAAGTTTGTGCTCGGAGAAAAACCAGCACGATGGGTTCATCATCTCCTGTTTCTCAAACAAAACGGGTTTTCTGTACACTTGTTACAAAGGTCTGTACAAAAGCAGGAAGCTGCTGCAAGGTGTTATTTCCGAAAGAGTTAAAAATGGATGGTAAGGAGCGGTTTGCACAGTCCCGCCTGTACGTTCACAGACAGAGGACACCATAAAAAAAGGGCTCACCCAGAAATTCCAGACCGGAGAATCCTGGTTTCTTAAAAGATTATTTTAAAAGCTTGGAGGAAGTTTCAGCTCTGCCATTTCTAACCGCCTCGCCCAGCGTCGTCATAGTTCAGCTTCCTCTAAAACTAAATTCTCCCTCTCACACACCAACTACCAGGAAAATCACTGCAAGCCAGTGGAACTGCGGGGCTTCTGTGAATAAAAGGAACGAGGCAGGGAGAAGTCGTACAAGCTGCGGGCTCAGAGCCCAGGGCGCCCTTCACATTCCGGGTGGCCATGGCAGCCGCAGTCACAGCCAGGGGTGCCAGGCGGGGTCCATGCGGCACAGATTGTCCAGGCTGTTTGCTGCGGCCACCAGGGTGTTCACCTTGCTTTCCCCGCCTTCGAACTGGGCAAGGTTGTGCAGGCGGGTCATGATGGCGGTGACGGCTTTCTGAACCAGGGACACCAGTTGCTGGCTGTCCATGTTCTCCGGTTGCCCGGCGGCCGAGAGAGGAGAGGACGTGTCCTCCTGCGTTTTTTTGTGCCAAGCAATGATCTCATCCCGGAGAACCGTTTTCAGAATGCCGTCCACCTGTGAGAGGGAGAGAACGAGAGGACGTGTGTTTAACCAAGAACAGCCCAGAGGGGCAGCTTCCTAACAAGGTGGGACTCAGCTACAGTGGCCGCTCGGGGCCACCGAGGGCCAGTCAAGCCTCAGCACCAGGCCAGGCTGTGTGCCCTCAGGACGGGCTGGGGAAGCCGCTGAGGGACAAACCCCTTCCTCCACTTGGAGCAGCAGGCAGAAAGCCTCAGTGCTGGGCAGCACAGACCTGGACGGCAAAGGCAGCCACACTGCGACTGGGGCCCGATCTTTTTATTTGTTCACTTGACGCCTTCCAGCGTCTGTCCAGTGTCCGGCAGGCCCATTCCAAGTACTACAGACGAGAGTGAACCAGAGAGAAAACCATCCCTTGCCTGCACAGCAAAGGACGTAACACGGGTGCCGGCCACTGTGGAGAACACACAGCCCGTGAGGCAGATGAGCAGCTCCTGCAAGGCCATGGCGCGTGGGCATCTGAGCGGCCCTAGCCTGTGCCCACGATAGGACGACGCGGAGACCCACCTTAAAGTTTGGCTGGGCGAAGCACCGGGCAACCGCAATCATGGATGCCGTCAACGGGCCGGAGACACCGATGGTAGTCAGAAACTCAGAAATGTTGGGCGTGAGTCGAAACGGGACAGGACGGTTGGCATCTAGGTCTCCAGTTGCGTCGTTTATGTCAAACCGAAAGTAGGCAACATTCAGTTTGCCAGTGTCCTAAATTTCAGAAGGAGACACTTTAGGAACTTCAGCAGAAAGGCAATGTCACGAGGACAGGATCTGGCGGTTCAAACCAGGTTACCTGAGCGATCTGTAACATCTCGGGGTTGAGTCTATTTAAATGCAGGACGAATTCCGCGAAGCCTATCAGAGCCAGCTGAATGGTGAACATCTTCCGGAACGTCCAGTAGTCCGTGGCGTTGGGGAAGGTGTGCAGCGCCCACTCCTTGAGCATGCTGCGTGGCACCATGTTACTCTGAACCTCCTTGAGGATGTCGCGGAGGACCTGAAACACATTGCTCCGTGACACTCCCATCTCATTCACTGATTTTTTTTTTTTTTTTTGCAAAAGAAAAACTCTCATATGGCAGTTCCTCTTTAACTTAGCACCGAGAGTAAATTCTGGTGACAGATTTAACGCGCGCATTGTTAGGAGACTGAACATGAAGACGCATAAGATGGCTGTTTCCCTCCAGGGCTCGCCGCCATCTGCTCTAAAGCACCAATGCAGCTGGTCTGTGCCAAAGCCGCAGTTACCTGATATGCGATACCCAACAAGAATGCAGGCAGGTATCCGAACGCTTCCACCCTTGCTGACCACAGAAGATATCAGGCCAATTAACAGAACACAACAGCCGGACACCAGCAGCACCACTTCCAACCAAGACTTTATACTAATGACAAATGTTTCACCAACCGAAGGAGCTGGTCTAACCACACACACACTTGAGACTGAACTCCGTCCTCATGGACTATTGCAGACCTCACCAACTCAGAAAGAGTTTCCTGAGTTAATGGAGCTCCTGTTCGACCATCCGGTAGAGGCACGAGGTCTTTTCCCGACTAAGTCCTACCCATGTGCTCCGAATGGCCGTGAGGAAGAACGTGAGAAAGGCCGTGAGAAAGTTCTTGCCTTCCACCAGCATGAACAAGGCAGGCCACTGGCGACACATGCAGTTTGTTTCCTCATCTGTCAAATGGGAAGAAGCGCTTCTGAGATGGCAAAGGATTTCCAAAATCTGCTCCTAAAGCAGTTAGAATGCTGGTAAAACCATCAAAATCAACTTTGTCAGAACTCTAGGAATTAAAGGCTTGCAACAGTCTGAGGAGCTTTTTTAAAAAATTTATTAAAAAAAAAAAAAAAAAAAAAAAGGCTGGGTGGGCACGGTGGCTCACGCCTGTAATCCCAGCACTTTGGGAGGCCGAGGTGGGTGGATCACAAGGTCAGGAGTTTGAGACCAGCCTGGTCAACATGGTGAAACCCCGTCTCTATTAAAAATACAAAAATTAGCCAGGTGTGGTGGCGGGCACCTGTAATCCCAGCTACTCAGGAGGCTGAGGCAGGAGAATCGCTTGAACCCAGGAAGCGGAGGTTGTGGTGAGCCGAGATTGTGCCACTGCACTCCAGCCTGGGCGACAAGAGCAAAACTCCATCTCAAAAAAAAAAAAGAAAAGAAAAAAAGAGAGAAGAATGAAGGAGTAGAATAAATAACAAAACAAGAGGCACACAGAGGAAGAAGTGGCTCTGAAGCTGGATTCCTCTGTGCTGTGAGCATCTCCCTCTGCCGACAGGCCCTGGCAGCTGCTAACCTGGAACAAACATCCTAGCCAGTCACATGCTGTTTAGAAACAGGATGACTCTGAGGTCAGCACGTATTTGTCACTGGCTTCCATGCTGTCGAAAGTTAATGTTGCCTTAAGAATATAATCCATTCTTCTCCTGCAAATACCTCAGAACTGCCCATTGTCCACAGAATGACCAGGCCATAGCCTGTGCCACAAAAAAGCCCTGGCATCAGTTCCCAAGAGAGGCCATGCACTCTGTCAACAGAGGCTGATCAGAAACAGGGATCCATGCCTCTGCCTGCAGAGCTGGAGGCTGCACCTGACCCTGCAGCCTGGAACACCTTGGGCCCTGCCGTGCCGTGGGCCACAGAGGACACCATGGGCTCAACCTTCCTCAACCAAACTAAGTCCTCTAGGAGCCAGGTGAACTGGAATGAGTCCCTGGGAGACTTGGGGCAAGGTCACAGCATCCACCTCTGTGGTCTGTCCTTCTTGGGACCTACAGAAAGGACCACGGGGCACCCGGGGAGAGGCCGAAACAGCTGACCCTGGGTGCTCCACACAATCCCCCAAAAATCTCCTCACCCAAAGCCCATGCCTGCCCTGCCTCCCACCAAGAGCAAAAACATGCAGGTGAATGAGGGGCCTCTGCACCTTCGAGGGGCTGCAGGCCAGGGCCACCCAAGGCTCCTGTGGGCACCATGCTCCTGGCTCAGGCAACCGAAACAGCTGGGCCCCACCACCCCAGAGTCTGTCGCTTTTTGTATTTTAGAAAACAGCACACATGCTGCACGTCACCTAATGCCCCCAGCAGCAGACCAGGTGAATGTAGACTGTAAACAGCCTCCCATCACCTCAGACCAGGTGTGGCTGCCAAGTAAGACTGCCAGAAACTTATTTTAAAATTCTAATTTCAGAGCTTCTATGTAAGTACAGTAGAGGACAAGGGGCTTCTCCAAGGTTGAGGACTGACCTGCGTCCGGTCATAACAAACCGTCCACGACAAGTGTCTTCTCACCAAGGTCAAGAGCTGTCTCATTTCTACCATCTCACGAGTCTAACAGTTACTTTAAATGACAGAGGTGGCCCCCAACAAATGCCCGCTCATCTTCTAAGCACCCCTGTCTCCAGGCACCGCCCCACGCAGGAGGGCTGCAGGTGGCAGCTCAGCCCCCGCCCAGCCCCGCTGCTACCTGGTGGCTGGCTTGGGTTCCCCGCGCCTGCACCGTAGCCAGCCGGTCGTAGTAACGGGAGATGGGGTTGTCGTGCTCGATGCCCTTCTTGGCGCAGCGCTGCTTGTAGATCTCCACAAGGGAAAGTGAAGAGGGGTTGTCCTCCACGAGGCGCATCTGCGGGGAAACCGCCACAACCCGGGGCACTGGGGAGAGGGGAAGAGAAACGGGGCAGGCTGAGGGTGACCGCAGGCCAGTGCTTGGCTCCACTGGGAGCAGAGCTGACCCGGCTGTGTGCCTTGGGGGCTGCCTGCAAGAACCTGGTGGTCATGCACCATCCATTTACCCAACAGATGGCATGAGGCTCTGACGGCACGAGCTGATCGTCACCCTGTGTCCACAAACAGAAATGCTTTAGAAGGCTACCTTAAAAAGACATCTTGGCCGGACACGGTGGCTCATGCCTGTAATCCCAGCACTTTGGGAGGCCGAGGTGGGCGGATCACGAGGTCAGGAGATCGAGACCATCCTGGCCAACATGGTGAAACCCCATCTCTACTAAAAAATACAAAAATTAGCTGGGTGTGGTGGCAGGTGCCTATAATCCTAGCTACTCAGGAGGCTGAGGCAGGAGAACTGCCTGAACCAGGGAGTCAGAGGTTGCAGTGAGCCGAGATCGTGCCACAGCACTACAGCCTGTTGACAGAGCGAGACTCCATCTCAAAGGAAAAAAAAAAAAAAGACATCTTAAAAAAACAAAATATAAAGGATAGCCTATAGTCCCAGCTACTCAAGAGGCTGAGATGGGAGAATCGCTTGAGCCAGGAGTTGGGGGCTGCAGGTGACAGAGCAGGACCCTGTCTAAAAAATAAGAATAAACATGGCTGGCCGTGGTGGCTCACGCCTGTAATCCCAGCACTTTGGGAGGCCAAGGCGGGTGGATCACATGAGGTCAGGAGTTTGAGACCAGCCTGGCCAACATGGCAAAACCCCATCTCTACTAAAAACACGAAAATTAGCCGGGCGTGGTGGCGCACACCCGTAGTCCCAGCTACTCAGGGGGCTGAGGCAGGAGAATTGCCTGAACCCAGGAGGCGGAGGTGGCAGTGAACCGAGACTGCACCATTGCACTCCAGCCCGGGTGACAGAGTGAGACTCCGTTTCAAAAAAAAAAAAAGAACACACAGACTCTGCCCGATGTTCACTCTTAGAGGTTTTCCTTCATCAGAGTCTATGGGAAGAGTCCAGCCTTCCTGCTCTGAGACAGCTGCTGTCTAATGACGCAAACTTGTCTTTCAGCATCTAGGACGGCTGTGCCCCATCTGTGGAGGAGGAGGAAAATCATCTTCTGTGTTCTGTCCACATAAGGAAAGCATCCAGCATCAACCTGGTCATCCATCGCCATTAGTGTGTAAATCCCAGTCCACGCATGGCGACCAGCACTCTGTTCCCAATCACCACTCACTATCTGAGATGCAGTTAATCTACGACCCGCCCGACAGGATGCTGACCTGCACTGAAACCACTCTGGTCTGAGTCAGCTGGAGGTGGCAGGAGCGCTGGGCGGCCACTCCAGAGCCTGCCTTCCCAGTGACGACACCTTGGGGAGCAGCACTGGACTTGTGCACAGTTTCTCCTCCAAAAGTGGGATAATAGCACCTACCCCACAGGGTTGTTTGTGGATTAAATGAGATAATACTTTATGAAGACACTAGGTTCAGAGAATATTCAGATATCTTGTTGCAATAAAGTTAGAGGGAGCTGAGGGGTTTCCAGAAGACGGCAGATTCAGCCTGCCCGGAGAGGGTCCCAGCGGCGCTGTGTCCCAGCCACCGTAACCCCTGATGTGGAGTCAGGGGTGCCTGAGGTGCACACAGATGATTCTGACTTCTGTGAACCAAGTGGCTGATTCTAACGTCAGTTAAGCCACAGCTGATGGCTTGCTGTCTTGGCGTTTACCCGTAAAGAAATCCCCAAATGACTCCAGGACACACATGAGGACCGCCATTCCGTGCCAACCAAGCGTTTGGAAGCAGATAAATCAATAACCCACAGCTGGGATCAACACTACAGGTCATGTTATATACACGTTAAAACACACAGTTTTCTGTGATGCATTTTGAGTTTCTTTAGGCTTATTTAAAAAATCTTATTTTGAGATACAAAACTTAAGCATCAGAGATTTCAGGTCAAAAGGGGTTGATCACAGTTTAGGTGGCAAAAGAAAGTTCCACACAGGACTAGGTAACGTGCACTGCAGCGGGCTCCCGACTACAGGGACTGCACGCTAAAACGTTATAAAGTGGCTCTCTTCTCCGGATCACAGCACAAGCATCTCATCTACGTGCCCGTACAATCATGGTAACTCAGTGACAAAGACTTCACTCAGAGGTTGCTTCTTATCAGCTATTTGTGCCCCCTGGCAATTTCTGTGGCCTTAACATGGCAGCTGGACTTCCCGAGTCCTGTGTTTCACCCAGGAAAGAAACTCAGGGAGGGCCCAGAGAGCAGCGTGGGAAGCAGCTCGAGGTGCGCTGGAAACCTGATGCGTGCTGCTGCCCCGCTGGCACCCAGGCTCGGCTGGGCCAGGTTCCCCAGGCTCCAGGGAGGAGCAGCGAAACCGGCAGCACGCACTGGCAGGCGCCGGCTCTCCAAGGGCCCACTCCGTAGAGTGCAAAAGGCCTTAGAACAGGAGTGTCCAATCTTTTGGCTTCCCTGGGCCACGTTGGAAGAATTGTCTTGGGCTACACATAAAACACACTGACACTAACGACAGGTGATGAGCTAAAAAAGATTTAAAAAAGAAAGCAAAAGAAGTCTCATAATGTTCTAAGAAAGTTGATGAATTTGTGTCGAACCACATTCAAAGGCATCCTGGGCCTCATGGAGGCCGCAGGTTGGACAAGCTTGCCTTAGACGAAAGGTGGACACAGCTCTCACCTCTCAGTGAGAGGCCTGAAGGCCCAGAGCTGCTGCTCTTCTTGAGGCCTTCCCTGGTCAGCACAGACTAGAACATTCTCTGCTGACACAGCCGGACCCTCAAAGGCTAACTTGAGCTGCCTGTGCACCCCGCGAGGCGTGGCTCTCATCCCCACCTGTGAAGCTGCCTGTGCGCCCTGTGAGGCGTGGCTCTCATCCCCACCTGTGAAAAACAAGTGCCTTTTGGTGGTCTCCTTTCTCTTCTCCAAACAGGGGTTCAGCAGACGCAGCAGCTGCAACACGCGCTCCTCTCGCCGTGACTCGGTGAGGCAGGCGTCGTTCATGACGAGGTACGGGTAGATCTTGCCGTTGTGTCCTCGGATGTACAGCCGCCGGGCTGCGGTGTTGTGCTTCTGCACAATCTCCACCCGGGGCATAAACCTGCCAGAGTGAGAAGCCATGAGGACGCGCCCTGCATCTCTACCAGTCCTGGTCTTGAGAAGCAGCTAGGGATGTCCGAACTGTCACGGGAAAACGGACTGTGTAGGCCAGCAGTCATTTATCAATTTATTTGTACCCTGCCTCACCCTGACGCGGTGGAAATGAGTCAAATATTTCCAATTCAGCAGCCACGGACGGAAGTCAAGGAGGAGGGACAGCTGGCCAGGACAGGAGCCAGCTTTGGAGGAAAGGGCAGCTACACTCTGGACGTATGGAAAAGCAGAGCTGTGTCTGGTTCCGAAATAACGACGAGACACGCTCTTTGTTAAGAGAAACCTCTTCAAAGCCCTTTCTGCGTTTCGAATGAGACGCAGCACGCTCTGGGAAATGCTGCAATCGTCTGGTTCTGCCTGAGTACTGTGCTTCGAGGATTTACACAAGACTGGGACACTCAAGCCTGTAATCCCAGCACTTTGGGAGGCCGAGACGGGCGGATCACGAGGTCAGGAGATCGAGACCATCCTGGCTAACACGGTGAAACCCCGTCTCTACTAAAAAAATACAAAAACCTAGCCGGGCGAGGTGGCGGGCGCCTGTAGTTCCAGCTACTCCGGAGGCTGAGGCAGGAGAATGGCGTAAACCTGAGAGGAGGAGCTTGCAGTGAGCTGAGATCCGGCCACTGCACTCTAGCCTGGGTGACAGAGCCAGACTCCGTCTCAAAAAAAAAAAAAAAAAAAAAAAAAAAAAAAAAGACTGGGACACACACTGTTTTGTCAAGTTCTATGGTGACTCAGAAGAAGGTCTCCTGAATGCAAACCCAGACCGCACTCACGACAGCTAACCGGTCAGTGCGGGCAGAACTCCTTTACATTCTAGAATCATCTTAGGTTCTCCCATGTCAGGGAATCTGTGTCTGAAATTCCACACAGGGTCCACCCTGGAGCTCCCGTGGGGCTCCATGTCCACGGATGCCGGGGGTGAGTTCCACCCGCCAGGCTGGCCCACTCACCGCGCAATCTTGATGTAATAATGCGTTGGCTTTGGCATCAGAAACTCCCCGGGAATTTCCACTTCAGCTGTCTGTGCCGAGAAATTGCTCAAGAACCGGCACTTTTCCTCTATGAGGAAGAATTTGGGGAGCTGCTTGGTCTTGGCCTCCAAGATTTTGATCCACTTTTTCAACTTAGAAATAAGATTATGAAGCTTCATGGATCCTGGAACGCTGAAGTCAAAATCTTCAAAATAAAACATGATTAAAAAGATTTTTAGTCATCTGGGCCAGTTCTAATTCACTGCAAAAAACAAAAAACAAAAACAAACAAACAAAAAGAGCTCATGCCCCTACCAGCTACGAATTACACATTTTGTTTGTTTTGAAACAAAGTTTCACTCTTGTTGCCCTGGCTGGAGTGCAGTGGCGTGATCTCGGCTCACTGCAACCTCCACCTCCCGGGTTTTAGTGAGTCTTCTGCCTCAGCCTCCCAAGTAGCTGGGATTACGGGCACCTGCCACCACGCTTGGCTAATTTTTTTTTTTTTGTTTTTTGATTTTTTGTATTTTTAGTATAGACAGGGTTTCACCATGTTGGCCAGACTGGTCTTGAACTCCCAACCTCAGATGATCCGCCCGCCTTGGCCTCCCAAAGTGCTGGGATTACAGGCGTGAGCCACTATGCCCGGCCAAATTACACGTTTTATACATAGTGTGGAGCAAAACATTTTATATTCCTTGCTCCCCAAGAGGCTGACAGAACAAGAGAAGCCCTGTCAGAGACCTCCCACTACGTGGAGAGGAAGAGGAAGAGAGGAACCACCAACCTGAAACCCCATCCCCAACCCCACGGGCCCTTTTGGGAATAATGCCGTTGAGGCAATGTCTACCTCAGTGTGTGAGGCTGGGGCCCTGGGGGGGCCCTGGAAGACACAGGAGCCTGAGGGCGGCCTGTGAATCCCAACAACCAGGAGCCCGTGTCACCAGGGTCTGAAGACCAGCATCCAGCGGCAACCCCACCTCTGAGCATAAGTGTCACCTGGAGCCCTAAGGTCTCGTGTCAAAGCTGATCATGTAAGCAAAGTGAGCCCAAGGCAGCAGAAAGGGCCACCCAGGAGATAGATTCTAAATGAGCCCCGAGAAGGAACTGATGCAAGATACCAAGATGGCAAAAGCCAAAAACATTTTTCACTGAAGCATTCAAAAATCCCTGGTTAATATATTTCTCAAAAACGCCTTTCTGTAAAAAAACCTCGACTTCCTCCCAGATGAGCACCAGTGATGGAAGGAGCCTCGCCACCCTTACTCACCAGGGCGACCAGAGGTCAGGACGAACCCAACCGCTTCTGCAGCAAAGCAGGGGCCCTGGGGGAGCCACGGGCAGGCACCGTCCCCAGGCTGCCCCAGGGCTGGCGTCCTGAGCCCAAATGGAACGCTGGCTGAGCCGTGGCGGCAGACATACCAGCTTAGAGCTTGGAGCACGCCGCTGAACCTCTCAGGGCCTCACTTTTCTAACCCATGGTAGACGAACAGGAATAATTTAACACCTACCCCGTGAGGATGAAATTAAACAAGGCAGCGCACATGAGGTGCTTGGCATAACACCCAGTTATTCGAGTGGCCTGACCATCCCTGCCCACGCATGATAACACCCAGCTATACGAGCGGCCTATTCCTGTCTGAACTTGGCTGTCAACAAATGTCATCAGTTTCAGGAAAGCCAAAGTATTTTGTGTGTGTGTGTGTTTTTTTTTCACAGCACTTGTCTGGTTTCCCTTTCATTTTAAGCTCTGGCACCTCCAGCCTCTGCATTCCTCACAGTGCCACGACTCCACATGGGCAGGTGCTGGAGAAGCCACTGTGCACCAAGGTGAGATCTCCCAGCAGAGCTGCGAGAGACAGAGGCCACCGCCAAGGACGCAGGACACCTCACTGTTCCCTCTCCACACTGGACCAAGAAGGTGCCGCCAAGCTCATGCCTGATCTCTTTTTAACTTTTATTTTGAAATTCCTAGAGATTTGCAGCAGGATGCAAACAAATTATAAAGGAAGTCCCATGTACTCCTAACCCCATTCCTCCCACACCAGCATCCTATGCAAGCCAGTGCGATGCCAACATCAAAAAGTGACATTGGCACAGTCCAAAGAGCTGATTCAGACTTTACCAGTTACGTGTGCACATGTGCGTGTGCACGTGTGTATGTGTGCGCACACCTCTGGTCATGTCACCATGTCGCCTTGCAGAGCCACCAGCACAATCAGTTGTGAGCTGCACCATCAGCACGGGATGCCCTTGGTTTCCCTTCACAGCCACCCCCACCTCTCCCCTGCATCCTGAACACCTGGCCAGCACCAATCCCTTTTCCATCTCCACTGCGGTATTTCACAAATAAGAATCCTGCAGTACACATCCTTTCCAAGTTGGCTTTTTGCACTCAGCATGATTTCTTGGAGGTACACCCACGTTACTGCGTATCAATAATTAACTCCTCATTGCCGAGGACGGGCGTTTCTAATGTATTCAATACCTTCTGAAAGGGCATCTGCATGGTTTCCAGTTTTGAGCTATTACAAATAAAATAACAAAGGCTCTGAATATTTGTGTACCCGTTCCCACACGAATGGAAGTCTTCATTTCTGTGGGATACATGGAGTGCGCCATTTCTGAGCTTTCTCCCACCTCTTCACAGACATGTGGTTGGTAGCCCACACACACCGCTCTGCTAGAGAATCGGACTGCGCTCCGTCAACAGAACACAGACAAAGAAAGAGACAGCAACAGCCTCCCCTGTGAACAGGAGAGCGGAAGGTGGACAAACTCTGGCTGTGTGAGTCTGAGACCTGCTGCACTTTGAGATGAGTCAGGAGCCTCATGCTGACTTTTTCCAGTTTTGGTTTTGTAATTTTTGTTTTTTTTAACATCAAAAGCCAGAAGACCTATCCCATTTCTGATTCTTTACTTTTTAAATAATGTGGACATTTTAAGATCAAAGCATGCTGAATACCACCATTTCTTTTAAGCAAAATATGATTTCTATAAACCTTTCATCTCGGACTCTTTCGTTCTCAGAGAAGGGTGAAAGACCACACATCACGCGCATTTCGCGACAAGCCTGAGGAGATGACAGCACTTCACGTGAAAGACCGGGAGGACCGGGCTCGCCCTTTACTTTTCAAAGAGCACCTCCCTCAGCTGTGGGTTCACCTAAGGCAAGCCCAACCCACACATCACGAACAGGGAGCCAGGCCCCCAGACTGCCCCCTGCCGCCCCCGCTCCAGCGACTGCAGGGCACACGCCACACTTCAGCTGCAAGCAGCCTTGATGCAACTGGTCATGGCTGTGGCAGTCGAGGGTCCTTTCCGATTAAGGAGATAAAGATTTTCTTCGATGTCACTTAATATTAATTTTAACTGTGTCATCTAAGACACAATGAGTCTTTAGAAGATTCTTTAAATATCACAAATGTGAACCACTTATTCTATGATTTAACCCATCAATGAAGAAAGAACATGGTAAAGACCATTACAAAAGCGCTAAGCAGGGCACCACAGGGCGGCTGGAAGGTATGCTAGGGACCACGCTCTGGGCATGTGAGGCGGAAAAGGGGGCCGGGCCAGGACTGTTCAGTGGGCTTCGGAACCCCAAACTCGAGACAGGGTGGCCCCAGCCCAGCCTGGCCAGGACCATTCAAGGCGTTGATGAGGAAGGGAAAGGTGTGGGCCCTGCTCCTTCAGGACACCCCAGGCTGGCCCATGGCTCACAGGCCCACAGAGCGCCCTCTGATCCCAGCACTGGGCAGACAGCTAGGCTGGGGCCTGCCCCACTTGCTGGTCAGTTGCCCAAGTGACACCAGCTGGCGGGTGCTGGAGACGGCAGCAGTGGCATGCTGAACCCAGACCAGGGCTGGCCCCAAGGCTGGAGTGCATACGGTGTGGCCTGGAAGAATGAAAAGGAGTTTCCCGGACTGGAGGGAAACACTGTGGAGGAGGGGCTTCTCTCACTGGGGTAGCAGTTTCCCATTTGCCCCAAATGGCAGGATTTCCATAGTATACGTAGTACGAGTTCCACATCTTGGCCTGTTATCCAGCTTTGGCAGTCTCATCTCCACCACCTGGAGAATAAATGGGATCTGCATGACCTCCACTCTAAACTGAAATACATGGCCGGGCAGTGGCTCACGCCTATAATCCCAGCACTTTGGTTGGTAGAAGTGGGTGGATCATTTGAGATCAGGAGTTCGAAACCAGACTGGCCAACATGGTGAAACTCCATCACTACTAAAAATACAAAAATTAGCCAGGTGTGGTGGCACATCCACCTGTAATCCCAGCTACTCGGGAGGCTGAGGCAGGAGAATCGCTTGAACCTGGGAGGCAGAGGTGGCAGTGGGCCGAGATCGCGCCACTGTACTCCAGCCTGGGCGACAGAGCAAAACTCCATCTTAAAATAAATAAATAAACTGAAATACAGACTGCGGTGCTGAGATCCTTTTTTTTTAAATTGTTATTAACAATTCCTCATAAAATTAAACGTTGTCAGAAGACTGAGCAGCTCAGGAGGTGAACTGCTGGCCCCGGCGAGTATTGATGATGGAGATGAATTTGGAAAAGCAGAACCTGTCCACGGTGGAAAATCAGGATCGATTTGGATTTGCCACAGAACTTCAAGATATTTGAGCGGCAATTCAGATGAGTGCCTCCAGAATAGTGGCTTTGAATATACCATTTGCTTTCTCCCTCCACTTGTGCTGAACTCTGAACTGCCACCAGATTAGCCATCCTCCTTCCCATCTTCATTCACACTTAGTGGCAAATTGCTGTCACCAACTCAGCTCTCTGCAAGCACTAGACAACCTATGGGAAGAACACAGTGGCAGCAGGATCCTGTCTGCCCGGATGCAGTTTCTTAAGCAAGAGGCCCTGGTGCACCTGAACATTGTCTCTCCCTCTGAGCTCAAGATGGGTTCTCAGGAAAAAGTGCCGAGAAGGACAGCTCAAGCCTCTCCCATCACAGAGCTAGATTTTGGAGGAGCTGCTGAATCTCATGTAGACCAAGAGGAAATTGCAGATGAGAGAGCTGTGCAGGATGTGGAATCACTGTCAAGTCTGGTCCAGGAGACCCTGGACTTTGATCAAGCTCAGGAGATAAAATGCTTTAATAGTAGATTGTTTCTGTACGATACCTATTTCTGTGAGAAGCTGGGCAGTGAATGCATGTACTTCTTGGAGTGAGGCCTGTGTACCGCAAAGCCTGTCTGAAGGACTGCTTTGAAATCCACATCAGAGATGGCCAGGTTCAACGCCTCAACTGCTCAGAACCAAAGTGCCCTCCGGTGGCCACTCCTGACCAGGTCAAAGAGCCAGTGGAAGCAGAGTTATCTGCCCGTCATGGCTGCCTTCTCCTCCTGTCCACCTTGGAGCTGGTGGCAGATGTGGTGTGCTGCCCCCACCCGTGGGGGCCTGCACGGTGTGGCTGTACCACGGGCATCTGCTCCAGCTGCAACTTTGCCTTCTGTACCTTGTGTAGACTGACCTGCCTGCCACAGGGCCTCTCCATGTAAGGTGATCGCAGAGAAATTAACAGACTTACAAAACGAATACCTGCAAACAGATGAGGCCAAGACAAGATTTCTGAAACAGAGGTAAGGTGAGAGGGTGATTCAGAAGGCACTGGAAGAGATGGAAAGTAAGGAGTGGCTAGAAGAGAACTCGAAGAGATGCCCATGCTGTGGAGTTCCCACAGAGAAGTGAGGTGATGCCATGTACTGGCTGCAGGCACTATTTCTGTTGGATCGGCGTGGGTTCTCTCTCTAGCAGCCCCTTACAAACATTTCACCAGCCCTGCTTCACCGTGTTGTAACCGGCTGTTTCATGCTTGGATGTGAATGGAGATAATCTTTTGTCAAGTACACAAAGTAACCTTGCAGGATATTTACGGTACTATTCATTCACTCTTCCTGTGTAGAAGAGATGGAAGAACATGGCTTATATTTTCATCTGGTGAAGGTACATTCATACATTTTTTTTAAAATGTAAGTTGAGAAGAAATTTCTAAGCCAAAGGTTCGGAAAATGAAACTACAGAATATTAAATATTATAATGTGCCCAAAGTTCTGGAAAGTTAACAATTAAATATTTATTTTCTTCCCCAAGCTTTAGGTAAGGAGAAGAGGGGTCAAGAGTTAAACTTAGAGCCCTTCTGTCTCCGGGAAGCACCCGTAAGACACTGTGTTGGAGCTCCCTCAGTACTACTCCCTACAACTGGGGTGGGTAGAAAAGCCTTATGGAAATTATACTGAGAGCTTGATTTACTTCATGTTACTCACATTCCTTCCAGCCTAGGTTTCTGCCAAGTCAGTCCTCTTTGGAGGGAGCCATTTACTCTGTAACCGACGGGAAGGTCCAGTGTCATTTTGATCTACTGCTTTTCAGAATAGAAACTTACAATAATTAAAAAAAAATTTTTTTTAATACCACAGACACTGTGGGTCACTTGATATTTATTAGTGGTGTATGTGGTCCACTGGTTTCAGGTCAAATCTAGAATTTAATGATAGTGACTCAGGAAGAATTTAAGTTCGATTCAACTTTCCTGGGGCACTCGAGCCTAGACTTAAGGTGACTTGTCTTTGCTATGTTTGTTCCACATTCTTTCTTTACCTTCTGCGTGTGGGGACAATTTTAATATTAATTCCAGCAACACATGATTTTATTTCCTCTGCTGGACTAGGAGAAAGCCTAATGTATTTCCAAGCTGAATGTTTCTGAATTATCTGCATTTTGAGCCTGTCTATACCACTGTAGTTCCACTCTTAACTTTCTGAACTCTTTTTTTTTTTTTTTTGAAGATCTTCTCTAACAAGCTATGGGAATTTGACTTCCTACCCTAATTTTTTTTTTCTTTTTTGCAACAGCAGTGTTTTGGGTGATAATTTTGGACTGATACCTACTCCTTTTTCTGGATTTTGTTGCCTTTTTGAAAAACTGTCTTTCCTTATAGTTAGGTGAGTGGCTTGATAGTAAAGTAAGATTTTTTGGAAAAGAGGACAGAAAAACTGAACCACAGCTTGAGAATATATTCTTTTTTGAGGTAGAGTCTCACTCTGTTGCCCAGGTTGGAGTGCAGTGGCGCGATTTTGGGTCACGGCAACCTCCGTCTCCCAGGTTCAACCGATCCTCCCACCTAAGCCTTCCGAGTGGCTGGGATTACAGGCATACACCACCGTGACAGGCTCATTTTTGTATTTTTAGTAGAGATGGGGTTTCACCATGTTGGCCAGGCTAGTCTTGAACTCCTGACTTCAAGTGATCCACCCGCCTCGGCTTCCGAAAGTGCTGGGGTTACAGACGTGAGCCACCATGCCCACCAAGAACATACTCTTTTCTCGTACTTTGTCATTGAAAATTGAGGAATCACTTTTAACTGTTTTAGGTGTGTGTCCAAAAAGTCAGCAAAGACTTATTTCTGGACTGTCAAAGAGGACGCTTCATCTTAAAAATAAAATTTAAAATCATCTTAAAATTAGAACAGAGTTGCTGCTATTTATTCTGTCACCAAGGCAACTAATCACATTCTTAAATTGTTCAGCATATAACATATTATTAAGAGGAAAAAGGTCACAGAATAGCATCTCTTCTTTTTACCCGGGCTAGTGACTGAGCTTAGGTTTGAAGGCCCATATTTTGTTTTAACCAGATAGTTTCATGGACTTCCATTCAGGACATTTTGTATAAAAATTGAAATTAAAGAATAAGTTGAAGATAAGAAATGAAAATTAAAATGATTTGTTCTACAATTTTAAAAACACAGTAATTAAGCTTTTAAATGTGAATGATTCAATGTTTCTTTCACCTCTGGGAAACTATACCAGACAAATCTTGTTTTCACACAACAATCACTCATGTGCTGACACTCGAGAGGTGAAGGCTTGGGGAAGTTACTCAGGCAGCTGAAGCCACATCCTGGGACCAGGGGCTCTCAGTGAGAGCCTGGCAAGACAGCCTGCCATGCGCTCCTCTGCTGGGGCGCCCGCAGGTCAGTGAGATGGAGGCTGAATGAGGAGTGAGAAGCAACATGTTCTAGACAGCACGAGAAGCAGCTGTGCCTGTGTGCAAGGCGGTGGACGCGGGTGTGTACAATGGGATGCGGGTACGCAGATGTGATGTGGGTGTGTAGATGGGACACAGTGCGTACGCGGGGACACG
Organism: Piliocolobus tephrosceles; assembly: GCF_002776525.5. Classification (NCBI taxonomy): domain Eukaryota; kingdom Metazoa; phylum Chordata; class Mammalia; order Primates; family Cercopithecidae; genus Piliocolobus; species Piliocolobus tephrosceles. The sequence goes on along the minus strand of NC_045441.1, from coordinate 7,795,657 downwards.
CGTGTGTAAATGGGATGTGGGTGTGTATGATGGGATGAGGGTAAGTAGATGGGACGTTGGTGTGCAGATGAGACATGAGGATGAGGGGACGCAGGTGAGTGGATGGGGTGTGTGGACTGGACGGGGGTGTGTAAATGAGACGGGGGTGCGTGGACGGGACAGGGATGTGAGGACGGGACGGGGATGCGAGGACAGGACGGGGGTGCGAGGACGGGATGGGGGTGCGAAGACGGGACAGGGGTGCGAGGACGGGACGGGGATGTGAGGATGGGACGGGGTGTGAGGATGGGACGCGGGTGTGTAGATGGGACGGGGTGTGCACGATGGGGCACGCGTTGTGTAAATGGGATATAGGTGTGTATGATGGGACAAGGTAAGTAGATGGGACGCAGATGTGTAGACGGGACACGGCAGTGATGGGATGCAGGTGATAGGATACAGGTGAGTGGATGGGGTGCATGGACAGGACATGGGTGCGTAAATGGGACATGTGTGCATGATGGAACGGGAGTGCTTGGATGGGATGGGGGCACAAGGATGGAACGGGGGTGTATAGTTGGGGGGCGGGGGTATTGTGGGGTGAGGATCCCTATTTGACAGGGGAAGAAACCTGGGCTGAAGGAAACTGGACTCCTTTCCCTCACATCACAACATAAGAGGCAAAGCCAGGAGTTAGACAAACATTGAAAATACATCTCCCTATCACGATGCCCAGAGTCCACAGTGAGCTTGCACTTAGCTCGTTACTGCAGGCCCTGCCCCTATAAAACCTACTGGTTCACCCGGCGCCATCTCCTACTGCTCACCCAGACCCGGTCTTCCACGGGCCCACTGGACCCTGCCTCCCACCGGCCCACCAGATGCTGTCTGCCACTGGCTCACTAACACCGTCTCCCACCATGCCACCTGGTGCCGACTCCTAGCGGCTCACCTGACCCATCTCTCACCGGCTCACCCAGCACCGTCTCGCACAGGCTCCCCAGGGCTCTGTCTCCCACCACCCCACCCTACACTGTCTCCCACCACCCCACCCTACACTGTCTCCCACCAAACCACGTGAAGGAAGGGCCTCAGGAGGGCAGGATGGCAGAAGGGCAGTGTGGCCTGAAACCTTCTACCCCCCGTCTTGGATCCTGGCAGCTCCTGCTCCAAACCTTGACCCCTCATTAGGGAGAAAAACACGTGGTCACAGCTATGCACTCTGAAGTCTGCACCGTGCACAGTGTAACCAGTGTGCCCCGTGCAGTGACCAGAAAACCAACAATCTAATCAGC